>NC_081526.1:22927658-23292658 GCF_030273125.1 Centropristis striata | reverse complement strand
GGATAAGTACATATGGAGAGATAACATGAATGAAAATGTAGACTGACTAAAATTAGATAGACTGTTTTTTTCATTTCAGCAACAAACTATATGTATTTGTATCATTCAAACATGCTGATGTTCCCCACCAAACATATTTGTGTTTTTAGATAGGCCTATTTGTTTTAGCAAGATTATAACTGAAGAGAAGAGAATGCCACTTGATACCATGTGTGGTACAGGATGCATGGATTAAAGTTAAAAAAAAAAAATCTACAGCCAAGTCACTTGCAGTGTGTGAAACATGTTCCAGGTTAGGTTACTTGACACCCACTTAAGAAATACTAATGCATAAGAATTCAGCACCAAATGCAGCCATCACATTTAAATGCTCAACCACTGTTTTACAGGAGGAGAATTTTAAATAACTCTTCTATTGGATCAATTGCATTTTTTTTTGCATCCCCATAACTTTTCATTGCATGTTTTTATTTTCCTTATTATTTCAAGTAAACCTTTTATTTATAAGAAAATAGAAATAAAAAAAGACATCAACAAACAGCCCCAGGATTAAATAACAATGGGTGCACATCTCTATAGTTCTTAGTCTTATTAAAAAAACAACAACAAACAGAACAAGCATCAACAAACAACACCACAATTAAATTGCTAACAGGCTAACAGTTAGCTCTGTAGCAGTACAGTGTGTATGTGCTGCTGCAGGAGGTGTTCACTTAGCGATCTCTGTTTGTTTACAAAAAGCACCGGACACAGTTAGTGATGTCGGTTAATTCACCATCACAATGTTTATGATCAGCGGAGACAATGTGCATAATTAGCCATGTGATCACGGATCGCGGTTGAAACTGTCACTATAGGCGATTAAGCTACAATCGAAAACCATACGTCACCTCTGGAGTCTAGTAAATCCCTCTGGGGGCCTTTTTCTTGTAATGGAGACACGCAGAGTGAGTGGACATTTGAGAGGGCGTGGCCTGAGACTTTCCCAGCGGCCACTCTTGCCCCTAAAGGAAACACGGCTATGATCTCATAAGTGATCTCTGTGAACTCCAAATGACAGAAATCCGTCATAGCGACGGAGAACTTTAATCCATGAGTTCCTCAAGGTCTTGGTGTATGCGTGGGGATGAATATTTGGCACCCACCCCATCGACTGGCCCCAGCCTGACTCTCCTTGTTTAACTCTATGGAGTCTTGGGCTATTATGTCCATGTCTTTTTTTGTGTCTTTCTTGGTCATTTGTGTCTTTTTTTGTTCATTTGTGCTTTTTTTGTGGTCATTCTGTCTTCTTATTTTGTGTCTTTTTTGGTCAATTTGTGTCTTTTTTGGTCATTATGTCTTTTTTTTTTTTTTTTTTTAAGATATTTTTTGGGCATTTTTGGGCTTTATTGAAAGAGACAGAGTGAAGGGGGAGACAGAGGGGAAGACATGCGGGAAAGGGCTCCGAGCCCGCTCACGAGGACAATGCCTCTATGGTACGCGCTCTACCAGGTGTGCCACCGGGAACGCCCCGGTCATTATGTCTTTTTTTGGTTATTTTGTGTCTTTTTGTATCTTTTTGTATCTTTTTTGGTCATTTTGTGTGGCTTTTTTTAGTCTTTTTGATTCTTTTAATGTCTTTTTAGTCATTTTTGTCTTTTTTTTTGGTAATTTTGTGGGTTTTTTTACTCCTTTAGTCCAACATAAAATGTGATTTTGATTATTTTTTTTAACTTTCAAACACTATCATGCTCAATAAAGAATTGTAAATGTTGCAAATGTGAACAAAGGTTGCAAATATAACATATAAGAGGGTAACATCCAGTTCTATCATTTTATACTAAATATATTTGACCTTGTCTCCAGTTTTACTTGGTATATCATCATCAAACTGAAACTGGCCTCATGGAGTTTACAGCCAGAACTTTAGAGGTAAATTTACAGTAGGGCTCCACGCTGCTTTGTTTTCTAGTCTGGATGTGATGAAGAAGTCATACTTTGGCGCTTTTGGAGACTCCAGAGGGTTAAAATAGTCTCGAACCACCACTGGTATTTAGTCATAAACCAAAGTATTATTCCCTGATGCATAGTTGTGGGATCAGCACAGTTATTACAGTATATCCTGAAATATGTAAATAAAAATGTTATACCAATCCAACAGTTCTTGAGATATTTCACTCAGAGGATCAACTCCATGGAGAAGTAGGTAGGATTCATCCAACAAAGCTGTAGACCGATAGACCAACTTGTCATCCCAAAAGCCACATCACTAGCATAGCTAAGGACTGGGGCCATTATTGACCTTAATATCCAACCTGATTTACATCATACTTGTAATGTAATTGTTATGTTTCTGTCTGTATTTTTCTTTATTTATAATGCTCACAAAAATGTTTTCACACACAGACAGCTATAGCCAGATGCCAGAAGACAGCATAATGGCCTGCATATGGTATACCAGTGCAGACATGGAGACTCAAGTGAAGTGAGTAAGATGGAGGGATGGAAGAATGAAAAGAGGGGAGGGAGTGGAGGTCAGTGTGCAGTCTGTTACTCGAGCCTAATTAGTTGCCTCACAGAGCACTCAAAAATGAAGAGACGCACAGAGCAGTGGAGGGAGAGAGCAAGGCGACAACTAAAGTAGAAATCTTACTGCAAATTTACTACAGAGCTACTCACAATGACACAGATAATAAACTACTTTAACAACAGCTATCCTCGCTAAGCATTTGGAAATGTGTGACTGTGGCAGTTTTGTGGCCAAAGCAGTAGGGCAGTTAGGGAAAACATGTGCAGAGCTGACACCAGTAGCCAGGAGAAAAACTGCCAAACATTTGGATCACATCTTAGTCAGTGTTGCGTTAAATGTAAAGTTGTAAAATATTCCCCATCCAAAAGTAGAGGGAAATACTGGAGCAGAAAGACTGAGAGTAAGTGAACAGGGAAGGAGAAAAAGGGGGAAAATGGAGGGAAAATAAATTAGGTCTGCTTGGTCATGTATGGTGTAATGTGAAAGGAGCTAAATCAGCAGCATTACTCCCCAATGGCAAAGACGGAGTTGCTGTAAACTAAAGAACGCTGTAGCCTACTTCTGAGATTAATTTTGCCCTGTCCTGGGAACAAGACGTGGAACCTATAGAAGTATTCTGCATCACACATTCGCATAAGAATTCACCCAATATGCACACAAATGAAAGCTAGGATGCCCATGTGTATTAAATAATTACACATGGTCTAATGCATGCTATATAGACATGCAAGCACATACTGAGTACTGAATAAGATCCAAAGCTGCAGGCTAAAAAAGTCAATTCAAAGTCTTTGATGCATTTTGGCTACGCTGTCACCAGGAAGTGGCATCAATCACACTACATTGCAACCTGAATTACCAAGTTGATGGCTGATGATGAAAATAAAGCGGCGTTCTTTTTGATTTCAAAGAGAATTGGGAAATAAAAGTTTTAAGCGGGTTGAGTAGAAGATGGGCTAATTAATTAAAAGTAGAGTGCAAAAGTACAAAGTGTCATCAGGATGGCATTAAAGTGCTGTCAAACTGTTACCTTTGGAAAATTGTTTTACCACTTTATTGCAAGGTTAGCCTGTCACTCTAAATCAAAATGAAGATTGGCAAGGGACTTGGCTGTGTCAATTGAAACAACAATATAAAGTACTGAGAAACATTGTGTTTGGTACTAGGACAAACTAATATTAGACATACAGATGGGCGACATGTTGGAGTAAAAACCTGGATAAATGGAGGAACAATGCTGATGTTTCTGTAACTTATTGACAACACTCTACCTCCATCATCCAATTAGGGATTATCTTTCTGAAGAGTAATGTTCAGTAGTGCTTGTGCTGTTCACTTTATGTTGTTTTTTTCTTTAAAAGCAAGACTATGTAATGTTTGGTCTTCAGCAGCCACTGTGGCTGCTGTTCATGAATAAAGTATAATGGCAAACGCTAAATGTAGCGTGATATTTCTCAGTACAGCCCATTAAACTGCGGTATTTGTCTGCTCCGTCTACATGAGGCAACTTAAGATACTGCTCATACCAGACCAAGAGTGTTTGTAGCCAGACTGGTCTCCCCTCAAAAACGTCAATATAGGGCGTTTGTACAAGCAGCAAAGAACAACTCACATTTCCGTTTTCGACTGTCTTCCACCACCATCTTGCGGGCGTAGTAGTGATTGACGGCGATGCGGATGTGTTGAACAAACGGAAGGCTATCACCTAGAATGGGGTTCTTGTCACCAATACAAAAGTAAATTACTTTTTACTTAACTTCTGGTTTTTACGTAACTTACATGTCTCACGCCAACCTTGCAACGACTTCCCTTCCGGCATTTACCTACATTTATTTATTGTTTAAACTGTCTTTTATAACGCCTTACCAGGACGTTTTTTTGCCTTAAACCTCGGTCAGTGGTTTTGTAGCCTTAATTCACATAAACTGCAGCCTTCTTTACAATCGCAAACCACACGTGTATGTATAATGGCGTGTGCTATATTTAGAACCATCTGTGATACCATGAATGGGGCTGGGCAATATATCTATATATTTTTAAATGTGGTATGGAATTAGACCATATCCCATATATCAATAAAGTTCCTTTTTTTTCTTTCTTTACATATAAATATATAAATGCATGCCCTTACTAGGATTTGTCATATTTAGTTCTTTTGTAAAGTTCATTATTCTTTTCTCATATAAATATATTAATTTCAGAAAAAGATTGGCCTATTTAATTTCATATGCTATTTTTAGTTGATATATTTTTTATTTTAAGATATTTTTTGAGCATTTTGTAGCTTTATTGAGAGAGAGAGATATATTGAGAGTGAAAGGGGAGACAGAGGGGAAGACATGCGTGAAAGGGCTCCGAGCCGGATTCGAACCCGGGCCGCCCGCTTACGAGGACTGGGCCTCTGTGGTACGCGCTCTACCAGGTGTGCTACCGGGAACGCCCCAATATAGTTTTTATTTAAATGTGCACTTTATGGAGCTTGTTTTGTTTTTTTTAAAGGTACTCCTGTTGTTATTTAGTATTTATGTTCACTTAAATAAACGGTTTTAATAAATCTACTTGTGACATGTCATGTTTGGCTTTGACTTTACATTTGCTCTCACTTTGCGAAAAAAATATGGGGATATATGTCGTATATCGATATTCAGCCAAAATATATCGGGATATGACTTTTGGTCCATATCGCCCAGCCCTAACCATGACTAGCAAAAAAAACGCTCATTTTGACAAACGCTCATATGTATTGTTATGGGTGGTCAATTCTGTTGTTTAGGCTGGAGACTTTGTTGTTGTAGCATAGCCTTATCCCGTTTCCAAACACAAATATTTAAAACAGCCATGGCATGATTCATATTTCCAATATATGGAGTTCTGGATCCTCCATAAAATGATATATAGAAGGATCTTTCTTCCTCATGTTTCAGTTTAGTCTACTGCACAGGACAGCATAGTGGCTGATAAAACATGAAATAGAAAGCCCAGAATCAAGACCAAGAGCAAGAATTAGCACAGCTCAAGCACCAATTAGCACGGCTTAAGTGCCCATGATCAAGACATTCATGAATTAAAATTAAATCATTACTTATATAATTGTTTAAAAAAACAAAAGAAAGGCTGTGATGTAGATTTTCGACAGCAGTCTGTGTGGATGGGTAATGTTGCCTGGTAAAGGAGAAAGAGCGACAGTGAAATATAGAATGACACAAATTTAACTGACACCAACCCCGAACTGCAGAAATAGGTTAAGTTGTAAATGCATACTGTACAGGCAGTGCTTCCATCCACAGGGAGATCAGAGGTCAGTCAGCTGCGGAACAGCAACTCTCGTGTCAGGAGAGATTTAGTGTTGTGCTGACGGACTGTTCAGCAAGGTTGATGCTTGCTTAGGGTGGCTTGTTCTGAAAAGGATGTATCTGATATAAATAGCCGCATTAGACTTCCTTGCATTCCCTGCTCAAGAGTAGATACCTCACATGAAGAAGCATATTTTCCATTCCAATAATATTCTACCACCATGTAAAATGAATAAGTCATAAACAGAGAAAGTCTATGCTGATGTCAACAAGCGGAGAAAATTCCCAGATGTCACAAAGTCCGATTGCTAATGGATTTGTCACGTGTTTCTTCAGTATCACTTACAGAACAGTATGGTTAACCTTTTTAACTCAGTTACATAAGACATGCCAACTTACTTTGAGGCAGCATGGGGATGAACACACTTCGCTTCACAGAATCTGTTGCAGACAGTCAGGTGACAAAATATGCAGAATATGGTTCCCCCGCTGTGTGTACATATTCCCCTGTTGTAAAGTCTGGCACAGAAAGTTAAACAGAAGATATGCAAATGGAAAAGCTGCCAATCGTCATCTGCTGAAACCAGTTTCCTCTTTGCGTCTGTCACGAACCGCGGGGGGAATCATTTCGGTTGATTACTATACTGTGTCAGATGTCGTCATTAAGACAAATCAAGAGCCACTGACAAAAGAAACCAATAGGGAGCAAAGAGGAGGAAAAAAGAATGAGGGAAGGAAAGGGAGAAACATTACAAAAATGCAACGAAGCGATGCAAAGAGGAAGAACAAGGAATGTGTGTGTGTTATCAAGAGGAAGAAAAAAATAATTCTTGAAAAGTTCATTGAGGCAGGTTCTTATGACAAGATGTGTTGGTTTTGACGGCAGGGGATCAAAGGGAGCTATGTGTCAGCGGGGCAGACAGCGCCTTTTCAAGGCCTGTCAGCTTGGTAGCATTTTAAGTCATAGTTATTTAGTTTGCTTGGACAGACACAGCACTAAAGGAGAGTGGAGGAAGAAACAGGACGGGCACAACTGGCATGTGGAGTGAATGGTACTGAATTACACCGGGCAGTGAAGATTTATGCTGCCATTTGTGGGCTGTCAAAGGCTCAGAGGAGCCAACTGTCACTCAATCACACAATCCTTTTGTGGATTATTTGCAGTTGTCTGTCATACTGTTTATGAGATTAAGCGAATAAGATCAGTAAATAAGAGCCAGTGGACATAAACAGAGCCAGAGCTGTCTGTTAAACTCTTGCTGAAGTCTTCATCTGATTAGGCAATAAAGATGGAGGAGGAAAATGTACAAATTCAGTGTTGTTTTAAATTCTGTTCCGATCTATCAAAGATGTTGAGGCCCAATGGCTTGCATAACCATGTAAACAGGATGATGTTATTCATGTCAGTGCAAAGGATTGGAATTTGGCAAATGCTACTGTGAAAAAAATTACATCAGATGTTCAGTCACATGACATCAAATCGATGGTCTCGTCTTGACACACTTCAAAGCACATCTCTATGCATCTGTTGACCCATTTGTAAATATGGAATGAATGTGTTCTGCATCTGCAGGTGTCTTCCTATTCACAGTCAACATCTGGTCTGTTGTCGCTATGTGACGATGGAAAGCAAATGTTTGTTCATATTTGATTTGGACATCTTTGCAATATTGTATTGGCTTTTGGACATTGTAGGTGTCACAATTCACACTTAAGTTAGAACAATCCTGTTTGCCAGCAAGCTATTTAATTTACAAGGGGCTAAAGTTTATACCTGCCCAACATTTACCAAGATAATTGATCCATCATCCATTATCCTTAACCATTCATGGGGAATGTCAACTCTCTGCCCAACAAGACTGATGAACTGGAGATATTGGTGAAGATTCAGAAAGTATGCCCTGAGTGTAGTCTCTTGTGTTTTACGGAAACAAGGTTGAATCAAAACATCTCAGACTCCAACGTGGATCTACCTCGCTTTACTCCCATAAGATCAGACAGAGATGGTAAAGCTAGTGACAAGAAGAAAGGTGGAGGCTTGGCTTTACTTGTGAACCATAGATGGTGCAGTTCAGTTACTGTCAAGGAGAAGATGTGCTGTCCAGACATTGAATTATTGGCAGTTAGTATGAGAATGTCTAGTAATATAATAAAGGTGAGGAGTCACTGGCCTGGACAGGTCTACTCTGCTTCATTCTCTACCTGCTCTAGAGGAGTCATTACATTAATTCACAAATCCCTTCCTTTTCAAGTTATGGAAGTATTACCTGAAATGGAAGATATCTGATTTTGAAAGGTTCACTTTTTGGTGAAAATATCTCAATGGTTAACTTATATGGGCCCAGTGATGACTGCCCCAATTTTTTTGAGAATCTTTTCCTATTACTAGCCTCCCTACCAGGTAGATTCCTGATTGGTGGAGACTTTAATTGCACAATCTCTCCTCACCTTGACCACTCTTCTGGCATTGACACAACCCATACACAGAGCAGAAAAATCTTACAGTATTTTATTAAAGAACTTAATTTATGTGACCCTTGGAGGAAACTATTTCCTAATAATAGAGAATACTCATGTTATTCAAATGTATCTAAGGGCCACTCCCGAATTGATTACTTTTTGGTGTCAAATGGCCTTTTTCCCAGAATAACAAATTGTGGTTATGAGTCCATCGTGATCTCAGACCATGGTCCAGCCTCCCTTATATATAATGACCAAAAACTGGTGCGGGGTAGCCGAAGATGGCGACTCCAGCCTAAATGGCTAAATGACCCGAGCTTTCTAAAATTTGTGGGAGAATAGATAGACATTTTTTTTGATGTGAATAAGGATGAGACTTCAGCCTCAATAAGATGGGAGGCATTTAAGGCCTTTATTCGCGGACAAATAATTAGCTACACCAGCTCAATAACTAATAGGACCAATTTAGAAATGCTAACTTTAGATAAGGCAATTAAACAACTTGAGAGGGAGGTATACAACTCAGAAGCTCATACACAGGAATTATTAACCCTCAGAGCCAAATATAATGCACTTTCTACCACTAAAGCAGAAAACAGCTTAAGACTAAAACAAACGTTTTACGAACAAGGGGATAAAAGTGGAAAGTTATTAGCTTGGCAATTAAAGAAGCTAGAAACAGAAAGAGCCATCAATAATATCCAAACCCCAAATGATGGAATAACTGTAGATCCCTTACTAATAAATGCTACTTTTGCTGCATATTATCAGACCCTATATGATTCAGAGTCGTCAGAATCAGAAAAGGATCAATCTCTATCTCTTAATCAACTCCCTTTCCCACCACATCTGAGGATGTTAAATCCTGGACGGACCGTACACTTGAAACTTAGGAAATTTTTGAAGCTATAATGCATATGAAAGGGGGAAAGCAGCAGGTTCTGATTGACTTCCAATTGATATTTATAAATTGTTCAAAGACAAACTAATAGGCCAAATGAATGATATGTTTGAGGAGTCATTTAAGAATGGTTGTCTACCCCCCTCTCTGAGAAATGCACTCATTACCTTGATTTTAAAACCGGATTAACCTCCTACAAAATGCGAATCCTATAGACCTATTTCTCTCTTAAATTCAGATATGAAAATAATAGCTAAAATATTAGCTTTAAGGTTAGAAAATGCCTCCCATCTATTATAGGCAATGATCAGAATGGATTTATTAAGAATCATCAGGCATATTATAATATTAGAATAGTTTTAAATATAATTTATGAAAAAGGAGAAGCAGAAGATTAATGTATTCTGTCATTAGATGCTGAGAAAGTGTTCGACAGAGTCGAATGGCCATACCTGTTTGATGTACTTCCCCGCTTTGGTGTTTATTTTAGGCAGTGGGTCAGGCTTTTGTACTCTGGACCAAGCGCAGAGATTATGACCAATAACATTATTTCCAAACCCTTCAGCCTACACCGTGGAACCCGACAGGGGTGCCACTTGTCCCCCCTGCTCTTTGTTCTGGTGCTAGAGCCCTGCCATTTCCATTAGAAATCACCCTGTTATTAAAGGAATTCGAATTGCAGATGTACAGCATCGCATAGCCTTATTCGCAGATGATGCATTACTTTTTATGACGAGTCTTGCAGATATTGACTTCAGAGCAGCCCTCATCTTTATGCCACACATCTTCAAGGAGAACATTGAGTGCTTTATTACTCTTGGAGAGGTATGTCTATCCTGCAAGCATCTTTTATTCACCTCACAACACAAAATATACTTGACAGACCCACTGATTTAAGGAAACCTTAGATTGTAGGTAGAAAAAAGTAACATTTTTAAAACATTATAGTAGCAAAAGATCTGCAAATGTGTATCTCAATCTTTGTGTGCATAACCAGATTTATACAAATGGTTACAAATGTGCATCTCAAACTGTTTGTCTGAATACACATTTGCAGATTATTGTTCCATCCACAAATTGAATTGTGCATTTATGAATTTTGTGACAATCTAATTACGCTCAAACCTATTGAGATACGCATGTGCAGCTCTTTTGCTACGATAATGACTCCATACATACTGTGAGTGGTAAGTAAGGTTATAATTATGCTGTGCTGAACACTGTCTGGATGGTCCCATATAATTGTTAGCCTTCAACCATTATTCAGTTGCCCAGTAAATTACTTCTTTGGTACTAACATAAACTCAATTTGAAAAGAATATATTTTTAAAATGCTCATTAAATGCTTATCAAGTGCATTTGTGCACAGTTATTTAATATAAATAAGATATTTAAAATATTACACTTAAAATGTGGGGCCTGAACTCCACATAAGAACAGTCACATTCTAATCATAATCAACAATTTCAGCAATACAATGTGTAAAGAAAGACAGAATATTCAATAAAAGTCAAGCAAGGTAGATAATAAATGTGCTTATTATTCCATATAGTGTAAAATTACATTTTATAGTGGAAAGGCTATCATGTTTATCTGATTTGCCTGTCTTTTTTCCTTCTGATTTGGAATAGTTCCTGCCTCTCCATACCCAACTATCCAGTTGACGGATCAAGACTTGAAAATGGCCTTCACTAGGAGAGCTCCGAACTTTGAAAGTGGTCATTGAGTTGTGTCACAGCTCAGCAATTGATGAGGAAATGTTTTGGCAAATCAAGTACATTTTGAACATCGATACCTTGTGGATTCTTTGTGCTAAAATGTGGGTTCCTCTGTCACTTTCATGCATAAAGTGTAAAGGTTGATGGTGAATGGACTTTACTAAAACCACGTGATGGAATGGACTGCCAAGTATTTTACACTTTTCTGTGGATAACAGTTTGTATGTCACACTTCAACATAGTATTTAAAGATGTACAAAATTGACGTGAAAATCTTAGATCTTCTGTCACGAGTGTAATTTTAATGTATGCAGTTTTAAGGTTAGTGGAGAATGGACTTGACGGCAATGGACAATTTTACATTGTTTAGTTAAATGAAATTAAATGTGAAAATAAAAAATACATTCGGATAAATTTAAAATGTATTTGTTTTTTGTATAATGTAGATCAGGGATGGGCAACTGGAGGCCCAGGGCCCTATACGGCCCGCACCCTCACTTGAAGTTGCATTCCTATTTATACTGTTAAACATACATTTTAAGTTACTGCACTGTAAACATATTGAAAATTGCAGTTTCATCATATCTGGTTAAGTGCACGGTCCTGTATGTGGCCCTGTGGTAGTGTTGATGAAAAATTGTGGCCCCCTCCAGCATTTAAGCTGCCCATCCCTGATGTAGATACACAAAAATATATAAAATTTAAAAAATGGTACTATACTGTATCAAGGCCGATTTTGTACCCTTTTTAAAGATCCATTTTTGTACTTCAAATAAAGGTACACATTTCCACCAGAGTACAATATTAGTCTTTGTAAGGTACCAACCACAAAGGTACAAAAAAAGTACCCAGTGTCAAGGGTACAAAACTGTACCTTCTGAGGACTCCCCCAGTGACAAGCCATTGTACCCCTGTACTTTATTTTCTGAGAGTGTAGACAAGACAAAACATCACATTTCCCCCCAAAACTAAGTTGCCCATGGCCTCATGATGTCACGTTGTCTCACTGAATACTTATTTATTCAGATTCAGATGCCTCACCATCTCTTATAAATCTGTCAACAACCTTATACTAACAATTTATTCCCTGGGTGAAGCCACTTGGGCAGCCCTGTGTCACCTTCCCTCCCTCTCTCTGTTGACACATACATACAAATAGTGCTTCTGTTTTTAAAAAAAAATAGAGTTTCTTAAAAGCACTTGTTTCCTGCTGATTTTAGTTAGATTAGCCTATATGGTGGCACCTGCTGGCATGGGCTCTGTGCAGCACAGCAAGAGAGGCTGTTAGGGGGAAAATGAAGGAAAAAGCCAGGTAGTCACACAATTCATATCATCTTGCTCAACGTGAACAGCGCCTCACATGGCACTGGCTGAGTGAGGCAGTGTGGAACCAAACCTGTGGATGGCCACATGGAGATGACAGCCCACGCTGTGGCCTTCATGTTTATGTCCAGTGTTTGTGTTACTCAAAAAGTGCAGTATTACTGAGTTAGCCAGTATCTGTCAGGTTAGAGTCCTCTGCACTGGGCAGCACAATAAGTCTTTTTTTAAATTATAAACGCAATTTTGAGTCGTTATAATCAACATACACAGTAACACTTTCCTCTGGGGAAATTCTGAAAGGGCCACGGGGGCTATTGCCAGTGTGTGTACACTATAATGAGATTCTTCAGAGATTTCAGACTATGCCCTTTAACCTCAAAATATGTGTGTGTGTGTGTGTGTGTGTGTGTGTAATTAAAATCACATAAAGTTACCTGTGTGTGTGCGCGCGCCTGTGTTTGAAGCATGTGTATGCATGTGTGAGGAGTGTGCGCGCTTACGTGCATGTGTATGTGTGTGTATCTGTAACTGTAATCACATCAAAGATCAAAGGCAATCAGCTCAAAGAAATCAACAGAATTAACTGACACCTGCCAATGTCCCAGAAGAGTGACAGCAGCCAGAGGTGGACAGATTTTCTGGCCTCGAACAGAAAGCATTTTTTGGCAAAACCATAATACCTATCATTGATCCAACTTCACTTTGAGCGTCCTGAGTTCTTCCTGAACGTCTACATATGTTTTTTTTTAAGAAAAATGAAAAAGTAGCTTTGTCAGAGCGATCTAAAAAAACTGTTACATCTCCCTTTTTATCTCCGTTTTTAATATTGGAGCCAATGAGGCTGTTGGTGCGTGTTGGTGGCGCATCTATGCGTCCTACACCCAAACTATAACTCTGACAGCTTTACCAGAGGATTGTGAGTGAGAAGACAAATTTTCCTACATTTCTATGTATAAATTATTTCTGTAGAGTGGAATTTGCGGCCTGGAGCGCAGTTTAAAAAAAATTTTTTTGACAATTTTTTCTCTCCCTCTACACTCTGGCGATGATGTCACACACTGTGACACGAACATTCCGTGCAATACACACCCATTATAATCTCAGAATTTCTCCAAAAATGATAATGGTCATTGAACAGGGATTGATGAAAAACTGTATGACCTATCGAAACGTGGATTAATACACCGATACACAAGACTTGTGTTTACTGTTTAAAGTTTAAATGGAGTCTCTAGGTGAAATTATGCCGGAGAAGTAGACGTTTAAAAATCTCCAATTATTGTTATTTTTGGCTCATTTTTTTTCGGACGTCACATTCTTTTCAATGCAAAATTTTGGGCAGTTCGCAAATTCGTATTCTGTAGAGAAAAGCAATAGCACACCGATCCCGATCAAACCGCACGTTTTGATATATAATTTGTCCTGCACCTCTTCAAGTTGTAGGACTAGTAGCGGGACGAAATTGCTTCCGGAAGAGGAAGAAGAAAAAATCCACAGTATAACAGTAGTGCTCGGTGCGATTGCCCCGTGGCCCTAATAACCAACTAAGTGGTGTTTATAGATGGTTTATAAACCAATTATTAACCATTCACAAATATATACATATATACAAATAAATACAGTTTTAATCTATAAATGTTTTAAACCAATTTCTTAAAGGTATATGAATCATTTCAAAATCTTTAAAATACTTAATATGGTGTTAAAAATGTTACAATGAGTGCAACTAAAACTTTTAATAAACTATTAATTATAATTTATTGGTTTGTTAATGGTAAAGTTACTATAAACTTACATTAATATACCATCTATTTGCCATTTATAAATGATTTAGTTAGTTAACCATTCATAAAAACATGTATTTACCATTCTAAATGGCCTATATGCGGTTTGATGCTTATACATTAATAAACTGTTTACCATTTATAAATGATGGTTATTGTAAAGTGTTACCACATACACAAATCCACTTTGCCTACACTTTGGCTCTAAAATGCAGGGTAACACTTTACAATAACCATATGTGATGTTTATAGATGGTTTATAAACCAATTATTAACCATTTACAAAGTGCTATACATATTTATTATTTAAATGTTTTCAAACAATGTCTTAAAGGTTTATGAATCTTTTTTTAAATAATTTACAAACTTAACAATGGTGTTAAAATGTTATAATGAGTGCAAAACTATTAATAAACTAATAATTATAATGTAATTGTTTGTTAATGTTAAAGTAACAGCTTACATTAATATACCATATATTTGGCATTTATAAATTATAGTTCAACATTAATACATTTTCTATTTACAATTCTAAATAGCCAATATACGGTTTATAAATGATGATTAAACTTTAATAAACTATCTGTTTACCATTTATAAATGATGGTTATTGTAAAGTGTTACCAAATGCAGCACTGCTGAAGTCACAAGAGGAAAGGATGCAAGTCAGTCAGTCTTAAGAATTATTTTTAATTTGGGTTCAAATATTCATACGTATAGCCAAGCATTGCTTTGACATTATAAACAAAGTGTAGTGGTAAAAAGCTACATTTACATAGTGCTTTTATCCAAAGAGCTTTACAATTCCCTCGCCAGTGGCCCAGTGGCAGTGAGCTGATCTACCCAGCAGGCAGGGGTTCAGTGACTGACCCATAGGTAAATGATGAACAGTAGCCAGTGGACTGAGGCCCTCCCGTCACCCTCCACATAAGGTAAAACAAATACAGTGCTGAGGGCACAATTAATGTCTCCACTCCATTGTTTTTTCTGTGGGCAAAGCCAAACACAAATGGTGTTGGCCATTCTTAATTAACACTCGAATCACAGTCAGACATACCCTTTGGCTTTTTATAATGCAAATAACTACAAGCCTATCAGCCCATGACTTTTCCTAAATGTTGTGTTTAATGTATGTCTATCATACATAATTACCACATAAGGTTTTTATTCTTTTTTTTCATCTAGCAGGTCAATGTACTCCAGACTTGCAAAACTATTTAGTGTACAAGAAGTTCTCCTGCATAAATGGTACAGGTTGTGTGTCAGTACCACAATTTACAGCACGTAGGAACCTTTCGTCGCCATCGTGGCTCACGTTTCAAGGCCATCATGGTTCGCATTTCACGGCTGATTGCAGCTTGCAGTACAAAGGCACGTTCTAAAAATAGCACACACGCAGTTGAAAAAAAAAAGATGGCCAAAGTTTTTGATTTATGTTGTAAAACCACTGGCCTCATGGTATAAAAGACAGTTTAAACACTAAATAAATGTACGTAAATGCCGGAAATGAAGTAGTCACAAGGGTCACGTGACTGCCACAAGTTAAGTAAAAACTACGTAACTTAAGTTAAAAATGGTTAACTTTTGTTTTCACACAGAACGTGAACCCTTCTCTCCTGGGTGAAAGTCTGCAGTTTGTTTGACCCATTCACCAGCCCTGCCTCCAAATGATTGCAGGAATCTGGTCACTTAAATTTCGCTTGGCTGTCAATCACTACTACTACTACTAGCTTGTTTTTCGCTGCCTGTACACACAACCTAAAAAAAATGTTTTTGACAGGGGAACAGACAACTGAAATGTCTGAAGCAGGCTCTACACATTTATTACATTAGAGCCACGCAGTTCTAACCATTGTGTTGGGTGCTGCCCCAATAATATAGATCTGAGGAAAGAAGGACAGGATGATTGCAATTGAGTTTAGAGCTGCCACAGTTGAGCTGGACAGTTAACAACAACAATGACTGCCTTCAAGACAGAAAAAGGAATGGACACTGCAGCCTAAGGCTGGATACAAAATCTGCCGTGTGCAATGGTCCACAGATATTTATTATGTTATATTATATGTATGTATACACACTATGATGTCTTATACAATTTCCCCATTGTGGGATTAATAAAGTCATTTTTTTTCTTCATTGTCAACCTTGGGGTCCCGAACCCAATTGGGGTCGCGAGATGATTTCTGGGGGTCGCCAAATCATTTTGGAAAAATATAAATGCACAAAATGAATATCAAGTTACATAATTTCAGACAGGGAGATGTTTTTAGTTGTTGTCTGCTTCATTATTTGTCCAAAATTCATCGTATCAACTGAGTTTGTATGATCTGAACTGTGCATGTGAGATTCTGTTCAGTGAGCACAGCGGAAAAAATAAACAAACAAAACGAAAAAAAACTGGCGCTGGAAAAATGGAGCGATGGCTGCAAAGAAAAGCTCCAGACTTGGGTCAGCAGCAGCAGCAGGGGTCCCAAGGTCTACCAGCAGAAAGCCTGACGGGACCACCACCAGAGAAACGGAGGGCAGTGGGGCCGACACCGGCTAGTCTCCGTAAATATCAGCCCGACTTCTTGAAATATGGCTTTTCATGCATGACAAAAAACACCAAAGAATATCTACAGTATTTGATTTGCTCTGAAGCGCTGGCAAATGAAAGCTTGAAACCAGTAAAACTGAAGAGACAAGAGGGTAGGGAGGTCATCCGTCCAGCTTTAGGCCGGACAGTCCGGCTTTTAAATGCCCTGTCCGGCTGCAGCCTTAATCCGGACACTCATTTGTCCTCCTTTTAAGAAAATAACAAAAAAGGTCCGTCTTTTGTTAGCTTGTTAGTTTAATACTTATTGGCTAAAAATGTGTGTCAAAAAAGCACACAACATGCATGTTAAATTGGGGGTCATGACTCAAAAAGGTTGAGAACCACTGGTTTAAAGTGTGAACCGCCTCTCTATCCTGGAGCCTGATGGGCGCTCATCATGAAGGTTCCACACACCTCGTCTGGTTGCAAGACAACATAAACTGATGGCAGCCAACTAGTCTCACTCACTTCCCCTCTGACTTCCACTCAGTTTGTTTTTTGTTGTGTATTTAATTTGTCTTCATGTTTCCCTTAAAGCAAAATAAATGTATTTTCCGTATCCACTCATCAACTCATGTGGTCTCCCCTCCTCTGTCCAGCCTTGAGCTGTGATGTGACTACACTTTGACAAGGTTCCATATGACTGAAATGCATGTGACAGCAATATGTGGCCTTTGTTGTTTTTCTTTTAACACTCTGAAACATAATAGTGCTATTTATTCCCAGACTGACTTCTTGACAGTGTATTCTGTGAGTTTACATTGTCAAGGTTTCAGATGTTGCATAAAGCTTTGAGTAATGGTCAAGCCTTCATGGGACAGTGTTATTGTGCAATAAGCATCACGCAGCAGGGCATCAAAAGGCCAGTGATTTGAGGCAGGAAGTGAGGGGAGAGCGGCCTTCGGTGCTGCTGTATCGATGGGGTAATGGAGAATGAAATTACGTCTGTCCGAGGTCATCACAGACGGAATGGGTGCAGATAAAAGAACCAATTCTGAGGGCAGCCATGTGAAGAGACGAGGCTGAGTCACTCAAATTCATGTTTACCCCACTGCAGAAAGGTTCTTCTTAACAACTCATTTAATAACACCAGTGGTAAAGTCTGCCAATGACATGTTGCAAACAACTCTCAATACTGTGAAGTTAGCATCACCACTACCTCTCTATTCAAACATATTCTCATTTGGACTTATTATCTTTTTTTTTTTCAATGGCATGACATGCATTGTTCTTTGAAATATGATAAAATATCATTCTTAATATATTTTCTATAATAACTTTATTTATATAGCACTTTGGGCTAGTGGTTAGCTTTTTGCCTCGCAGCAAGAGGGTCACAGATCTGAATCCTAATCCTTGCAGTTCCTCTATGTGGAGTTTGCATGTTCTCCCCTTGTCAGCGTGGGTTCTCTCTGGGTGCTCCGGCTTCCTCCCACAGTACAAAAAATGCATCTTAGGTTTAATTAGTGACTCTAAATTTTACCGTAGGAGTGAATGAGAGAATTTTATGGTTGTCTGTCTCTATGTGTCAGCTCTTTGATAGTCTGGAGACCTGTCCAGGGTGTACCCAGCCTCTGGCCCAATGTCAGCTGGGATCGGCTCCAGCCACCTGAGACCCGAGTCCAAAAAAAGACTTCAAAAGCCAAAGTGCTGTTTAAACATTAAACCAAGCAGAACATTAAAACATGGGGGAATGATTAGCAGGATAGGTAAGAGTAATTACAAATATGCATAGGATATGTAAAACCAAAATGAACAAATAAAAGACTCAAAAATGAAACACATCTTTATGCATTTGTATTGAGGAGTGATTTAACCCATTAAGGCCTAAAACGCCTGGAAAAAATGCCTGGAAAACCTCTGGGCGATTTTGAAAGAACCCCCTAAAACCTGAAGTTTTTCTGGAAATTCAACAGAAGATTTTTCAGCTTCTGTAGCAGATAGAAATGAAATTCAAAAAGTATTTGAGAGCTTCCCACTTTCATGGGAAGTTGAGTTTATTTGTCCAAACCTTCAATAAAGTTTTTTTAAAAATCAACAAACTCAGCAAATGTTACATTTGACTGAATACAAATCCTATGCATAATACTAATACATGCCCATTAGCAAGATGCAAACATGATATGACCATTGGAAGAAAAAGACATAGTTCTTATTAGCCTACGGTAATAAAAATAATAATAATAATTATCATAATAAATAATAATAATACATTTTATATATTGCACTTTTCAGGGTACTCAACAACGTATAAAGTAATATAAGACATAAACAGTCATGATTTCTTATATCATCATCACAATAAACTTATTATTATTAATAATAATAATTATAATAATAATGATGGCCACAAATCTGTCTGTTCTTCGGTGAAAATATGTCGTCTAAAGATATTCCTCATCCATAAATGCCGGTCGATTGGTTCCGAGGGTTCAGTCCGGATCAGCAATTAAATCGGCGCTGTTTTCATCAGATCGCTTCCGTCACTCACTGCTGAGCTCCTCCGCTATAGCCGTCTTCCACAATGATTTCAAAGTTCTAAAAAAGTCCAATGTTGCATTGCGACACTCCCACATGTATTCTGATCATGATTCTGATGCATTTCATTGGCCAAGAGACCGAAAATAGGTGGAAAAAAACGACAAATACTGCAAAACGACATATCCACTGTCCTGGCCTTAATGGTAGAATAACGCAACAGCGCTCACGGTTTTAATGGTAGAAATGCGGTAATGCTTTCCCGCCTTAAATGGGTTAAGATAGGGCACTGATTCAACACTCCTGTTCTCCTCAGGCAGGGCAATACAAAGTCCGGGGGCTCTAATAGCAAATGTATTTGATTTTTAGTCGTGACTTTGGAACTTTGGAAGAGAGTTTCGGATCTCAGGTGGTGCGTTTGGTCAGAGACAGGGCCTTTAACATAATCAAAACTATTTAAAAAATACATTATAAAAGACACAGAGAGCCAATGTAAAGAAGCTAAAATATGTGTCATATGGTGACATTTAGAGAAGCTAACTTGAGTTGTGAAGGCAGTTCAGAGGATTGAATGAGTTTAGCCGCGTGTCGTTTGCTTGGAACAAAACCTGCAGCCATGTCACCATAGCATGGATCAATTGGACACCCCTGAATTACAGGCACCCTCAAAGGCACTTTATTACATTTTCTCCATTAAAGGGCACCCTGGGAGGCACTTATTTATTAATTTTTCTCCATTCAAAAAAACATTAAAATACTCTGGCACTGTGTGTGTAACAAACGTATACTGTAATACAAGCACAACTGTAATTTTTGCATTTATCTTTTAAAAAAATACTTTTTCTCACTGTTAAATGTACTAAACACCATATCTCTAACAAAAATATACTGTAATATTTAATGGTAAAATCTTTAAAATTTAAAATAAAATAAAATAACATTTTCCTGCAGTGACTCATCCATAAGCAAAAGGGAGTATTAGGCTGATAAGGCCAGCCCCCGTGGGCAAAAAATGTAAAAAAAAAAGTACATTGCTCTCATCAAATACAGAAAAAAAAGGAACAGACATAAGCTAAAGGGAGAAACAACAAGAACAATTTCCTGGCCTACAAATGTTAAAATCTGTACAAATCATCTGGTGCCTCTGAACTTCAATCAGCATTCTCCGCAAAGATTTTCAGTGTATTGATGTCCTCCAAATGCCCATACTTTTGCAAAAAAAAAAAAAAAAACAGCAGCAGGGAAACAATTTGTCTTTAATGCTCTTGCTGCGTATTGTTATTGTATTCATTTGGCTGTGAGATATTTTCTGTGCTTGCAATAGTCCCCAGTCAGCTCTCTCACAGTCAATCTTCGCTTTCTGATTTTCATGTAAGTCCCATCGCAAGCCTTACCAATAAATTAGACTTGCTTGCAGAGAAAAGCCTACGCCTGGTAAATACTGCTCTAACCCTTGTGAGAGACAAAGAGAGTATCTACAGAAGGAATATATGAGCATCGATCGGCCCTCGTGGCCACGTCTGGTCTCCACAATAGCACACTATTGATGTGCTGGAATTGCTTTTGAAGGCAGACAGATTGATATAATGGTGTGGTGTGGGCCCTTAAGGGCTGGGCTGCCAGAGCTTAAGTCTGATTCACTGACCTTGGGTCAATGAAGCCATTTGCATTGGCCGTCTTTGGTGTTTGTGCTGAGGCGACTGAGCCAGCAGCCATGCAGAGTCCTCAGAGGGGACAGAGTCCTTCTCTGAAACAGCAACAAACAGGAAATGGAGCCTTATTACTCTCACGGTTGATTTTTACTGCAAACAGGTTAATGCTATTGATTTTGTGTCTGCTGTAACCTGTAAGAACGGATGTGATGGCACACTTTGAGTTTCTGTTTGCCAGCAGTGACTCTCCTGCCTGAACACACACTGCAAAAAAGGTGTGTCCAAAAACAAGATAAAAACACTAAATCTGAGGGAAATGATCTTGCTGCATCGACAGATAATTTCACTTGACAAGATTTCTTAAATTAAGATTGTTAAATCTAAAAAATAACCATGTGAACGCTTAAAATAAGAAATTAACTCTTAAAACAAGATTAAAAAAAACTTTAGATTTAGAAGTGTTAGATCATTTATCTTGGTAAGAAACAAATAATTGTCAGTGCACTCTGCTCGGGCCAGTTCATCACTGCTGGCAGCTTTAATTTATCTTGTTTTAAGAGTTAATTTCTTCATTTCCCTCAGATTTAGTGTTTTTATCTTGTTTTTAGACACACCTTTTTTGCAGTGCAAGAGCTGAGGCTGTGTACCAACCTTTCTCACAGTTGCCTGTTAAATTTCTTTCCCAATAGAAATGATTGGAAGTGGATTGAGGATCTACACCAGTCTTTCTTGTCCCTCACTGGTTAAAGGCTAACTTCAGGAGCAAGTATTTGTAGGGTTGGCCTTTGTTTTTGTCTGTAATGTCTGTATTCTCCAAACAAAGTGCTGAGATCGTAGAACATTACATTTGCTTAAAAGAAGGCAGATAGTGGAAAATTTGTTTTAAAGCTGCAAAAAAATATCTTTTGGCCACATCTTTTGGGGGCACAAGCTAAAAAAACATTGACATAGTTGCTAGAGTGAATGTGTTGGCAACCAATTGCCTGTTTACACCTCTATCAGACACAAAGCTACAGTACATTAACCCCTTCACTTTCTGAAGAGTTTTATCTTTCAGAGGTTAAAATGGATAAAAATGGTTAATCTGTCATAAGCTTAGAATCAGCTAAATCAGTACTTGTGATATTTCAACATATTGTTTATTTTTTTTAACAAGATAAGCCTGTTTAAAAAAACTTAAGGTCTTAAAAAGCAGTATACTCAATAGTAATAATGCATTCTATGCACACAAATGACACTACATTGTAAAAATAAAAATGAATGCTGCATTGTTTTTTTTCTGGTGACTTGCAAGCTGACGACACAACATTCGACATTTAGTTGGATTAAAAACTTTGTAAAGCAAACAAGTATGTTACAAGTTGTGAGCACAACATTGAAATGTTTATGTTGATAAGGTGAACTTGTTTACAACAAGTCTAAACATTCAGCAGATGGATTATAATTGATTTGCAGTGATGTATCCACCTTACAAATGCAAGTCCCATATTAACTCTCGTTTTACCTATTTTTTGGTCTCCACAAACTCTTGACAAAAAATATCAGGTTCTTAGATGCTCTACTGTGTTTATAAGCTTGTCTTCATTGTTGGTTCATTCTAGGAATGAAGTGGTTTTACTGCCATGTGTAGCTATGTCAACGTGATGAGCCAATCACAGTGCGCATAGCTAATCCAATACACTGGGACATTCTCTGTTTCCACGTTCATTGAAATGCATTGGAGTTAGTCAGTTTTCATTTGTTTTTATATGTTTTTTTCTTGACATTTTTTAAAATGGTAGAGTTATCTTTAACATCTTTAACGTTAGCCTAACCCCAGCTTCATTAACTTATCTGTAAATAACCGAGATAACGAATGTTAGCAATGTTGTGCTGAATGATTCATGTAAATACTGTAACACCAAACTAATGGAAATTACTTTGAAAGTAAGTCACACTTCTTACACTGCAGTGCATGAACAATGCTGATCCTCTATCTTGTTGTCTGAGATGGTGATGGCAACAAGATGCGGTTTATCACGTTTACACTGTGACCTGTACATTTTTGCCTGAAGCTGAAGCTTTTCATCGACCTTCTCAACAAGAAACTTATTAATATAACCCTCCAATGCATAGTTAAGGCCCTTTTGGTGACTTCAAGATGATATATAATCTTTCTGTCTCCAAAAATGATCATGACCAAGTGAGTGAAGGGGCGGGGCTTAGCCATTGGTCAATGGTTTTGTGGAACATTATAACAACTAATACCAAAACTCATTTAGACACCTGTTTGTCTTTTCTAACTCTCAGCAAGAAAGCTATTATATATTGTATATTCCCCAAAATGTCAAACTCGTCCTTTAATTCCAAAGAAATTGTAGTTATTGAGAGTTTGACACTTGGAACCAAGTTGGACCCAAAGGTAAACAATTATGGTTTATCATAACCCCTGCTTTGCTGTACTTCTCCTTGGTTCCTGTGCTGTCGACTACGTTGAATCTCAAAGATGAAAACTGTCAAAGTAGCAAAGACCTGAGGCTGACAACAGGGACACAGCCTCACCGCTCATGTCATGTGCATTTGTTTGTGTCTCTGAGTGATTGCTGGTGTGTTTGTTGCTCTCAGCAACTTTTACTGTTTGTTGTTTCACTTTCCTGTGCTTTTGTTTTCAGTCAAGATGTGTCTATCCTCCCAAAAAATCTGAAAAAAATCACACCAGGCAAGAACTAATATCTCAAGCGGCAAACAGTCATAGTAGGTGGTCCATTTTTTTTCTCCTTTCAAAATGAAAGCTCTGACCTTATATGTGGTCCTCGGCGGAACAGAGCTCATGAGATTGTTTTCAGCTTCAGGCGCTTTACTTTGTCTCAGTGTATTTCTCAGCTTTTATTTTACTTTATTTACCCCTCTTTTGATCTACCTCTCTCTGTCTACACAGGGCGCCGCCGCTGTGCCCGGTGAAGAGCAGCCCGTGGCTTGATCCAATTCTGGATTACATTCAGTTCCTCGGGGCACGTTTCACTCGTGTGATCTTTATACCTTCCTCTTTATACCTTCTATTCTTATTTAGCATGTTGTACATCTTGAGGAAATAGAAGGCCTTTTTCTTCTCAATGTACTCTTGGTAAAACTGCTTCATTTTTAAGATACCTGCTGTCTATTTCTCTTCAATTGACAGAATATATTTTACAATGCATTATTAGATGTCTTTCCAAGCTAGAGGCACTGGTGTGCTGTGATTTTTTTTAAGTGTATGAGGAAATACCTGAGCAATATTCACGAGTTTGGGAGTGCAAGCTAATTATAATATCAAGAGCAGAGTCTCCTTGAGACAAAGTTTGCACTTGAAATAAAGGAAAGATGTCTTCCTGCAGAGTTTCTCTGTCTCCTGAGAATGATGTGTGAGTTATGGCTTTTATTTTAAGTTGTGAAAATATCAATTTGGGCGTGTATGTATTCTTAGACAGAAGGCAGAGACAACATAAATAACATCTGCACCAGAAGGGATGCCTGTGTTTCATGCCAAGACATGTCTGTGTCAGGCTGCTGACAGAGGTAAATTCACAGCAGGTTCCCTCAGTAACAGGAGGTCTGTACTGTGCTGGATTTTTTATTTTTTGGGATATGTATGTTTTGTGTGCATCTGTGATAAAAGCCTTTGCTTGTAAGATCTTTGTCCGTCACAAAGGTACGCAGGAGAGTTGATGGCAAGCCTGACATGTCGTTTTGAACCTCAGCTTTTGTATTGTTTTTTCTCTCCCTGAGCCTGAGCAGAAAGCAGGCCTACACTGTATGTGTTTACTGTGGAAGCAGCATAGGTGTAGGAAAATCAAAATGAGCGTACTTCTAGTCTATGTCCAAGTTTTCTTCAAGATTCATAGTGCAATGGTGTCGTAAACAGGCGTCTGGAAAGAATAAAAGGGACAATAAGGATGAATTTTCAACATTTTCCTTCTCTAACTACCTCTCTGTGTCAGCTCTGGCAGTCAAGATGGCAGCGAAGGCTTAAAAAAACGGGTTGTATTCATCTCATATCATGTCTAGTATCAGAACATATCCAGTATAGAATGAATCTACACTGTAATAAATTATTCTGTAGTCATTTCATTTTACTTAATATATTTGATAAAATGTATTAAATATAAATGTGCCCTTGATTTTAAAGGCAGTTGTTTAAGTAAGTTTAATATAAAAATGTTTGAGATAGAATCTACTTATTTTGATCACATTAAGTATAATCTTTACGTGTATGTAATTCTAAATCAAGAGAATTTTGAATTAATCCAACACAATAAATTTAGTCTGTTTTTAATTGACAGGCACTTCCTGTTAAGTTGTTATTAACTGAACTTGTAATGTAGTTAGATTTAATTAATATTATTGCGTGCAATCTGTTGCCTTAATTTTTTTGAGTAGCTATTGTTGATCTTTTTTTGCAGTGTACAAGTTCTGGTTCAAAATTAAAACACGTATCTCTTCTAGAAATGTTAATTTGTGAGCCATGGCAAAGACCAAAGTGTGGCCTACAACTGAAGAGGTAATACTTGTTTTTAACTAAAATGATCACCTGTGTTTTACTTGACATGTGACCACTAGTTTAATGTTCGATTGAATGAAGTTTGCACACAACAGAAAAAAGGTTCCAGACTGAAGCAGTTATTTCAACCTGGTCTCACAGAAATCCGTGAAATAGCCACGGATTTTCTTAACTCAAAATCCGTGGAATAGCGACGGAATCACTCAAATTTCCGTGAAATTGACACGGATTTCGCTACAATGCAAGTTAATGACGGCCATATCCCAACCTGGTATTTTTTCCTATTGGTTTGTGTCCAAGTCACGTGACTTTCAAGGTTCCGGCGGTCGGAACGAAAAACATGGCAGACAGTTATCTCATTTTCAGTGAAAAAATCAATATTTTGACTTTGTTTCTGCATAGAAATGGATTTTGATTACATTTCTCGCGAGAAATATATGTTTTATTTTCTAAATATTCACTCAGTGAATGTACATAATCACTTTGTGGCGAAGATCTCGCCAGAAAAAGATGATCCGCTGTGTTTTATTTTGAAATCTGTTTTATTTTGTAATCTACCGCGATCATACCGGATGTGGTCCGATCCTCCCGGATGTGCTGTGCGATCTCATTGAATCGCAATTCACTGTAAATGGTCTGGACTCTGCTCTCCTGTTTTAGTTAAAATATCTTCATTAAACAAACATTGTTGTCTTTTTTTAGCATAGATAAGATACATACAGTATAATTATTTATTAGACAGTGTGTGATATTCGATATATTGGGTAGAAATAGGTTTTCACAGCCCTAATAGGGAAGAACTACAAAACGAGAGGTCTAGGGAGTTGTAGTTTTTTTAATAAAACAGGGTTTTCCCTAAAATTGGAAGTTGGAAATACTTAATTAGTGGCTTTCCAGGGGTTTGAGGGGATGCCAATCACATTTTTGGCATCAGAATTTAAATATTGTCTTGTTCAATGGGGGATTTGTTATTTTTTCAGCATATCCTAAAGCCCCCCCACTCCCACCCCTTAGTGACTATGCTCACATTATAGTCCATGTCAACACCTTTCTATAACAGTAGGTCTCATGTCTGTAACCCTTTTTGTCTCTTAGTTATAGTTATTTAAATATGCCCCAGGGTTAAGGTTCAAAGGTCAATATCTCAAAGCAAGAATATTATAGAACCTTGAAATTGATATATGTTACTCTCCAGGCCAAGACCTTTCCGGTGATGTATTTGATTTAGCTCTATGACAAAGCCACTAATTAAGTATTTCCAACTTCCAATTTTAGGGAAAACCCTGTTTTATTGAAAAAACTACAACTCCCTAGACCTCTCGTTTTGTAGTTCTTCCGTATTAGGGTTGTGAAAACCTATCTCTACCCAATATATCGAATATCACACACTGTCTAATAAATAATAATACTGTATGTATCTTATCTGTGCTAAAAAAAAGACAACAATGTTTGTTTAATGAAGATATTTTAACTAAAACAGGAGAGCAGAGTCCGGACCATTTACATTCAATGAGATCGCACAGCACATCCGGGATGATCGGACCATATCCGGTATGATCGCGGTAGATTACAAAATAAAACAGATTTCAAAATAAAACACAGCGGATCGTCTTTTTCTGGCGAGATCTTCGCCACAAAGTGATTATGTACATTCACTGGGTGAATATTAAATAAAACATATATTTCTCGCGAGAAATGTAATCAAAATCCATTTCTATGCAGAAACAAAGTCAAAATATTGATTTTTTTCACTGAAAATGAGATAACTGTCCGCCATGTTTTTCCTTCCGACCGCCGGAACCTTGAAAGTCACGTGACTTGGACACAAACCAATAGGAAAAAATACCAGGTTGGGATATGACCGTCATTAACTTGCATTGTAGTGAAATCCGTGTCAATTTCACAGAAATTTGAGTGATTCCGTGGCTATTCCACGGATTTTGAGTTAAGAAAATCCGTGGCTATTTCACGGATTTCTGTGAGACCAGGTTGAGTTATTTATGACTTGAGACAACATAAAATACTCAATAAAACAGGAAAAATAAGACAAAATCATGAATCAATGCAACAATAAGAGGTCCTTTAGCAGACAGTCGTAAACATGTACTGTAGCACTCACACTCACACTCAAGATGGACAGTTCAAAGAACAGATATCATCTTTTTATTCTTCTTCTTTCCTGTCAAAACATGAACCCACAATGCAACTATATGCCAACTAATAATAATAATGTTAGTGTATGTAAACTTCTGACTTTGAAGAAAGTAATAAAAAATTGTCTAAAAAAATCCTTCTGTCATTATTCTGGAATTTAGCAAATAGAAATAATTTTGGTAATCCTAACGGACCTAAAACAGGAAAAGTCATTGTCTGATTTCATGTCAGACAGTGGGAAAAAAAGCATATGTGTGTTTTTATATAGTGTATGTGAACTTCTGGTTTCAACTGTATATATATATATATATATATAAAAACTAGATGGCTCACCACGCTGTTAGCCAATGGAGACCGACGTCCTCACGTGGCAGCTCACCCACTCATAACATCAGTCTAAGGTGCATGTAGCATTTAAAAACCATAGATTGCTTAATTTTAAACTGATTTTCAAACAGTTTGGTTTGTTACAAATCTCAGAGTTGTAGTTATGTTCCTGCATACTCATACTCAATTTACATAAAAATGTATTAAAATTATTAGGAATTGGTAGTGTGTTCCACCAGCGGGGAACAAGAAATGCAAAGAGTTTGGATTGTCTTGGACCAACGGGGGGTAGAGCTAGCTAGTGAGGTAGCATATGTCTGAATCAGGGCGTTCAGGTAGGGGAGCAGTACCGGAGACAACTTTGTAGGCAGCATTAGAGATTTTAATTTGATGCTGGCTGCAACAGTCAGCCAGTGGAGCTCAATGAGCAGCGGTGTGACATATGACCTTTCCTATATATGTCTATGGTTGTAACAGTCAGAATCTAGATGTGCTATTACTGCAACACTCTATAGTGCCTAAAGGTGGTGGCGCCTCATTTTTGCTTGGTGTATGCAGAGCCGCCATGTTGTTGGCCATGCCTCCTGCTCAGCGGACTTCCCAGACTCTTACTGGCGAGCTGGTGTTGATTGTGCTGTCTACTTCTTACTGCTCGTATATGATTAGTGGACATAGCGCCGTGGAGACCTGTCTTTGTGTAGATGACGTTTAATACTGTAGAATGAAGCTGTGATGAGGAGTGGGCTACTGACTCATAACCTTACACCCTCAGATTTTTCTAGTTTTACACCCAACTGATGCAATTTATGGATTTCGCACAGTTCCCTCTGGTACCACAAAAGGTTTTTTATACTTTTTTTTTTTTTTGCAGAAATACTCCCTAAGCCCTGCAAACAGACTTTGATGTGTGGAATCAGTAAAGTTCCCATTTATGCATAGACATAATATCCATAAAGATGTTAGATAGTACAGGATCCCCTTGGAGTCCACTGATGGTGGAGTAAAGTCAGCAGGCAGTTGATGGAAACTCTCTCTTGGATCTCCTGGAACATCCTAGTGAATGGTGTTAATGGGAGGTGGTGGGTTGCACGACAGCAGTTCTAAAAGACAGGATGACATGAGGACGTGGGTGTAAATATAATTGGTCAGATATAGTGCTGTCAGAATGTTTGAATTAAAAATACTTTGGCAGTTTGGGAGAGTGGAAGTGACAGAGAAGATTAGAGTGGGAAGAAATAGCAGAAATACTCCAATATACGAATAAAGACAGAGAAAGAAAGTGTGCCATTATTGGTGTCATGTTTGTATCTATTTATACAGTCTATGGTTTTTATAGACCTTTGAATGCCATTTATATACTAAAACAGCCATGTCTGAGTTGTTTTCTGAAGCAGGAGAGTTATGCCTGTTTAGCTGACTGTTTAACATGTTCCTGTGAATGTCACTTGGGTCTGGTTAGATGCTGCTGTGTCCTAATTCTTTAATACCATGAACAGCACACTGTCTGCCCAAAGGCTACGGCGCAAGTTTGTTCACTTTGACTTACTCATTTTCTACGGTGTATCACATAAACTGCATAAAAGAAGTGAGCCACCACAGTGTCATGCACTGATTTGTGGACAACCATTTTAACTCTATGGAGTCTGGGGCTATTTTGTCCATTTTTTAATCCTTTTCATCCTGCCTGTACACACCACTTAAAAATGTTTAAATGCCATATTGGTATATTTTTTTCAGCACAACCTTACCCATATGACCTAATAATAATTGTGTCTTTGTTGTGTCTTTTTTAGTTATTCTGTGTCTTATTTTAGTCATTTTGTGTCTTTTTTTCATCATTCTGTGTCTTTTTTTGGTCATTTTGTCTTTTTTTGGTCATTTTGTGTCTTTTTTTAGTTCTTTAGTCCAACATAAAATGTGATTTGGAATCTTTTTTTTTACTTTCAAAACTCAATAAAGAATTTTTAATGTAGAACTTATGAACAAAGGTTGCAAATATAACATATAAGAGGGTGACATCCAGTTCTATCATTTTATACTAAATATATTTGAGCTTGTCTCCAGTTTTACTTGGTATATCATCATTAAACTGAAACTGGCCTCATGGAGTTTACAGTAGAACTTTAGAGGTAAATTTACAGTAGGGCTCCACGCTGCTTTGTTTTCTAGTCTGAATGTGATGAAGGAGTCATGCTTTGGCGCTCTTGGTGACTCCAGAGGGTTAAAGCCTATGGTTTTTGGCTTTTGTTTTCTTGTTTCTTTGGTGCCAGACATGTTGAGAAGTGGAGCCGGGGAAAAGCCAGGTGTAGATCTGCTAGCACTAGCTAGCTTGGTTAGCAAGTTGGGGGTGTCCACACCCTAAAGCATACCCTGCTTTATTATCTATTTTACTTTAATGTAACCATTATAACCATTATATGTTATCGTTATCGTTATTGTCATCCTGTATTGAAGAAGACTTAAAACTGTCCAACTCATCCATAAAATGTTTACTGAGGTACTAAATTAAGTGAGAAGTAGGCAGATTTTCGTATAGATTTCTAAACAACTGCACTTTTTTGCAACCAGTGGAGTCGCCCCTGCTGGCCAGAAGAATGAATGCAGGTTCAAGGCACTTCTGCATTGGCTTCACTTTTAGTCCTGAAGGATACATACACTTCCTGTCTACAATGTAACAGCAGCACTCTGCCAGCTGCCATCAATCAAACACAGACACAAAACATTTAAAAATATGTTCACAATATATTTGACAACAGAAAGTGACTAAATGTGATTTCAGTAGAACTTTGGGAAGGTGCTTTTACTACTGATTGTGGGTGTTTGAAGGTTTTACTTGGTACAGACTTGCTACACACATGAATTTAGCCCTTTCTAAATACCTGCCATGTAATGATATTTTTGTTATTCAAATGTCAGTGAAATCACAATTTCACCATAATGTCTCCCAATCCAATACTGGATCTACTTTAGCTTTCTTATTATGTTATTTTCTACCCAGAGGTTGCTTGGATAAGAGTGGAGGATGCTGCCATGGTAACACAGTGCCACTGGCCATTCGGTCTCCAGATGTCTTTGAAATGGACTGTGTGTATCCGCTTCAAACAGCACATCACATGGTGAGCCCTCTGAAGTATCCCTGGTCTTACCTCATCCTTTCATCTTGAGCTAAATAAGCCTTTCCTTTTACCAAAACGTAGGAGGAGAAGAGTAGGAAAATAATAATCAGGCACTGGACATCCAGATCATTACAAGTGTAAAAGAAACATTTTGAAACAGTGTTCAGTTGAAAACAAATATAATGTTTTGTTTTTTTCATTGATTGCCTCATGAATTCCCTCTGTCGGTCTGAGGCATTGCTCAAGGCAGAAGGTAAGAGTCCATGTCCAAATAAATCTGGGTTTTTAATTGCTAAATACTCAGAAGTGTGTCCTTTAGTAGACTATTTCACACTCAGAGGGGCCTATGGGATTGTAATGGCAGAGGGCAGCCAATCCAGAATGAGCGTATAAATTGCTCAGCGCATTACAACCAGTCCGCCTCATTTGACTTTCAGCTTTGTACATGGCTCACAGGTTATGGTAATGGTTATGGACGCCGGGGCTCGGTGAGTATTTGCAGCTTTGCATTCATAATGGCAGCCAAATACAGTCTGCATTCAGGGCGCTCCAAAAGGCAGCTAGTTATTTCCCCTTCCTGTTAACACTGTCAACGTGTTGCTTTACAGGCAGGGCTCTGTGTCAACGCGGCTTTTTGTCATTATTTTTGGGCCTTTACAGAAGCTCTCAGGCTTCTTCCCCACCTATGCCCGATGCAAAGGCTGTTAAATTGAAAACCACAGCTAGGAACAGTTCAGGGTGCCTTATTATCAGCCGCCAGCTGGCTCCATGGAGTGCCCACTTCACCTCGTAACACAGGCCTCATTCAGGTACAAATGTCCTGTAATGTGCACCCCTCCACACATACACACACACACACACACACACACACATAATTCCACACCATCTGCTCTCAATTATGCTGATTTGTATCTTTTTAACAAGGCGGCTTAACCGGCAGTTTGACTCACATGCGTGGATAACAAGAGCAGAGGAAATGAGGTGTGTGTGTGTATGTGTATGTATATGTGCGTGTGTGTGTATGTGCGTGTCTGTGTGAGAAAAACAGGGAAGACACGAGGAAGTCTTTCCAGAGGAAGTCAGTCACTTGTAAACTTTTGAAGAAATGCCACTTGCTTAGAGATTCGTCCCCAATGCATGTTGTTGTCAGGTCACAAGTAGGGACGTGACTCATTAAGTGTTGAATCTGAGTCTGAAAAATGCTAGAAGCTGACTCAGTGTCACACTTTTCTATTTATATATCAGTGCACAGATGGCCTGTGTTATGAAAAGTTCCTCCGGTGTTATAAAGCTACTTCTTACACTGCATTTACTGGCAGAGCAATTAATCATTTTACTATCCTTTAAATTTACTATAATAGCTTGAGGAAGACTTTTTAATTTAAAGTTTTTGAAACCAAATAAGGCCATAATCAGTGTTTTTGTAACAATAGCTCATATGCACTTTTTGTACCACACATTGACATCAATTAAACTATGAGGAAAAGTTCAACAAACAAGGTTGAAAATCACAAGATTTACCCTTTAACCCTATTTCTATCTATCTAGACTGGTATTTAACGCAAGCAATCGGCAAGTAGAGTTAACGCTGATCAGTGAATAAACTACAAGGACATTCAGAGAGAGTAGACCTCTGCAGGAGTTCCAAATTGGTAACTTATTCTTCCAGTGTTTACAACATCATGTGAATGCAGCATAAGTGGCTTATCTTGAACGAAAAAAGGTGAAAAGTGAACAATAATCCAAACCGTTATTCAGATCCACTCCAAAGTTCAGTTGGTTCTTCTTTGGCCCGTGCTACACCATTCCACCAAGTTTTACGAAAATCAGCCCAGTAGTTTTCCATTATTCTGCTGACAGACATACAAACCCTACCAAAAACAAGACCCCCTTGGCGGAGGCAACAAGCAAACAGTGCTGTGTGCAGCAGCAGGGGCGTGGCTTAAAAATATCTTATTAACAACCAATTAGGATGCTTATATACATTCCAATAATAGCGGTTGGACATTTCAAAGTAAGTCTCCATAAACTGGAGACGATAAGTAACGTTAGTTGTGGTAGTTTAATTCATAATAGGTAGGAAAAGAAATAAACAGTTTTAATCTATCTATATGATAAACCAAGACCTTGGATTACCTCACATCTCTGGAGGTTGGACAAATGCTCTGAATCAACAAGACTAAAGAACATGAATGTAAATGGAAGTGTTTTAGAAGATCTGTCGGTTTGCTGTTTAGTGCAAAGAAGCACACTATATGATTTATTTTAATTCAAGGCCACTGAGGCCTCACTGATAGTGAATTACTATAAAGGGTTGTGTAAACTCTTTTTTTTCCCTATGCTGTGCATTCAGGCAGCCTGTGCTTGATGTTTATATTAAAATGGTTGTTGAGAGATAAAGACTTTCCTCCTTTACTTTCTCCATAATGTTCATTGTAATTACTATAGCTTCCACACATGGCCAAAGCTCTCCTTTTAAATAGCATTTTTTTGCTTACTTTCTTTTCTAATTGAATTTACTTGTTAATAAGTATGTTGATATACCCCTGCAATTAAAATGTTGCTGCAATATGATTAAGTTAATATATGAGCAACAGCGCATAAAGACCACTCACGAATGGGTAGAGGGAATTACAAGCCTTGAAATAGCTGGGTATACTTGCCGTCCTAATGACTTTTAATAAAGGCTATTACAGTTTGGAGCTCTTACCGCACATGCAATGGGACACTGTTGGGGTGAGGATCTGCAGCCGTCCATAAAAGCCATTATTAACACCATTGGCAGTGTAGTGATCACAGCACAATAACAATATCTCAAATCAAAGCTTTCTGGAATAAATGGACATAATGTCATCTGTAATCACATGCTGTTATTTAAAGTTATGATATACATGTTTGGGCTTCATCACTATTATAATTCTTATTCTGTGCACCCCACATCTTGATGGAGCTGTTGACCTTGAGATGTCAACACCCATAAAGCATCCAGACGTGCTGGAAAAACAGATGATGCAATTGCAGGAAATCTATCATTTAAAAGAGCAGTGCTAACAAAGACTGTGAAACATGTCATAATATTGGTATACGTACAACAGAAAACCTGTTTGAATACAGAAGTCAGATAAGGTCTGCAGGGCTATCAGTGACCCAAGAAGCAACCTCCAGTCCTGAAAAGTAAAGCCAATGCACAAGTGTTTTAAACTTGTATTCTAACTTATGGCAAGCAGAGGGCGACTCTGCTGGTTGCAAAAGGTTTGTTTGTATATAAGTCAATAAGGAAACAACACTACTTGACTACAGGAAACTTTCACCTATTTTGTTCAGGGCTTAATCACTTGTTTTAAGTCTTCTTTAATACAATATGATGTTGACTGTTCATTCTGTTCAGTCTCATTTAGAGTAAAAAAGACAATAATTCATGTTATGCCTGAGGGCGGGGCTACCTTACGATTGACAGGTCATTATCACACCGCATGTTTTAGTCTCAGAACTTTGAACCTTTTAGTGTGTTTTAAGTTGATCAAAGTTCATTCTCACATTTTTGTTTTATAAGAATGTCTTGTGAGCGGCCGTGGCTTGGTTGATACTGAACCCCAAATTGCTCCCGATGCTGCGTTCATCGGTGTGTGAATGAATTCCCATTGGTGGCAGGTGGCACCAGTGCCCCCAAACAATAAAGGGGATAAAGGCAATGCCAACAAAATATGAGGGTAACTTTACTGTTACTTCACATTCCAAGAAGTAGAGCTGGGATTTGGCTGAGGAAGTAGAAATGGTTGTTTTCAAGATGCTCTCTTTAGGACAAACTGCTGCATTGATCAACAGAATTTCTTAATTATTGTAATTATTTGTTTCTAAAAGCATGGTGATGTAGACTCTAATGCTGTAGGTGGTGAGCTAACTGCTAAGACAAGCTAGCAAGCTGTGCTAGTGCTAGGCAAGTACAATAGCTCCTGGAGATTATCTCTACATTCTCTCAACATACATGAGGACTGCTCATTGTTCCTGCATTCCATTTGTTTGACATATAAATATATATGAGTCAGATGGCCCAATAGTTTAAAAATACACACTGGAGTTCTAATGACTAACAACATGCTTCTCAAACTATCATTATGTTCCATGGTGTGATAAGGCTGTGCTTGAGGAATGGTTAGGTTTAGGTACAAAAACCACTTGGTTAAGATTAGAAAATATTACTTTCAGACAATTGGGCTGTCGCACCAATAGGATCACACCACTCATACAGTATTTCATCCATCACTATTCAAAATAACTAACTGGGAAGGAAAAGCAAACCCTCCAAAAGACCTATTTGTACTTTTGATTTTTATTAACTGTCTGGAACCCACTGATCTTTAGTGGAGCAGTTTTTAAATTTGCTTATATACTGTAAATGTTAGTGATCCAGCACAGTAAATAAGCTCTGATAGTTAAACGGCCAGGACGGCTTTCTATTGTTCAACAGTACAAATGAATTCCCCACAGGATGATCCAGTTGGAATGAATTGAATTTAACAAGAAACTTTGAACACGAACAATGAACTGTTCGTGTCTTTAATGCACCTGCTGATTTTTATTTATGCTGTTTTTTATATATATATTTATGGTCGAGTAAACAACAATTTGCCACAAAAACACATCCTTTAATCTCTTTTCATAAAAGTGAAGGGTATAGTAGTGGTTGATTTTACACTTCAAAGCCAGAGTGCATTGACTATTACCAATGTATGCCTTCTGATTCATGATATGCATCACATTAGACCAAAATGTTGTTTTGAAGTGATAAAAGTCAAAACACTTCTTCTGTAGCCTGGATCAGGTCTTTTTTCTTTTTCTGTATTTGAAAGGCCTACAATGGCAATACCTACATTAAAATGCACAATTGATCGCAATTGAGCTGCAGGCTCTAACATGAAGCTTACTGCATGTTAATGTCATTTGCAGTGGACACTGGCCTTCAGACACCTCTCCATTCATCACAGCTTACAACTGGAGGTAATGCTGTGCTTATGGGCTGATTGTTCGGGACATCTGTGCCTTCCAGTCCAGGGTTTGTTTTGTATTTGCACCTTCAACTCTCTTTACAGATGATGATAGCCTGCTGGGACTGCTTTACCCCCCTCACCACACACACACACACACACACTGAGACTCCTTGACAAATCAACACCACCACTCAACACACAAAGAAATAGCAATTACAATTTAGTTATTCACCCAGCCCACTTCCTTTCCTTCCTTTAGTGAGCGGCAGGATTGTAATCTATCCATCATATCTATCTAATTGTGCTTGAGTGTTTCTGGGAAAGCTGGCACAATCTTGGTCTCTGTGGGATGTCATCTGTGCATCAATAACACACACGTCAATGGCGCTGTTGATGTGCATTAAGCCATAAAGCAAGCAGATCGAACAGATCTGGTTGGGTTTTTTTTTTTTTAGAGATGACTAAATTAGTCTCAAACACAACATTTTTGAAAATGGGTGACAAAGTATAAAACATCAATTTACTGTTTTTTTAATGGCTTGTAACAACATCTCAAGGTCAGAAAGGAACTTACACGCTGATTACTACAGCATATATCATAGGCTGAAGGAGGAAGTTAATTTAAATGATCAGCTGCTGTACTTCTCTGATTGACACAAACAAAAATGAAGTCTGAGGAAATTGGGACATGTTACTGCATGTGCTGTAGCACGAGAACAGTGCTGGCATCTTATACCCCTGAGGGGCTAAAATCACAAAGACATTATCAAAACTAATGGGCTTCTCATGATGTGTGTGTGTGTGTGTTTGTGTGAGAGAGAGAGGTAATTTTCTTGGAACTGATGAAATTGAAAAATGATGCATGAAAACAGGCTCACCTTGTTATGTATGGTGCATACGCCGTTGATGAAAAGTGTGTACCCTGGATATGCATAGATGATTAAGTGATGAAACACCACATGGGATCTTTAAGTGTGATAAAGACATGATAGGAAAACAACCACAGGAACACACATAAGGGTTTACCTGCCAGATAAACAACCCTTCCCAGCTCCCTCAAGTTCCTATTTTACAAATGAGACCCCAAAATTAAGCCAAAAATATCCTGGATATGGGTGATGTTATTGTAGCCAGGGTCTGCACACGAGTGATCTGATGCTGGAGCCGCAATATCGAGGTCACACCAATTCAACCACCAAACCAATCATGACCAATCATACATTACAACTGTCAATTATGACTTCACACTTTGTTTTATAGCATTAAATAACTAATTGAAACCATACATAACAGAAAAATGAACATTTGAAGATAAATGCTGTCTAAAATGACAGAAACCATCTTTGGAAAAGAAAAAAAATTCTTTTTAACTTGGCCCATGTCCCCTTATGCAAACATGGAGGGAATAGGTTGTATGTCCTGTTCTGCAGCTAGCCAGCAAGCGAACAAGATGTGTTGGTTTCACTTTTGGGGAGCTGTCATGTCATCTGTCTTTATACACAGTCCATGGTCTGTAGGAATGTAAACATTAAGCAGGTGTCTGCTGTCGGCGAAGAAAGCACAGAAATTGATCTGGTGTGACCGACGAAGCAGAAAATCTCCAAAGCTAGGTAGCGCCTGTCGACTGATGCTAAATAAGACAGTGAACGCAAGATATGCTGTGAGAAGAGGTGTTTGAATGACATGGTGCCATCCGCATGAACTATTTAAGGTAGGTGGTACTACCTGGGGCAGACGGACACATTTTACCAGCCAATCAGGATTGTTGTAATGAGATTAATGCTTCTGAGGTCTGCAGCGGGGCATGCATTCCATAGTGAGAGATCGAACAACATATTATGAAAGAGAACTGCGGGGTGTCGTGGGCTTTGGCTGAGTAGGAGCCTGCCTGGTGGCACTCACAACAATTGCTAAAGACCCTCCAGTGTTAAGAGTAGGCAGCTCTAGAGGCAGTGCCTGAGCCTCCTGCATAGTCCTCACTATTGGTGATAATCACGGCATGTGAGGCCAAAGACGAGACACCAGTATCAACTGCACCCCTTCTACCAGGACCCTCCGGAGAAGGAGCTGGAGAAGAGTGAAAGGTTGGAAGGGGTAGAGTAGACTTTGTGCTAGAGCATCCCATCCCAGAGGTGAATTGTCGTCCCTCAGGGAGAAGAACAGTTGGCAGTGCGTCGACTCGCTGGGAGCCAACAGGTCGACCACCACCCTGCCGAAGCCACACCAGATCGCCTGAGGGTGGAATATCCAGTCCCCCACTTGGACCCCCTTTATGGTTTGTCTGCTGCCATGTTCAATGGATCTGGCACATGTACAGCTCTGAGCGAGCAAAGAGGGAGTGAGCCCACTGCCATAGACAGGTTGTTATCCTGCACAGGGTCAGGGACCCCGAGCCCCCCTGCCTGTTGATATAGGCCGCTGTCAATGTGCAGTCGGTTCTGAGAATCACATGGTGGGCCCTCAGTCTTGGCAGGAACTATTGGAGTGCAAGAAACACAGCTCTGAACTCCAAAACATTCACACGCTGGTTCAACCAGCCTCCGGACCACCGTCCGTTGACCCCACAACCTTTGTGGAGCCTCAGCAGGACCTCCAGTAGACCCGAGATTCCAGCTGAGAAGACTGGAGCTTGCTCTTCCTGCAGTTCAGGCGCGGATCCGATCACTGCAGTCCCCCACCTCCAGCTGGAACTGCTGTAGAGTGTTGCCTCAGGGAAGAGGGAAGACGTCCGCTGTTAGCCTACTAGGTCACAAATCAGTGAGTAATACACTAATGCTGGGAATACAACCACCGGGCCGGAGACCGCTTGTGCACAGGCCACGTCCCCGTGCCTGCTGCAAAATCCTGGCTCCAACAGGTCCTAAATGTGGGCAAAGGTCTACTGGCAATTTCAGGAGATAGCTCTGATAGCCATATTTAGCTCACCAACCGTGTCAGACATTGTGTTGTTTCAATGCTAGTGGTGGGAACAACAGTTATTTCAGTGTACTAAATCATTAGAATCTCTTCTTTAAAAGGGAAGTATAAAAGATTTGTACACCCAATTACACCTAATTATCACAAACGAGACATCACCATTCAGTGCGCTGTACCTTTGAATAATAAAGTCAATAATTATTTGAAAAACAATATATGTGTGTGTGTGTGTGTGTGTGTGTGTTTAGCAAATTGTATACTGCACCGTTGTAGGACAGCCTCGGCCACCAGTGTGAATGGGTGAATGAGCACAGTCTGTAGTGTAAAGTGCTTTGGATAAAAGCGCTATATAAGTGCAGTCCATTTACCATTTAAATTCAGTACCTTTGTGTTATGATCCTGGTGGGATGATGACTCATTTTTTCCCCTGTGAGCTGATTGGGCAGTAGATAGGGTTTTGAACCTCTTTCAGAGCCATGCAGCGTAGGTTACCAAGGTGACTGGTGGTGGTGGTTTGATTGGTCCAACTTTGTGATACTGGAAAAGTTAAGCCGAAGGACAGCTTGCTGATCTCACTTCATGATTCCGGTCAAAGACATGCCAAGAAAAATGATGGTTGTGTGCAGGCAGAGAAATAAAAGGCAACTTTAATCTTTAATTTGAAGACTTATGTCCAGGTACCCTGAGGCTGGAGCATGATGATTAGAATTTAAATAAATGGTCCGAGCGCTGCTCGGCTGTTCAGTATGCTGTTATGACCTTTCTGTGGACCAGATGTGATTAAGAACTTTGAGTCCATGGATCCACATCACACTACTGGTTACTAATGATGAAACATATTCTATTCCTGCACTCAATATAAGTTAAATGCCTTTAAAAGTGAATTTGAAATCTTAATGTTCCAGAATCGACTACCACAAACACACTCAAACAGTTGCACGGATATATAATATCAAGTTCTACTCTAATGTCTGAATTGCTTTTCAGACACTGAAAAAGAAAAGATTGCCTTTTTGGCATCCCCTACTGAGATCTGAAGTGATACCTCAGAGAGAAGCTGTGTGGAGAGAGCAGGGGGAGGGAAAAACAACAAAAAGAACCGACCCATCACCTCAACATCTCCACAGCCTCACTTACACCATCACCACCATCACTCCACCTCCCTTCTAGCAGGGAAAAAACAGAACAAAGTAGCAATTTCAAATGTAATTCTGCAACAACACCAATAAACCTCAACTTTATTCTCCAGAGACACAAGTGTGTGCATCCTGCAGGCAGAGGAGGAATGTGTGGTTGTGTTACTTGGAAGTTCAAGTTGTGTGTTGACTTTACTCGATATGAACCTTAAGACACTGTGAGCCCTTTTTGTGTCTCTGTGCCGGTAACAGCCATGGCCATATTTATTATGTAGTTGGATTTTCAATCTGCCCGTCTGATTCCAGTGAACACAATATCTCAGAAACACTCATAGAATATTTCTTCAGATTTGGCACAAACCTCCACTTGGTGGTCAAAGGTCAAGATCACTACTCTTTCACCACAAGTACATCAGGACGCCCTGAAGTGTATTTCTTTAAATGCTCAAATGGATACAGGGATTAACAGATTCAATTTTGTTGGTCAAAGGTCAAGGTCACTGTTACCTCATTTCTGTGGGGGAGTATTTCTTTGAATTTGGCATAATACTCAATTTGGGCTTGAGGGATGAACTGAGATGGTTAAAAGATGGTCAAAGGTCACTGTGACCTCACAAATCATGTTTTAGGCTGTAACTCAAATTTATCATGAAAAAACAAAAATATCTAAAAGGATAAAATGGTGAGGTGATGACCTTTTATATGCAAAGGGTCAAAGGTCAACTTCACTGTGACGTCATAATGCTCTACTAAAACAACGTCCTGGCCATTATTCAAAACCATGAGTGAGAATCAAAAGGGCAGACACTTCATATTTTCTTTTTGTGTGTGCAGCAACATTCATATTTTAACCCTTGTATGGTATTAGGGTCGAATTGAAAAATGGTACGAATATGATTTTTTTCTACCTAAAACTCAATGCCCTTAGCTTGTTTTCTGTGATAAACACGTACAAACAACAAAAAAAAAAAACTCTGTCATGTGTCGACCCCCCAAAAAAACCCAATCACACTTCTATTGTTAATTGTGGTCTATTGAGACTGATTGCAATCATTAAACATAAATGTTATCTCAATTATTTGAAATTGAGATAAAGACAATATATGTTATTGGTTTATGAAGTTAAATTTTATTTTAGAATTGTTTTAGTGCCCCAAACATGTCCAATGTCAGTTTGACTCAAGTGAATCCAGAGGGTCCCAAAAGTGAAGACAATACAAGGGTTAAGCATTTTCTCCTGTCATGGCTACATATGAGTTTGGACTGATTTGGATGCAAACTGCAATATGGCTGTTTGTCGGAGGCTTTCAACTACAATGCATTATTTCTAGTTTTTAATAGTTGTGAGGAATGCTGCTGCTTCTGGTGACTTTTTTTATATATGCTTTTTATAGGTTGACCTTTTAATTTCCAGACAGTTAAACTGCAGTATATTATGCACAGCTGTATCATTCACAGAAGCAACACCAAAACATTTGAGCAAGATAATCTAAAGCATAAACACAGAAACCTTATAAATCCTTTAAAAAAAATTAATTAGAAGTAATGACTCATGGTAAATTAGAATTTAGCTCACACAAAACAGTAGCTGAGCTCACACTGTTGCATTCATAGGAGATGACACATACCATCCACTTTGATTAAACTATGGGCCTCAAACCAGGAATCGATCATAGGCCTGTTTTTAGAGACAACGGGAACAGCCCTCAAAACATATTTCTCCATCATATTCTTATTATGAGCGATGTGGTTCTACATGAATACAAAATGTACTTCCAGAGTGAAAACCCTTTTATACCTGTGCTATTTTCTCAACTATTTTCTCATTGGTTTGAAGTTGATGGGTCTTGGTTGGAAAAATGATGTCATGAACATCAGTGTACCTATCAGAATTTGGCAATATTGGAATCTGATGACAGGTGCGGGGCTGTTTGCTTATACTGCCAGGGAGATGGCATTGTCAATCAAACCGCGACAGCAGTGTCCTGATGAAGAAGATTAGAGTTGATTCAGGAGGCTAATGTGATAAATTCCCAGTTTTTCTGGAGAGTTTGTGGTGTTTTTACAGAACAACGTGGTATTTGGTTTGGCTAGTATGAACGCTGTCAATCAATATCTGTTGGGCACCAAACAGCAAGACCAAGACCCACATTTCCAAGGGGGATTTGTTTGTGGTGTGCATGAAAAGTGACAGTAGCATAAATCTTGGCTTGACTGGAAAAATTTGTAGATTTCCTAAGCGATCTACATGCAACATTATTTAGTGACGTGTGAAGTTCCTCCCTCTCTGTGTGATCCTTTGTGTGGTCCGTTTGAAGAAACAGTCTAAACTTAGTCTACTCTAGTCCGGCGCTGGCACAAGCAGGACGCCTATCCAGTTGCACCATCCGTATCTTGTTGATTTTAGTACCTTAAGTATGTTTTTTTCAACTTCTAACTCTTTATATTACACTCGCTGTGTAAAACTTCATATATCATATTGATCGAATGGACCTGCACTTATATAGTGCTTTTCTAGTCGCTTTGCGACCACTCAAAGCGCTTTACACTACATTCAGGGAATTCATTCACACATCGACTAACGCAGCATCGGGATCAATTTGGGGTTCAATATCTTGCTCAATATGTAGGCTGCGACGGTCAGGGATCGTACCACCAACCCTTCGGTTGGGGGGCAACCCGCTCTACCAGCTGAGCCACAGCCCAATGGGACGAGCTGGCATTGTTCACTCCATACCTGTGGAACTGAGACGGAGGCACCAAGGCTGTAGAGCCCAAGCGAAGGTAAAGGTGTAGTATATTTTATGTAACAAGTGATATATTTTATGTTACTTTTAATGTAAGTCTCCTGCTTTACTGCCCCAGTCTGACCTTTTGTTCAGAACAGAACTGTAAAACTGGTTTAAACCAGTTACTGTAGGATCTGCGATTTGTCAGACATTAGAGGCTGTGGAATTTGTATATAAACAGTATAAGTTGTAGCCTTTAAAGGTGAAAAGTAGACTGGGCAACGTGCACGTTCACGAAAACGTGACCCATACGTTGAAGATGTGGGTTGTTACAATTATGGTTTACAGAATTGCTTAAAAACGCCCTAACACAGACAAAAAAGGCAGAGAGGACAATGTTTTTATTGGAGGGACACCTTTTTTTAGTAGCCTTTGAGATTGGACAAAGTTCTCTTCTGTTGTACCTAGGCAGTGTATCCTGATGTCTGATAATGAAGAAAACTAAAAGGAACTTCGACTTGATCTTTAATTCACTTTCTCACTCAATTTGAGGTAGCAAATTTACACTACAAAGGCTAGGCTAGCGGCTAAGTCTCAGAAGTACAAGCCCTCAGTTCCATTGATAGGAGGACGGATAGGACATTCAGGGAGTGCAGCTTATTGTGCCTCTCTGAAACTTGGCTAACTCAGAACACCCCGGACGCTAATGTGGATTTTCCCTGAATTCACTAAAGTGAGAGTGGACCGGGACTGTGGACACAGCGGCAAGAACAAAGGAGAGGGACACGAACTTTTAATAAACAACAGATGCAACCAGGGGCATGTTCTGGTGAAGGAGATCGTGTGCAACAAAGGCATCAAGTTGCTGGCAATAGTTCTCAGACTACGTATTACATGCCTAGAGAGTTCTCCCATGCCATTGTTGTTTGTGGTAAGTCCCTCTGCTTGCACATGCTAAGACCGCGTGTGATGTCATCCACTCCACAATAGCATTCATGTATGACATGTGCAATAGGCTTTATTTTTACTGTAGAACATGTGCAATAAGCTTTTTCTCTGTGTGACATGTGCAATAGGGTTTTCCTTTGTAATGTGTCTCTGTTACAGTCCCTTACTTTTGTGATTTGTGTGTGATGTCCTTTTTTTGGTTTATTTGTTTGATAGGTGCATGCCATGGTTGGTTATTTATTTAATATTTATCTTTTTTTGCACTGACGGGAGAGCTGTGACTTAATTTCATTGTGCTAATGTATTTTTTTATACTACCGTGCAATAACAATAAAGACTCTATTCTATTCATATTCTAACATCCATGTATTGCCATCTCTGGGGATTTTAACCATGTCACACTGGACTTCACACTACAAGACTTTTACCAGTTTGTAAGCCAACGTGAGGGAAGCTTACACTGCCACTGCTTTGCCACCGCTGGGAAAGTCTGACCATAACCTGGTCCTGCTCATGCCACAGGAAAGGCCACAGATCCAGAGACAGTCTACAACCACCCGCTCCTTCAGGAAATGGTTTCCTGAGGCAGTGGAGGCTCTGCTAGACTGCTTTGAGTCTACTGACTGGAGCGTCCTGCAGGGAGCACATGGAGAGGACATTGAGAGGGGTCACACACTGCACTACTGACTACTTCAACTTCTGCATGGATGTTATGGTCCCCATTAGAACTGTACACTGTTTCCCCAACAACAAGCCCTGGATCACCAGTAATGTCAAGGACATCCTGAACAGAAAGAACAGGGCATTCAAGGATGGTGACTGAGACGGGCTTAAGCGCGTAAAGGGGGAATTCAAGGTCCACCTGAGGGAGGCAAAGGAGGAGAACAGAAGGAAGGAAGACAGTGGCAGAAAAAAGTGGCAGACCGTTCAACAGCTCTCAGTCAGGGCAGGGAGGACAATAGACAATGGACACAATCTATCTATCCATCTATCTATCAACTAATAATGCTTATTATTCCCTTTTCTCTTCAAAGGTATAATACCCAATCCCAGTTCCAAAAAAGTTGGGGCAATGTGTTACGAGAGAAATGGAACAATTTGCTTATCCTTTGGCATCTTAGAAAGGCTCAGTCGCTCACCATATACACTCCATTATCATTAAATGATTCAGAAAATCCACAGTAATCCCTGAATGCATCCTTGGATGCCTGTGACCTTCTACCACTGCTAAACTGCTTTAAAACAGACATGATTGCATAAAGGACATTACATCATAAGCTCAGGAACACTTCAAATGTAAGTTGAGTCTCTACCATGCAAAGTGAAAGCCAGATATCAACAACATCCAGAAACGATGCCCACTTCTCTGAGCCTGAGGTCATCTGAGATGGACTGACATAAAGTGGAATAATGTGCTGTGGTCTGACGAGTAACATTTCATATTGTTTTTGGAGAGCATAGACGTCATAGACCATCCAGATCGTTACCATTGCAACATTCAAAAAGCCAGCATCTGTGATGGAATAGGGGTCTGTAAGTGCACTTTAATGACCAAGATCTATAAACTCACAAGAAGCTCATAAATGTTGCATTACTTGCTGTCAATCACATCAATTTGATTGTTTTTCCACACTCGATCTATATAGCTCTTGCGATGCAGAAAAGATGTCATAAAAGATGACTTTATGTTTCTAGGTTATGTTGCGTCTGTAAAAAGCCAGTGTGAACCCAACTAGACTGTAACTAAAAAGTAACAGCTTATAATGTATTTAATTTTTCAGACCCAGTGAGCACTGCACTTCTGCATACACCTTTAAAGCCACAATGAAATGAAAAACAAGACCTGTGTCCCAAAATCAAACCTCTGTTTCTCTGACTTTCAAGCCCTGAAAAAAGTGGCGTTTTCACATTTGCTGGCCTGGTTTGATTCAGCATATCAGTCCAGCACAGCAGGGATTTGCATCTCCATTGTAATAGAACTATCTGCTTGAAGGCATGTCCATTACTGATGACCTACTTGTCCTGAACTGACAACTTTTGCTGAAAGTGAGTGTACGTCACAAAGCACGTCATAACAAAAGGTTTACCTGTTAGAGGTGAGCAGTTTGCAGGGGTACAATAAGAGCGTCTTGTCTGCAGCCCTTGACGTAAACTAACATCTCGCTGTGGCTGTTTATGCCCTGAAGCATTGGTAGATATGTTTAATGCAGCCAATCAACAAAGCTCCGCTAATTTTGTTAGAAGCACATTTAATTTCCTCTAACGCTCATTCACCCATTCACACACACATTCACACTGGTGTAACCCCAGTCCCATGTGGCTATGAAATATTGACTAATTGGGGTGTTGTAGTACAGTGGGACGGGGCCTGAGTTCGTCTAAAGATGGCGCTACCTGTGATAACTGTGATAGTGAAATAAAATAACTTGGCGGTGCCTCCAATAACTCTTAAGAAGCAAACGCAAAATTTGGTACTTCCCCTTTAAAAAACAAAAGTTCACTTCAACCTAATTTATATTTATCCAAACAGTATTATCCTCATAATTACAACACAGGATTTAGTTGAAATAACAAAAAATATTTATTTCACAGTTACGAATGGGAAATTATTTAACCAGTTCACTGGTGACCTTTAAGTATGCATGTATAACAGTATACAAACTCTCACATAATGCACTGGAAGGTTTATACACAAATGACCACAGTTAAACCCACTGAGGGGATGCAAAATCAAAGTGACTAGGTCAACTCAAGTGTCCACAGCCCACACTCATACACACATTCACGCAGGGCTATTAAATGTAAACGAAAATAAAAACGTTGCAGGCCCGTTCGATGCTTGTGAGCGTGGAGGCCGGTGGCCACTTAACTGGGTTTTAACCAGCACAAACAAAATAGCATGTGCAATGTGTTAGTGTACTCACAAATCCTCACAGTCAGAGATGAAGATGGGGGGAAAGGGGGCAAAAGGCAAGGTGCAGTTTCAGCGGCAAGGGGACGGAGCGTGCAGCAACACGGATCGGGGAAACCACGCTCAGTACAGCAGCTACAGTCTCTCTCCACGGTCCAGGGCTCTCCCGGTCCTCACTCTCTGCCTCTTATGGCAAATATCCGGTCCTGAATCATACAATTCCTCTTAGTAACTGAGGTACAGGCCTATTCATGCCGAAAAACCCACAGAATGTATCACACAAATTAGCAATTGCTAACAACAATGCAGAACAAACAGTGTGAAGGCCTCTGAGGAGGCTAAGCTAAAGGCTAATGGCGATTAGCAATTCAGCTCGTTTTATACACGTTACAAATAAACAACAGCACCCAGCACATCAAAACACATGAATTTACCTCTGGCAGCTTCACAGAGTTCACACACAAAGACCACAGGACGACTCTCCGTCAGTCTTGGAAGTTAGGACTGTTCTGACTTTACAGTTTACAGCTATCCAACTCGGATGCCGATAAAGCAGGCTCTGCTACCGCTAACTTTACTGCAGCGTGTAGGTGACGCTCGGTCCCTCCTACCTGAACAAGGTGAGGACAGGATTGGCTCTACAGACATACAAAGATGGGAGAATAAAAAGAAAGATTCTTTACTTTAACTCCCATATAAAACAAACTTCGAGGACTGCATTTTTTCACCTACGTAATATTACAAAAATTAGACACATCCTGTCTCAAAAGGATGCAGAAAAATTAGTTCATGCTTTTGTTACTTCAAGGTTAGATTACTGTAATTCCTTACTGTCAGGCTGCTCCAATAAATCCCTTAAAACTCTTCAGTTAGTCCAAAATGCTGCGGCTCGTGTACTAACAAGAACCAAGAAAAGAGATCATATTTCTCCTGTTCTAGCTTCGCTGCACTGGCTCCCTGTAAAATCCAGAATTGAGTTCAAAATCCTTCTTCTTACTTACAAAGCTCTAAATGGTCAGGCACCATCATATCTTAAAGACCTCATAATGCCATATTACCCTTCTAGAGCACTACGCTCACAAAATTCTATGTTACTTGTGGTTCCTAAAGTCCTTAAAACTAGATTGGGAGCCAGAGCCTTCGGTTATCAAGCTCCTCTCTTGTGGAATCATCTCCCAGTCTCAGTACGGGAGGCAGTCACCCTCTCTTTATTCAAGAGTAAACTTAAAACTTTCCTCTTTGACAAAGCCTATAGTTAGGGCTGGCCGAGGCCTGCCTTGGACCAGCCCCTAGTTATGCCGCTATAGGCCCAATGTGTCAGGGGACACGATACACCGGGGCCCTCTTTCTCTCTGTCCCAATAATGCATGACACAAGCTTTTATTTTCCCAGAATACTCGCACTTTTCTCTGCTCTCTTTTCACAGGGTGTGGAGCTGTGGTCCTGCTCCATCACTCCTGCTGGTCTCACTGCCGTGGATCTGGTTCGGCCCCAGATGGGAATGTTCCTCACCTGGTCCTCTCACCATCACTACTGGCCAATGGTGGCGCATCATCACCTTCTGCTGTGCCCCCCCCTTGGGCTATATAAATAAAATTGATTTGATTTGATTTGATACTGTCCCACAACAATCGATGTCTCCTTGTGCTGACATTACCTATGAAGGATTTTTTTAAATAACACCACTCTTTTATCTCTAACTGTATATGAAATGACTGTTTTAAAATTTTATAATCGAACATTTTTAACATATTTACACTTCATGAACTATTATGTATTATCAACACAAACATTTTAATATCTGCATATGAATGAATGAAAATAATAGCCACAGGGCTACACTGGTGGCATAGGTTACCCTAAACAGTGCCACCTGCCACCATTGGGAATTCATTCACACACCAATGAACGCAGCATCGAGAGCAATTTGGGGTTCAGTATATTGCTCAAGGATACTTCAACAGGTAGGCTGCCATAGTCAGTGATTGAACCACTGGCCGTCCGATCAACATATGACCGTTCTACCAACTGAGCCACAGCCGCCCCTATTTAAATGCTTTTACTATGAAGCTGTTAAATCAGGAAATGTTGGGGTTTCCATCAGCAGTAGCTTAATACAAGTCCTACACAGCGAAAATGAAACATGAAACAGTAAAATAAAGCAGATATTTGAAAGTACAAACAGAGACTCAGGAGAGAACTACAGCTACAGAAGTACTGAGATCTGAACACACAGAGACCTTTAAAAACATCTTTCACTCTGGTCCTCTGTACAGACCTGGTGTTGCACACTTGGACACAAAAAGGGATTTCCAGGCGTGCATAAGTTCAAAAAATAAAGTTTACTTGGGTTCGTTTTCCTCTGCACGTATACACAAGCACATTAGCATAATGCTGCTCACTGTTTTTTTCATCTCACATGCACGGTCTTCTTGACTCTTCTCATGGACCCCTTTGCTGCCCACAGTGCCTGTATAAACTTAATTTATAGACACCCTAACTTTACCTGATCAAAATTAGCTTCTAATGTGAAAGGACATAGTGCATGAGTTAATTAAATTAAATATTACAAAAATAAAATCAGGAACAAATGAATTAAATTCAGAGAATAGAATAGTACATTGACATTATAATGGGGGGTGTACTCTTTTAACTGTTCATTAACATGACCAATAGTACTATGGGTGCCACACTGGGTTGAGTCTCGCAGCACATGCTTCTTTGAGGGGGAGAACAGTTTGTCACTGGGTTGGCTGCAGTGGGGGAGATGGTACTTTTTTTCAAACTCAGGGGATGCAAATCAGTGTGGCATAATTTGACTCGACAGTCAAAAGTGCCAATGGAAAAACCCTAATGGTGTTTTCATTAAGGACTTATCACTTATACTAAGGAACTGGCAGAAATGGTCAGGGCCTATGAATGAGTTGCTGAAGCCTAATGTAACAGTAGCTGATCTCGATCTCCAAAATTGTCTCAGTCCAAAATAGGGCAGACTCCTTCACCCTGTATAACATTTAAGTGTGCTGAAATGCTGATATCAGCGTGTTTAATCCAAATGTGGTTGTATTTGTGGATTTCTATGCAAACATGCTGCTTTGAGCTTTACTGGAATCTCAATGACTCACCTTGAGGTAGATAGAGTGTACAGCCTAATTATCTGTAAACAGCAGCAGATAAACAGCCACAAGGGATGTTCAGCGTGAAGACTGAGACTGATTGTAACCACTTTAAAGCTCTCTGTCTTCCTCTCTCTCACTCTCTCTTTTTCTTTTTTTGTCTTTCCCTGTCAGGCGGCCTGCCTGTCTTTCATCCTATCTGTCTCTCTCTTTAACAATGGTATCATTATTTGAATCCCCTGACAGTGACTGATATCAGAGAATGTCCAAATGTTAAACAAATGTAACTTTGACCTTTTCTTGTTTTACTCAAGTGATGTCTACTTGTTTTTCTGGGATAGATATTGATGATTTAACAGTTTGAGGTTGTGAAAAAGTCATTGTTGGCTTCTGTTAACGTACTGAAATGTGGCAAGGATAGATGTGTGTTTGTGAAACATGTGATTACCTTTATAAGAAATGGTTGAAGTTTACGGGCAGATATAATGCAAGTAAGCACCTGTACAGAAAAACAAGCCATTCAGTTGTAGAGTCATAAATAGAGAATATTTATTATGCTTTTCTTGTGTCTGTCAGGGAAAAAAAGATGCTGCTCTGCTGACAGACAGAATGGAATTATAAAATGCAACCTGAGCTCAGGAGGCCTTTGGCTGAACAGCCAAACATTTATCACAAACTGTAATCTCTGGATACGTATCATTTACAATAAAATGAATTGGGCCTTCACTCCACTTTTGACAGGCTCATGTTTGGATTTGGTTTAGTGGTTATGGAAGCTAAATTGCTAATTTCAGCAGAAGTGCTACTGTTGGGCGTTCCTGGTGGCACACCTGGTAGAGCGCATACCACTGAGGCCCAGTCCTCGTAAGCGGGCGGCCCGGGTTCGAATCCGGCTCGGAGCCCTTTCCCGCATGTCTTCCCCTCTGTCTCCCCCTTTCACTCTCAATATCTCTCCTATCAATAAAGCTACAAAATGCCCCAAAAAAAATCTTTAAAAAAAAAAAAGAAGTGCTACTGTTGGCTTGTTTCTCTACCAGTGTTGGTCAGGTAAATTTCAGAATGTATTAAAGCAAGCAGCGATGAACGGGCGTGGTCGGGGGAGCCGGCCATGTCAAGTCTCACCATCATTGGCCGCCTCCCAAAAGAACCTACAACAAACAGGCCACTGGTTATGATAGGGGCAGATCAGACAATGTATGGTCATGTAATTAATTAGTTAAATGAAAAAAACAAACATATTTTGCAACCATGTGACGGTCTGTCAAGCTTTAAACAACTTTTGATCCCAAAGACCTTGTGATGGTACTGACCAACATTGAAGTCAATAGGGTTAAAGTTGTCGGAGGAGTCCGTTAAAGTATTCAACATGGTCATTTTGTGAAAGGGGGCGTGGTTAAAACATAAGGGGCTTTTTGAAATATTGTTATGTAGACATGTTAAGGACTGGCCTCTCATGAAGCATGAGAAGTTTGGAGCAGATTGGATAAAGTATGGCAAAGTGTTTGACCCCGCCACCATACCAACCAGTTATCTCCTTCTTGCCACAGCTTGTCTTGTTTTTCGCCCTTTTGGATTCTTTGCAAGAGTGATTAGGGACCGAGCACTGAAGGTGCGAGGACCCTATTGTAATTGGTCCGTTTATTATTATTTTTCCGGGTAATCAATCGCTTATTTGGGGCCTTATCATATTCAAAAACTCACCATTTTTGGAGTATACATTGATCTCCCGTGAAATTTACGTATTCTAGTATTCGCGGCAATGGCCGTGGCAAAATGACTCACTAGCGCCCCCCTATATTTCACTACCTCACACAGGTTTGTCCTAGACACACGAAATTTGGTACATATGTGTATCATGGCAAGACGCACCAAAAAGTTTGTGGAAGCCATATCCTAAAACGTACAGGAAGTCGGCCATCTTGGATCGAATATGGAATTTTCCCCATTTCCACTTTAACAAACTCCTCCTACAGATTTGACCCCATTGACAAACTTGGTCAGAAGCATCACAAGGCCTTTGGGATCAAAAGTTGTATACATCTTTACCGATGGTCAAACTATGTGGGCGTGGCATGCCGGCAAAATATGGCGTCTCGCCATGACACACGAGACTGCATAACTTGACCATACATTGTCCAATCCGTCCCAAATTTCACCACGAGCAGTAGGTTTCACGTAGACACACCAAATTTGGGATCAAAAGTTATTGAAAGCTTTACCGACTGTCACACTATGTGGGCGTGGCATGGCGGCAAAATATGGCGTCTCGCCATAAAACACAAGATCGTTATAACTTTTCCATACTTTGTCCGATCTGGTCCAAAATTCTCATGCTTCACCAGAGTCCAGCCCTTAACACTTCTAAATAACAATATTTCACAAAGCCCTGCCCCTTATGCTTTATCCACGCCCCCTTTCATAAAATGACCACGTTTCATATTTTAACCAACTCCTCCTACAGATTTCACCTGATTTACTTCAAACTTGGTCAGTACCATCACAAGGCCTTTGGGATCAAAAGCTATCAAAAGTTTTATTGACCGTCACACCATGTGGGCGTGGCATGCCGCCAAAATATGGCATCGCACCATACAACATGAGACAGTATAACTTGGCCATACATTGTCCAATCTGTCCCTAATTTCTCACACGTGATGAACATACCCCAAAACTCATGAAACTTTAAATATAAGTCACACCTGGCAAAAAAATGTATAATCTATTGTCATCCTGAATTTCCACCACTAGGTGGCGCTATAATACAGGAAAGTGTGTTTTTGCTAATAACTCCCACATACTTCATCGCACATTCAAAAATCTTATATCCACGCGTTCACTGAGTTGTGGTGAATCTTGTGATATAAGCCAATGTCGCAAACCTACTTTTTCGAACTCCTCCTAGGCAATTTTATAATTTCCCACCAAACTTTGCACACAGCATCTATGGACCCTCATGACAAAAAGTTATCAAAAGAATTTTGATAACCCAAAGAATACTCAAGTTATAAAATAACAACTTCCTACAGGTGGCGCTATTATCAACACAGAACACAAAGTGTTGCATATCTCCACATAGGTGTGTCTGAATGACATGAAACTCATGTCACTACTTCCCCATGAGCCCCTAAGGCTCTGTGCAACATTTTGGGCGATGACCACCAGGTGGCCCTCTTTAATTTGAAGTATTTTATATCTCCAAATCGGTTGGTCGGATTAACACCAACCTTGGTATACTTATTGTCAATGCCCTCCTGAGGATAACCCTTGAAGATTTTATTGATCGGCCCCTAGGTGGCGCTCTGGCAACAGTTTAATTTAATAAGTGCAACTGTGCCCAGACCATAACACTTAAGGCAATGAAATTCATAGGGATGGTATAGACTGGCCCCTGTAACGCACACACCCCGACGGCAGCATGTACTACGTATGCGTGTACTGCGAGGGCCCGTTCAGTACTGCTTGCAGTCCTAGTTGCAGTGCTGCAAGCTTTACTTCAGCAACAAGCTACTATCCATCAGACAAACCATGAGGCAAAACAAAGAGAAAAGAAAAGCAGAACGCATTTGCTCTATAAGATATGATTGAATTACTTGTAACATTGTATGACTTAAAGACTGAAAAAGAGTTTGCATATTCTCCCCGTGTCAGTGTGGGTTCTCTCCGGGTCCTCCAGCATCCTCCCACAGTCCAAAGACATGCAGCTTAGGTTTATTTGGTGTCTCTAATTTGTTCGTAGGTGTGAATGAGAGCGTGATTGTCTGTCTCTACATGTCAGTCTTGTGATAGTCTGGAGACCTGTCCAGGGTGTACCCCGCCTCTCGCCCAATGTAGCTAAGATTGGTTCCAGACTCCCCGTGACCTGAGTTTGGATATGTGGTTAAAGATCATGGATGGATAAATAGTTAGATATGACTTTGTTACTGCTTCATTAAATTTATACCTGCAGAGGAAGAGCCAACAAAGAGACATTAATGGTGTGTTTGTGTGTGCTTGTCTTTGCTCATGCTTCAGTGTGTGCATATGCATGAGTTGGCCTATCTGTGTCTATTAAATATCCATTTTCTTTGTAGATGCTGTAACTCACTGTAGTGTTTGAGAAGCAGGAGTACTCGCTTTTTTGTCTGATGTTCTTTTATCAGTCATGGACCATCCATAGAACATCTGAAGAACCCGGCACAGTGGGATGCCCATTCTGTCTCCCTGAGCGACTGCACAGCCTGCTGTCAGAGCCACTGTGGCTCTCTAGGTGATGAATATGAACCTTCTGAACTCTTCTTGACATCTGAGCTGTCTTTGTGCACCCTGCCTGTCACACACATACAGACAGAATTTTAGGCCTGAAAACCTGGTTTCAGAACTTGCTGTAACAATTCAGATTTGCACTCATGTAACACTGTTTTTTTTTTTCATTTTCTATTATACTAGTATATATATTGTATATAATGTTAGCTTTTACATTGGTTGGCATTCTGCAGACAGCAAACCAAGAATTTTTCTGTACAGGGAAACATGTTTTCTACTGTGCATATGACAATAAACACTTTTAATTTTCAAAGTAAAAAAGGAAATAGATGCAGCAGCTCCAGACAAATGGTCTTTTAAGCATTCTCGAATATTATTTATCAAGAGGTTGATGCTGAAAACAGAATCTCTGTTAGGGTGTGGTACTTTATATGAGCAGATTTAATTTGTCAGATTGTCCCAAAGTTATGCATTGCAAGACAATGTCAATCAACCTCGTCCATCTATGTAGCTGGAAATTTAAGACGAGGAGTGATGGTAGAGAGGAAGAACTGCAATGTTTGTCATCTTTCTTCAGTCTGTAAGATAAATGAAATTAACTCACGATGCAGCTTCACACTGGGTACGTGTGAAACAGAGCTCCCTGGAGGTTTGTGGGCTTGTTTGTGCTTGAGGACATTAAATAGCATATTTCAAATCTTCTTTGTCTTTTTTGCAATGGTGAGACGGCACCTGGATGTGATGATACTGCCATTTTTATACAGATGTACACCCACAGTACACTTTATTACCTAGAAAGGTGTACCTAATAAAGTGGCAGCATGGTCTTCTGCTGCTTTAGCCCATCTGCTTCAAGGTTGGATGTGTTGTATGTTCAGAGAAGTGCTTATTTGAGTTACTGTTGCCTTTCTATCATCTCCAACCAGTCTGGCCATTCTCCTCTGACCTCTGGCATTAACAAGGCATCAAGGCTCTGATGAGAGAAATATGGTGTATGTGTATTTCTGTCTTTGTACAAAAACGATTAGTGATGAGCTCACAAACAGTTTTGTGTAGCTGCTTCTGGCTCTTACTGAAAAACAGCAACTTTAACAGAAAGAAAGTTTAAAAGACTTCATTAATGACATCCGTTTATTTGAGTTGACTCCTCTCCAGAAAGAAATAAGAGAGAGACACGGAAACAAAGAAGACAGAGATGGAAGAGGAGGGAGAGATGGAGAAAATACAGCAGATAAGAGAAAGAGAAAGGGACAGAGGGAAAGAACAATAGATAGATCTTATCAGTTTGGTGTTTTATCTGAATTTATACCCGAAAAAACAGTGGAGGTATTATTCAGTGAATACCACAGATACTTACACACATTTAACATCAATTTTAAATTTTTCAGCAAATGTTGCTTACCTGCTCCTTCCTCACCCCAAGGGAGGTACGCATGAAGCTCTTGATTTAAAGCAGCTTTAATAACAATGTATTATATGACAATGTAACATTGGGGAGGGGGTTGCTCATAGTGTCAAAATTGTCGCATTTTAATCACACTTATTTTTGCACCACAGAATGTTTCTCACTGGATGAGTTTCAGGCGGACCGATTATACTGGAGCACCAACTAGCGTTCATGAGTTCAGACAACAACAAACCACAGTGAACATGAAGGAAGAAGCTGATGAGACCGCTTTGGTTGGCCCCGTGGATGATGGGACATTTTGTTACAAAAAACCAACGGATGGAAGCGTCGATAAGAGCATGGTTGTGTGCAAGCTAATCAACAAGGAATTCACATATCACCGCAGCACATCAAGCCTCAAGTATCACCTCAATGCAAAACATATAGCAGCTAGCGGCTAGTGTGGTAGCTAGCGTGGATTGTGTTTTACTTAAAAAACCAAAGTATGATAGTTTACAGAAGGTCTACCTACCTATAGGCTACCTGAATTTCTTATGGCAAAAATTGCACTGGTCTGTTGGACTTGAACAAAAATAAATAATATTTTTGTTGCTTAAGCTTATGTATTCAGTCATTATTCAATGGTATACTAAAAATCCATGTGAAAAAAATTACTTCTCACTGTTCTCAGGTCAAATATTTATATGCGATTAAAATGCGATTCATTTCGATTAATTAATCACAAAGCCTCCAATTAATTAGATTCATTTTTTTAATTGAGTCCCGGCCCTGATATACATATATATATATTTTATTTTTATTTATTTATTTATTTATTTTTTTGCCATCTCGCAAAACCAGCCCACAATTCCACCAGTTTTGAGGGGTTTGCCTCTATTTAAAAGTATTCCACATACATCCAACTGGGAGGAGAGCCCAGGGCAGACCCAGAGCACACAAGAGGGATTATATATACCATCTGACCCTGGAACACCTCACAATCTCCCCAGAGGAGCAAAAGGAAGTAGCTAGGGAGAACAGTGTCTGGGATACTTACAGATAATGGATGGACTATTATTTTTTGGGAAAAATAAATAAATGAATGGATGCTTCTTCTTTGAATTAAAAATTCTCCTTCTTTTCCTTCTTGTATTTACATCCTCAACCTCCGAACCGCACACCCTGAGGTGTAAATAAAATATCTCACCCTCCTGCCCCATCACAAAAGCCTCTGAGTTGATGGATTGGTGAGATTGAAGGGATCTTATGTGGCATGATACACACACACAAACACACACACACAGACTCTCATATCAGGTCTGAAAATCTGAGCCGTCTGCACACGTGTTGCTCTCTGCTCTCAAGGTCACAGTGTGTTGTATCAGTGACAGCATCAGGGATTTTTAGCCTTTCCTGACTGCTTCAGGCCTTAGGGATATTTCTTCCACCAACAGTGTCAAGGGTTGTATGTGTGTGTGTGTGTGTGTGTGTGTGTGTGTATGTGTGTGCGTGTGTTAACATCCTAGAGTTTGTGCTGACATATGCAAGGACGCCCTCAAGCACATGCACTCGTGTACAAAACCATACAGAGAATAGGCGACATTCATTTACCCACGGGGGAATTCTGTTTGAACCTGATGCACATTTGCAGGCAAGAAACACACTCAACAAACACACGTGGAACACTCAATCGGCACAGCATACAATATTCTACTTGATAGCATAATGCAGTTAATACAACAGGACACCTCTGCTGCAGCACAGCCTCATGGTGGTGGTAAACTGAGGTAAGAATCTCCCTAAGTCGTTTTGTTTTTTTGACTCTCAGTGTCTCTTCTTCTTCCATTTTCTTGCCCTACCTCTTTCTCTCTCTCTCTCTCTCTCTCTCTCTCTCTCTCTCTGTCTTTTTGTCTTTGTCTCTTATCCATTTTCTTGCCCTACCTCTGTCTCTCTCTCTCTGTCTTTTTGTCTGTCTCTCATCCATTTTCTTGCCCTACCTCTCTCTCTCTCTCTCTCTCTCTCTCTCTCTCTCTCTCTGTCTCTCTCTCTCTCTGCCATCTCCTCCAGCAGTATCAGCTAGGAATTATTTTGACCAGGACGTCATCGTTGACAAATACCCCTCAGTCCCACAGGGGCCGAATCTACCCATTCTTCTTTCCACAGAGGTGCCCTTCATCTAAGTGGAAGAATTTAGCATCTCTCTTTCTCTACACACGCACAAGCACACACTGGCGTAAAATTCAACATTCAAACCGCAGTGACAGATTCACAGTAAGAGTTGAGTTATTACATGTTTCAGACCTTTGTCTCCTTGTCAGCTGGAATGATTCATGCCTCTGGGTGCTCCTGTTCGCCGGCTGGGCTTCTTTTTTTCTTGCCTTCGTTCGTCTCATTCTCACTGTTAAATGCTTATTCATAAATGTACACACAGATACGCACTCTGGACCGCCATATTGCCACCTTTCATAATATAAAGGCGCTGCGAATCACTGCCTTGAAAGTGAACTGAAAGACTGGTGATTAGAAAGGTCAGAGATTATTAGTCAGTTCGGTGGTTGTAATGCATGAAGAGCTTAGACTTAAAAACAAGACCAAAAGCTCAATTGTAAATCACCAGGTATGAGTGTTTTGTGTACAAACAAAACCCTGCATGTTAGCAGCTCTTTGAGGTTTATTGATTAAGAAAAGTAAAAAGTATGAGATGGATAAATGTTAATGTCAGTCAGCATGGTAACAAACAATGTTCGACATGTTCACCATAATTATTCCAGTGTGTTAGCATTGGAACATTTGCATATTAGCACCATATTGATATAAAAAATACTCATCATTAGCAAATGCACAACCGCTAAAATGGCCACCCAGATGTGGGCAAGTATTCACAACAAGAAGGGGTAACACTTTACAACTAGAAAATTTCCTCTGAGGAAATTCTGAGAGGGCCATGGGGGCTACTGCCGGTGTGTGTACACTATGATGTGATTCTTCAGAGATTTCAAACAATTAATACTAGAAATGTTATGATGCTATATTATATACAAGGAGCACACATACAGCAAGCATTCATTTTCTTTTCTTTTTTTCTTTATATATTTTTTATTGGAAATTAGCATTCATAAGCATCAGTACAAGACATAACTTATTCCACAGCTGTTTTCCACATTTTTGTTTTTTAAAGGGTACATTAGAACAAAGAACCACAAAAGAAAAATAAATACAAAACAAAACAAAAAACATAGTATTATAATAATATATAATAATATATAGGGAGGCAAAAAAGCAGAGAAACAGAAACATTAACAATTATGCTAATAATACCAATACATAAATAAACACAGGACGCCAAGTATGCTCATTAAAAAAATAAAAAAAGATTTTAAAAAATACCTTAATAAAATAAATGAAAATTGGATGCATCAGATCAACTCAGTTGGGGTCCAGAGAGGTGAGGGTACTCACATATGTGATGACAGGCTGCCATCTTTTATAAAAATTGGCTGCTGAGCCTCTCAAGGAATATTTAATTTTTTCTAAAGACAGAAAAGACATTAAATCACTCATCCATGAAGAGGCAGAGGGAGCGTTTGGGCTTTTCCAATGCAATAGAATACGTCTGCAGGCTATGAGCGAGGCAAAAGCAATAATATCAGAATTTTCTTTAGTGAGACTAGTTGGAACAGGAGATACCCCAAAGATGGATATCAGTGGGCAGGGTTCTAATCTTGTATTAAGGACTTTGCTAAACAATTTATAAAAACATGACCAGAAATTGGCTAGTTTGGGACAAGAAAAAAAGATATGAACATGGTCCGCTGGAGATAAATCACATCGGTCACAAATATCATTTGTGCCTGGAAATAGCCGACTAAGTCTTCTTTTGGTGAAATGAATTTTGTGGAGAACCTTAAATTGCAATAAACTAAGATGAGCACAAGAAGATGTAGAATTGACCCTGATCAGTGCTTCCCTCCACCACTCATTCCCCAGCTCAAAGCCAAGCTCCTTTTCCCAACTCTCCCTAACCCTCCCAAGGGAGGAACTATTTGAAGATGAAATAAGATCATATAATATTGAAATCTTACAACGAGCTATTGGAAGAGAGAGCACCTCATTCATTTTCAAGTATTTATTTATACAGCAACCTATGCCCTTTAACCTTAAAATGTGTGTGTGTGTGTGTGTGTGTGTGTGTGTGTGTGTGTGTGTGAAACATGTGTATCTGGAGGAATGTGTGTGTGTGTGTGTGTGTGTGTGTGTGTGTATGTGTATGTAACTAAAATCACATAAAGTTACCTGTGTGTGTGTGTGTGTGTGTGTGTGTGTGTGTGTGTGTGTGAAGCATGTGTATCTGGAGGAGTCTCCTCGCTTATGCGTGTGTGTGTGTGTGTGTGTGTGTGTGTGTGTGTGTGTGTGTGCATGCGTGTATCTGTAACTGTAATCACATCAAAGGATCAAAGGACCCTTTATCAGAAATCTTCCTGTGTTTTTTAATATGGGAGAAAATGAGGCTGTTGGTGCGTGTTGGTGGAATTTCTTCAAAAATGATCATGGTCATTGAACAGGGATTGATAAAAAAACTATATGACCTATCGAAACGTGGATTAATACACAGATACACAAGACTTGTGTCTACTGTTTAAAGTTTAAATGGAGTCTCGAGGGAAAATCATGCCGGAGAAGTAGACGTTTAAAAATCTCCAATTATTGTTCTTTTTCGCTAATTTTTTTTCGGCCATCCCATTCACTTCAATGCAAAATTTTGGGCAGAAATTCATATTTCGTCGAGAAAAGTAATAGCACACCGATCCCTATGAAACCGCACGTTTTGATATATGGCTTTGTCCCGAGCACTGGTCCCATACAGTTATTGCTCTATGGGATTGCTCGATGCGATTGCCCCTAATAAACAACTAAGTGATGTTTATAGATGGTTTATAGACCAATTATTAATCATTTATAAAGTGCTATACATATCTAATCCTAAATGTTTTCAATCAATTTCTTAAAGGTATATGAATCATTTCAAAAATCATTAGCATACTTAATATGGTGTTAAAAATGTTATAATGAGTGCAACTAAAACTATTAATTAGGGCCTCGGGGCAATCGCACCATACAGCAATAGCTGTAGGGACCAGTGCAAAGCCTCGAGCACTACTGTTATACTGTGGATTTTTTTCTTCTTCCTCTTCCGGACGCAATTTCGTAAAAATTGGAGATTTTTAAACGTCTACTTCTCCGGCATAATTTCACCTAGAGACTCCATTTAAACTTTAAACAGTAGACAAAAGTCTTGTGTATTGGTGTATTAATCCACGTTTCGATAGGTCATATAGTTTTTTATCAATCCCTGTTCAATGACCATGATCATTTTTGGAGAAATTCTGAGATTATAATGGGTTTGTATTGCACGGAATGTTCGTGTCACAGTGTGTGACATCATCGCCAGAGTGTAGAGGGAGAGAAAAAATTGTCAAAAAATAAATTTGAAAACTTGAAGGCCGCAAATTCCACTCTACAGAAATAATTTATACATAGAAATGTAGGAAAATTTGTCTTCTCACTCACAATCGTCTGGTAAAGCTGTCAGAGTTATAGTTTGGGCATACGACGCACAGATGCGCCACCAACACCACCAACAGCCTCATTGGGTCCCATATTATAAACGCAGGAAGATTATGGAAAAAAGGAAGATGGAACAGTTTTTTTAGATCACTCTAACAAAGCTATTTTTAAATTTTTCTTTAAAAAAATCATATGTAGACGTTCAGGAAGAACTCAGGACGTTCAAAGTGAAGTCGGATTAATGATAGGTATTATGGTTTTGCCAAAAATGCTTTCTGTTCGAGGCCATAAATTCCACCTGTCAATGTTCCGGGACATTAGCAGGTGTCAGTTAATTCTGTTGATTGCTTTGATCTGATTGCCTTTGATCTTTGATGTGATTACAGTTACAGATACACACACACACACACATGCGCGTAAGCACGCACACTCCTCACACATGCAAACACATGCTTCAAACACACGCACGCACGCATGCGCGCACACACACACACACACACAGTAACTTTATGTGATTTTAAACAAACACACACACACACACACACACATTTTGAGGTTAAAGGGCATAGTTTGAAATCTCTGAAGAATCTCATCATAGTGTACACACACCGGCAGGCCCCCGTGGCCCTTTCAAAATTTCCCCAGAGGAAATATTCTAGTTATAATTTATTGGCTTGTTAATGCCAAAGTAGCTAAAAACTTACATTAACATATCATCTTTTTGCCAGTTATAAATTATTTAGTTAATTAAACATTAAATACATAATACATACAATACAATACATAAAATATATGTATTTACCATCCTAAATGGCCTATATACGGTGTATAAATGATGACTAAACATTAATAAACTATCTGTTTACCACTTATAAGTGATGGTTATTGTAAAAAAAAAAAAAAAAAAAATTCATAATCCTACTGATTAGACAAACAAACAAATCAATAATCTTATTGGCAAATATAAAAATGTTCCCAAAGAGATCACACCACAGACAACTTAAGCAGTGATGGTAAAAGTGTTAGAGGACCTAAAATAATATTAAGTATAGGTTTATTATTTATATTGTCTCATTCTTCAAGAGATTCTACCAGACTAACTGAATTTCCCCTTGGTAAGTAATTTTGATTTTGATTGATTTGATTTCATTGAGGTGTCAACATTGTGACATCACAGCAGAGTTGTACTGTAACAGACATATACGACGATAGGGGTGTCCCAGTGGCCCACTGGTAGAGAGCATACTAAAGCTGAGTCCTTGTTGCAGCCAGTCTGATATCGCAGAAATACGTGAAATGACTACAATTTATTAACAACGAATTTGGTGCTGGCTGCACGCAATGTGTGAAAATTATGGAATTCTGTGTTAAGAAATTGTGGTAATTTCCAGTGTTGGTCAAGTTACTTAGAAATAGTAATTAGTTACTGATTACTTCTCCAAGAAAGTAATCCAGTTACTTTACTGATTACTTATTTTCAAAAGTAATTAGTTACTTTAATTACTTTACCTAGTTACTTTTAAAAAACACGATGCACAATCTGAATACGCTATGCAGCAATAGACCTTTTAGCCTTATTCTATTCTTTCTGCATATTCCATCGTATAAATTGAATCAAATTAAACAGTCGTATTCTCTCTCAAGGTGTCCGGTATTTTTTCTACGATGCCTCAGAATGATTCAGTCTACAGTTGAAATGGGTAATATGTCCTCGACAATATAGCCAGCGACGAGCTTCTTCAGTTCAGCAGCACTAAGTCCTGTCGCTCTGAAGTCTATTTTCACCTGTTCATCAGGAGAGGGCCGTCATAGGTTTGCCCATAGACTGTATATAAATAATGGACATAGTCACCGTGACGTCACCCATTGGTTTGTGGCCCGTTGGAAGCATCGAGTTCATCGTTACACTCGTCGCCAACTTGCGTCGCCATCTTGTTTCCGATATGCGGAGCAGACCATATCTGGACTGTGGAGGAGCGAGAGGGATCTGATCACTGACTACAGCCTCTCTACACCTCAACTTTACTGAGAGAAGTCACTGCTAATTCATGTTAGCATTAACTGGAGCATTAACTGGGATGTTAGTTTTGGCTATCAACAAACAAAAACAAAATGTATGTTACTGACCTCAGAAAACTGAGCAGCGACTCCTTGGAGTGTCTGTTAGTCCAACCAAACGCTGAACAAGACATTTTTACTGAACAAAACGTTCAAATAAACTGTCATTAAGTGAAAATACAGTGAAAGGGTCAAAGTTATGAGACTAAACTGGTAAACGTCTTTTCTATCTATATAATGTTATATATAACTTTATTGACACGTTGCCGTGGATACGCATTGCTCTGCTTCTCTCCTGATGACGGCTCGCCTGGTCAGTGACCTGTCAATCAAAGCTAGCCACGCCCCAAATCATATGATTCTTTATCTTCCATTTTCTTCTAAATGGGGCCATTATTAGAACTCTTGACATCAAATTGTCTTGAAGAAGATTTTTTACTAGCGATTGGTTGGCCTCCATGCTCAGACATGGAGATTGCCACCTGGGTTTGCCCAGTTGAATTGGATGTGGTAGCTGCAGTGGTCATGTCAGTGGGGGGATCCAGGGATGTCTCAATCAGTTTCACATCCTGTGCGGGCTTGCTAGCTGCTTGCTCAGATTTGAGGTAGAATTTTTCGCTGTAGATCAAAGTTTTCTTCCCATGCAGAGTGGACAGCAGACGCTAATGTTTTTGTCACTTTTTACAAAGTCAAACTCAAAGTAATGTGGGTACTTCCAGGCATAAAACGCTGCATGGTCCTGCTCTCTCCCCCACTCCATCTCTTGTTGACACATGTTTGTTGACACATGTTTGTTACCACTGACGTCTCACCGCTCAGACCTGATTGTCATGAGACACTCTCACATACAAAATCACGGTTTAGTAACGCAGCCTGCTTGCGGGAAAGTAACAGTAATCGAATTACTGTTTTTGCAATTCTAATCCCTTACTTTACTCATTACTTGAAAAAAGTAATCGGACTACATCACTGGTCATTTCACGTCATTTTGTGAGATCAGGTTGGTTGCAGGGGAAGACTCTGGCCCGAAGTCTTCCCCTCTGTCTAGACCTCCAGAAGCCTTTATGATGACAATGACGAAGATATTAGAGTAATGCAGGACACTGCTTAACATCATGTTTGTGATAGAAGCAAATTATATGATTACGAGAAGCATGGTAGATCAGCCAGTGACAGTGAAACGCAGACATCACAGCATATCGACAGTCATTCAATTGAGATTTATAAATATAACCATTAGTGACTTCTATCTCACTACTGTACTGAACACATGTATAACTTACATTTATCTAGTAGGGATGATCAAGTACACCATTATCTGTTTAACTAACTAAATTATCTCTATCTGTCTCCGTACTAAGAATGGGCAGTGGGTGGAATATAACTGCACATTGGTATTTAACTTGATCAGGGCGGATCAGAAGATACTAAATCAAGATCAGTCAAACTGTATTTAGGAGTGTCTTTCATCTTGAGTACATTGTAGCAGATTTGACTGTTTCAAATAAGTACAAATGACAAATAATTGTTAGATAATAGAATGAAAAATTAGATTCTTCAAACCATTCAAAATAATAAAGCAGATAGCAAGTAGCAGCACAATATATTCACCAAACACCAGCATTACAAACACAAATAGACAACAACTCAATTCAGTTTTTAATGGGTGTATTCAATCAGGCAAGCAAAGCAATATTGGTGTGTGTGTGTGAGAGAGAGAGAGACAGAGCGAGAGAGGGAGAGAGAGAGAGCGAGAGAGCATGTGTAAGAAGATTTGTCTTACTCTCTCAGATTTCAGTTCGCACAGTAAAAAATCAGCTTTTTTTCAAGACGACATAAAACAGTTCAGTCCTGATCCAATTCACAACCACAAAAAAAGTTTGTTTCCTGAAGGATTGTTTCGAGGTTGAGAGTAGATTAATAGGAGATTGTTGGCGTAAACTATTGGCACATTTTACTAATACTCATTAAAAGTGCATTATCCCTACCAGATACTCCTTTCATCCAAGTATCCTGCCCAACCCTATAGTTAAGTGTTTGCTGTTTCAATTGTCGTTGCTGCAGCTGCCTAGCTCACCACTTTTATTTGTTTGAAATAGGGTGGTGGTCCTGATAGACAGATAGCGACTAAAGCCAAAATGAAACTGAGCCTACTTCTCACTTGATTTATTACCTCAGTATTTTGTATCATAATGAGTTTATGGTCCTAATCGTTAGTTTCAAGTCTTCTTGAATACAGCATGATGTAAATTAATTAATACTTATCCTATTTAGAGTAATTTAGAGATTTAGAGTAGAGTAAAATAGGTGATAAAATAGGGTATGTTTAAGGACGGGTCTACCTTGTGATTTGTCTCTGCCAGTGTTTTTTTTAACTTTGACCCTTTCACAGTGTGTTTTAATTCGAGTTCATTCTAACATTTTGGTAGTTTGCACCTGTTTAGATCACTTTTCATTTGAGCTAAAATACTTTGAATACTCTGATACACTCTGAAGACTCTTTTAAATGATTGCCCATTGCTAGCAAGCTAGCTAGCTAGCATTAGCATTAGCTGATGACCTAGCATAATTCTGCCATTAATATGGCAATGGCCATAAACCAAGATGGTGACAGCCAAAATGTCAAACTTGAGGTTTAAAAAAACTGGAGTCCACAAAGCAATGGGTGACTACGTCCACTATTATTAAACAGTCTATGATTGAGACAACATTTTGATACAGGCCAAAAGACAGGAAAGAAGTGGGGTACCAACTGTAATCGTTCACATGTTAATTATCTTTTCAGATAGTGTGTGAGTCATTGCAAATGTCCTCTTTTAATATCCTTTAATTGAATCTTGGTATTTAGCTAATAACTAGTGACTCCGAGGTGAAAATCTCTCATGTGTCTATATACACTGAATTAATAAAAAAGAAATACATGACAGAAGCAGTGTTTCTTTTTTTTTTTTGCTCTTGCTTCACCCTCTTTTTATCTGCAGGTTTCTTCCTCGACAGTGTACCTCTTCCCACCGTCATGTCAATCACAGGTGCGCTTCATCTTTTCACCGTATTGCTGTAGCACATCGCCCACATTTCCATATCTGATCGGCTCAGTATCCCCACCACCACCACCCACCTCCCTCCCTTATCTCTGCTCATACTGCTGCGTACAGATGTGTCGAACCTGTGTTAAATAAGCCCCTGGGCTCAGCGGGATGCTTCTCTGGCGCTGGAAGAATAGATGTAATCCCTCTGTGTTTGAATATGGCTTACAAAGTCAAAGCTTCCCTGCACACCTGCCTCATAGATAGCCACGTGCAAACAGCTCGAGCTGTGTTTGTTAAAAGAGCAAGCTGCGCTTATCTCCTCGTGCACAAAGTGGACATGAGGCAATCGAACACTGCAGCCCACAGGGAAGGCATCAAGGTTGGTTGTAATTGTGATTCAAAAACTGACACAAAGGTACAAGTAATTTGGATCTTATTACTGTATTTGTATTTTTAGGTTTCTAAGCTGTACACAATTTCCTTTTCGCACTTGTTTATTTGTATACTGTATATACAAGCACCGCTGAGCAGGATACATTTCTGTCCAAAAGTTGCCATCCATCATGCCAAGATGTTTACGTGCGCTTTGCTACCACTGTCTCTGCCTGATGTCCTCCTCTATCCCTCATTTCCTAAAATTTAGGGCTGAGTTGTTTGTTTCTTCTGAAGACTGATGGACCTGCATTTGCTCATTTTTGTTCCATTGCAAACTCAATATGGGACACTTAAAGTTTTATGAACTTGACTTTGCCATTTCTACCCAAATGTTTAGTTGTTGGTTGTGCTCACTGACCACTTGCAACCTTGGACATCCCATTAAAGAAGATGAAATAGTAATGACAGCAAGAAACCAATAAAGACAAGAAGAAGAAAAATAGAAGTTCAGCTTGAGTGCTGATCTTTGACTCTCAGCCGTTATCCCCCTCAAACAGGAGACGTCAGCTATATTTCCTACTGCTTATTCCCATGATGCTTTGAAGGAGATGTTTTTATAGTTTCGGCATGTAGGGCTTTATAAAAACGGCCTAAATGAAATTCTCATTTTCTCAGAGATATTTGTGCTGACCTGCAGGTCTTTCGATTAGTGTGTGCATTTCTCTGAGCCCTCCTCTCAAGCACATTTCCTAAGTCCCACTGCCCTTTCTTTTTATAATCCACATTTACTCTGCACTCACAGAAATATTAATATTTGATATGGAGCAGTTGGAGAAATGCAAGGATGGACTCCACACGTGCAATAGTGGGAATGGTCTCCTGCAGATCACACTCAAGGATAAATTGGACTTGGTGATGTTAATGGAATACTCTGTGAGTGCCAAGCCACACACGGGGATGGAGAAATCGTGGAATACTATGTGGCTGTATGAATGAAAATTAAAAGTTACAGGAGATGGCTGGTGCTTTTTTTCTATGCAATATATCCAGTCACTGATATGACCTCTGTCTTTATTTAGCTCGGTGTAATCTCAGCAAAGTATAGTAAAGGAAGTTTCTTACCTCATACATGGTGTAAATTATTCATAAAGAGATTGGTGGAGGCTGAAATCAAGGGCCTAGGCAGAGGGAGGGAAATGCAAAATTAGTTTAAGTTGCATGCGATGCATCCAAAGCACAATTTTATGTTGTGCTCTTTTTCAGATTGCCCCAATCACCATAATATATATGTAATGGTCTGCTTATTTTGTGTGTGCACTTCCTGTTTTATTTTGTAGTTTTGCATGTTGTGTCTAGTTTTACTTCCTGTTTTCCCCACACGCCAGTGTCTCATTTGTAATCAGGCTTCCCCTTGTTATACCCCGTGTTTCCTAATACCCCTTGTCACATTGGCTGTATCCCAATGTCAAGGATCCTTCCTTGGTGGGATCCTTCCTTCAGAGTCGGGTCCTCCAGAGGCGAGGCCAGAGTCCTTCCTTTCACTGGTGTAACGCACAAATGGAACAGCCTTCAGTGTGCATCTGTGCGCCATTGCGTAATTGGACGTCCTGATTAAATTTAGATGCTTTAAGGTTGAATCTCCATGATTTAGCAAGTAAAAGCCACAAAGTGGATTAAACCTGAATATTTCATTGATCCTGGCTGAATTTGGCCGCTGCTTAGTTTCATAAGAGCAGCGGCGTATAATTCACCATGGAAATGTGTTCTGTGATATTTTATTTTACAGTACAGTACAATAACAGTTATATATAAATAACAATAACGGACAATCGGTCCCTGTTAACACAATAAACAAATGTATAACTTTCTGAATGGAATAGCTTCATATACTTTGCACATAGTACATCATCATCTGATGCATATGAATTAACAATTAACAACTTTAGCCAAGACAGCATCAATTAACTTAACTGGCAATCAAGATAATATTTATTTTTTAGCTAAATATTCGGTAACGCTTTATATTAAGGTCCTTGTAATAACCATTAATTAACAAGTAATAAGGCATTGTTCTCACTTTAGATCCCTTTAGCTGCAAAAAGCATACTTAACTGTTAACAAGTGCACTAGTTAACTTATAATAGATGAGCAGTAAAGTATATTTTAATATCAATAAGCAAACAAAAGATTAATAAAGGCATGGCAAAGACATAATGGGTGGGTTATGGGTGTTTGTAATGCTATTATGAAGAATTATAAGATACTCATGAGGCTTTTATTAATGTTCTTATTATAAATCTCTTATAGCCTGCTATTAGCTGTATTATAATGCCATTATTAACACTTATATAGGCCTATAAACACAGAGTAATGTTAATAAGCATCTTGTAAGGACTTACAAGGGCCTTATTACTTGTTAATTAATGGTTATTACAAGGACCTTAATATGAAGCGTTGAAAGCGCGTGAAAATACTTATATTATATATGTATGTATATATATATAGTTTCTCCTTTTTAAATTATTTTTGTCGTTTTTCTTTTTTAATTAATTTTGTTGTTTTTTTTTATTATTTTTGTCGTTTTTCTTTTAAGTTATTTTTGATGTTTTTCTTCTTTAATTATTTTTGTAGTTTTTCTTTTGTAGTTATTTTTGTTGTTTTTCTTTTTTAATTAGTTTTGTTGTTTTTCTTTTGAAGTTATTTTTGTTGTTTTTCTTTTTAAGTTATTTTTGTCATTTTTCTTTTAAAAAATATATATATAAATGTAAGATGAGGGCGTGTTTGAAATTGATTCAAATAAAATTTACATTTTCTGTTTGCGTTTTCAACAGCTGCCATCACTCAGCAGGCATGGTACATCCAGCTGAGTCACCAATTAACATGGTCACTCATTAAACCGTAACACCGGTCATCATTTAAACAGGAGTTTAAATCTTCGACTCAACACTGGCATGCTGGGGGCTGACAGTTACAGCAAGAGCATTGCAAAAGTTAATGACGCTCACATTCATGTTCATTAGTTGCACAATGATGTGTTCAGTTCTCTGTTCACCAAAACCTGTTTTAGCATGTTCATGCACAACACCACCTGTATTCACCCTCTGTCTGAAATGCTATATTTTAATGCACATATTACTGAGCTGTAAACATGTATTTATGCAGTACCACTTCATATTAAGGTACACATATTCAACATTAACCCCCTGGAGTCCATGAAGGCACCTGCACATTACTTCTTCATGATGTGACGACATAAAAATGAAGCAACATTGAGCCTTGCCATCAGATTCCCTCTAAAGATCTGGCTTGAAAGTCTGGCCAGATTTTTTTTGATGATATTCAGCCAAGTAAAACCGGAGATATTGTCAAAAATATTTAGTATCAAATATTGAACTAGATATTATCCTCATTTTACCTGTTATACGTTATATACCTGAATACAACCTGTATTTATATTTGCAATATTTAGAATTCTGTGTTTTGAAACATTATTTTCAAGATCATATTTTATGTTTCCTTAGTTTCTTTTGGGTTCAAAATGTTGATCAATTAAGTCAAAGCTAAAATTTAATTATCAGGGCATATAGGTGAGGTTGTGCTGAAAAAACTGATACCAACATGGCATGGTATAGATTTTTTAACAGTTGTTTTAACAGACATAGTTACCGAAGATTTCAGAGGGTTAATTAGTTGCCTATTAGAATGCAAATTAGTACCTCATTGGCTCTTAAGTAGTCATTGAGTAGTTATTAATGCCTTATTGTGCATGGCCTTATTATACAACCAGTAAGCCATTAACTAAGAGTTTTTCCTCAGTAACCTCAGAATCATTGCTTATTAGTAGTAAGTAAGGAAGTTTTTGTGTATGAGTTATGATCTTAATGTGCTTTATAATTTGGACTTTTTTATAATTTGGACTTTTTAAGGTAGTAGTTATATAGGACCAGACCATATTAAATAAGTATTATCAAGGGAGAATAATTATTCTATACAAGTCCATACAAAGCAAAGCACATTAAGATCATGACTCATATACAACAACATCCTTACTTACTACTAATAACCAGTAATTCTGAGGTTATTGAGGGAAAACTCTTAGTTAATGGCTTACTGGTTATATAATAAGCCATGCAGAATAAGGCATTAATAACTACTTAATGACTAATTAATAGCAAATATGTTACTAATTTATTAATAAGCAACCAATTATTGTTGAATATGTGTACCTTTATAAAAAGTGGTACCATTAATGCTTGTAATACATGAAAAATGTTGGCCAAACAAATGGACACAAAGCTGTCCACATGTGGATGCTGTGGACATGTGGAGGCTCCTTTGGCTCCACATCAGAGAAAAGTCTCAGTATAAGTATGAAATGTAGCTGCAAGCTGTGTAAAATTTTCCTTGCTATGTCCAATCCGTTGTTATCAGAAATTTTAGTTGATATTAATAAGTGCAAAAGACAAAAAGCTAAAATGAATTACACATATTGCTAGTTACTAGTGTGAGTCACTTTTAGTGATCTAAATATTAATTTACCAACTAGAGACATTTTTTCTGAAGCTCTAAATAACAGCTTAATTCAGTGCACTGCAGGCCGACTTTTCATGGCATGATTTAAAATTGTTCAATATTACCTTACATTCTGGATCAAGTGGTGTACACTATACAACTGCCAGTGACAGAAGTGACCAAGTGTCCTGTCCAGAGAGGGGGCTTGTGTTTACCAGGCATTCAGATGCTTGGAAAAGATAGAGAAAAGTGATTTTTATTCTCTAACTCAGAGCACATGTCCCACTTTCAGTTTGATGACACAGTACAACTGTCCTGACAGGTACATGCAATGAAGAAAGCTTAATCCATTGTCATTATACTTATATTTACTAGGCCAAATGCAAATTACTGTCATGGGCGTTGTGAAGAGATAAAAAAAAATCTAATATATCTACTTAATATGTACTTAAAAGTGTCCTTTGATTATAATACCATGCTTTGAGCAATTAACAGTGAGGACAAATACAAGCTGGAGAACAGTGAGGAAAAGAGAACAGAGTGAAATCTAACAGCTCTTTTGTCTTGTCTTGTTGTGGTGCTGAACGGACAGCTCCAATGAAGTGATCTTATGTGCATCTTTTAATTTGCTTCACTATTCCTTACTGTCATCACTAAAGCTTTTCCATCGTCTCAACTATTGCTGAAGACAGACCACAGTTGCCTCATCTCTCTCTGTCCCTGGCTCTGCTGTCTCTCTTTGTGTATGCAAGCATCATTTACAGTTGTTATGTTGTGGCTTTAAACAAATATGTAAAATATTCATATTGTATTTTCCAGCATGGTTGTCAACATCTAAATTTGTTTTTTCTTTCATAAATCTATTCCTGTCAATTAAAGCACTTTAAGGTTAAGGAAAGATGATGGTCTTGGTTTGATTATTTCTTGATATGTACAAGTAGCTAACCCAACTTCCCACCAGATGACTTTTTGGGTTTTTGCAAAACAATTAACATTAACTGTTTGAACCCCTTGCATTCCAACAGTCAGCCAGTGGGGCGTCAGAACTTTTTTTTTTCTTTCAGAAGCTGTAGTGGGCTCAGTTTTAAAGTTGGTAATATACTGGCATCATATTAAACTAGACGACCTAAGGAATCAAATGTTATCAACCATGTCATGATGTCTTGTCAGATATGGCAATGTTTTATTTTTTTTATTATTTTAATAGATTTCATTGCTTTTTATCAAAACAAAACCATAAACGGCATATAAGTGCTCTCTATATTCACAAAGATATCTCAACAGATAGTAAATAAACCAACATCCAAACCAAAATGACTTCAAGTACCTCACTCCAATAAATAAATAAAATATATTTTTACAGTAAGAAAGGCAGCAATAGAAGAAAGTGAAGAAGAAGAAAAAAAAGAAAAAGGGGTCTCAGTCACAGTCACCCCCAGCTGTCGTATTGAAGTGAAATTACAAATTATACAAATACACAAGACAATAACAAGGTGGATGACATTAATAAGAATTAATTATAAATTGATTAAATTAAAAAGACGGATAAAGAGTTAAATTAAATTTCATATACCTAAAAAAAATTAAATGAAACCATCAGTACAAGACAGACAGACAGACACACACACACACACACACACACACACACACAAAAAGCAAAAATAGATAAAATAGAGAAAATAGAAAAGGGGAGAACTAGAGACTGGCAGTAACAGATATGAAGATAATTAAAGGCAATTTTTAAAGGGGTCATTTGACCTTTGACCTCAAAATATCTGAATGAAAATGGTCTCTATGGGTACATACGTCTTCTCTTTACAGACATGCTCACTTTATGATAATCCCATGCAGTTTGAGGGAAGAAACATCCATTTTTTCTCATGAAGTACAAATTGGTTATTTTTGCCTTATAGTATTTTAATATTTCTGCACACTTGAGTCCCTTTGTATTTCAGAGCTGGAACTGTCAGTAAGCCAGGCTGGTATTTTGCTTTTTATCCCCGTTGATGTAGGATTTGAGAATCATGGTTTGCTGCTGCTACCGTCCATTGCTGCCAGAGGAATGACTGTAATGTAGTATAGGGGCACTTTTCACAGTAAAAAAATCACTAATACATTCTTGAAAAGAAAAGATCACAATTGTGATCATAAAGGAGGAAGAAATGAAAAACAGCAGACTTTCTGCCATGAACATCCCCAAAACAGCTTCTAAACCAACAAGAAAACAATGCTCCAGCAGGAATGTGATCTGAAATTGGGTAGAAAATAACAACATCAAGGTTACAGGTTTTAGTTTTTAATCCACACATTTTAAGAAAAAGAAAAAAATAATTTTAGTTATTTTCATGTCATTGAAGGAACTGACATTGAAGTGTCACCCAAGATAAACCATATGACACTTAGAAATACGACGTCAACACTTGAGGTGTGAAATACAGGATCAGAGTTTAGAGTAAGAAGTTCGGAGTTAATATTTAAACATTTACACTTACAGGTTTGATTTAGTGACACTTTTTACACTCGGTTTTGACAATAACTATTTATGGACTGAGAGTTAATCATAATGGATTAACTCTATCCAGAGAATAATTAACTCTACTCGTGTATGTCAGTTTAACACCAAGAATTCCACTCTTCTCAATTTGCTGTGTACAGTGTATGTAATGTAAACATTGTATTAATGTGCCTAACGTAGAAGACCATATAAAAATGTGTCACATGTAGGAGACAACATTTCCTGTGAGTTTGTCAACACAGTAGGAATGACAGCCCTAACACCTAAATAAGTTATACCACAGTTATTACAGCTCTGAATACAAGCTCAGGGATATGCCAATGTTTCGAATTAAGATATCATATAATATTTGCTATGTTGATGCGTTTGTCTATTTCATCTCCGTTTCCAGGGTTTCATATAAAAATTGATATTCACCACAATCTGATTATGGATTAAGACTGATTATCTTCAGTAAAACCTTACCAGGGTAAACATATTACTGTAATAACAAAATCTCAGTGGTGGCAGCATATGTTTGCTGTGTATTTCTGCAAACATTGTCACAAAATCCATGGATGTTGTGAAAGCTGAAATTCTGCAGTATTTCCCTTTAAGTTACACTGGTGATGTCATGTTGAAGTGGGCCCTACTGTAATAGTGAAAACCTGCCAAGTCATTTTAGAAAGCCACAGCTTTGAAAAGATTAAGGGGATTAAAAAGTGAACACAGTTTTGTCCAAACAGCAAAGCTTCAAATGGACAACCCTGTTCTAACACTGTTTGGACAATGTCCCTTGGGCCTGAATCAGCACTGCTGCCACTCCTCTTCCAAACTAGAAACACAGGCTTTTTACATTTCCTCAGACTCATCTCCAAGCTTCTGGGCTTTGTTGTTGATCTGACTCAAAGCGCAGCACCTTGCGGCTGTGTTCGTCATCCTGTACTTATAACCACAGCCAGACATATTCAGACCTCTCCATGCTGCTCCAGGGCTCATTTTCCAGGACTGTAAGGCAGCTCAGGATCAAGGAAAAGATTAATTCAGAGCACTCTGCTGCTTTTTGAATGCTGGGTCATGATCTGAGATACACACTGTAAATACTGTCCTGTACATTTGGCTCCTTCTGAATACTAAACATAGATATATCTGAGCTTCATACAGTATTCATTTTGCACAGATGGGTCCGCACTTAACATGGAAGACACTTCATAGAATCTATCACCATAGTGACATGGCAGACGTTTTCCTCATGTTGTTGCCATGACAACCTTTCAGACACAGAACATTTATTTAAGTGCCAAAAGACAGAAAAAGCCTCCCCAGGACGACTGACTTCATTAGGGAGCTTTACTGTAATAGTCCAGACACGCATGGTTAACACGCACACATGTAAACTCAAAGTCTAGCATGCTCATATACTGTACTAGCGGTTTTACATGTGGAAAAAAAGATTTAATTGACACATACTTTTCATAGCACTCCAGCTTCATTAGGATCAACGCTTCTTTTTTCCCTCTTCTTCTTCTTCTTCTTCTTCCTGTACCTAACAACTCCTATCTGCTGCCATCCGCTTCGGCTAATTGAAGCGTTTGCGTAAAAAGACCTGGGGAAGGTTGTGAGGGGCCCTCTTTAATGAAGTCTGATCTCATTAAAAGATACAGCTGCCAATGTGAGTGCAGAAGAAAAACACGGTGGGACAAAGGAGGAGAGGCCAGAGAGAGCATCAGCAGGTTGTTCTCCACATAATGAAACGCCACCATTAACAATGCACCAATCACAAGATTAATATGTACCGAGTGGGTATGCCCATTCAAATCTGCATTCTTGAGGGCTTGTTTCTTGTTGCACTAAAGATGGCTGCTGTCAAAGTTTTAATAATGTTTTGATGCAAAGAGACGACGCACAGAATCTACAGAATCCTGATGGGAACATGTCCCCCTAACTTTTCAAAAATGTTTTTTATGTTAGGTATCAACAGAAGTAAGCCAGGAGCAGCAGCAAGTGCAGGTGTCCTTTTAAACCCTGAGCTTTGCCTCTCAGGCCCTTACAGGCTCTCATACAACTGCTGCATTCAGTATGCATACAGTTAGACATCACTTCATCATAACATTGCACCATGAACTTGCCCTATTGTTCATATATTCCGTGCAGATGATTGTGGGTCAGAATAGATAGAAAAGCAAGCTGGCTTGCATATTGCACTGCAAAAAAGGTGTGTCTAAAAACAAGATAAAACACTAAATCTGGGAGAAATGATCTTGCTGCATGGACAGATAATTTCCCCTGACAAGATTTCTTAAATTAAGATTCTTAAATCTAGAAATAAGCATGTTGAACACTTAAAATAAGATATTAACTCTTAAAACAGGATAAATTATCGAACACTTCTAAATCTAAATTTTTTTTTTATCATGGTAAGAAACAAATAATTCACAGTGCACTCTGCTCGGGCCAGTTCATTGCTGCTTGCAACTTTAATTTATCTTGTTGTAGGAGTTAATTTCTTATTTTAAGCGTTCAACATGCCTATTTTTAATAATCTAATCTAAGAAATCTTGTCAAGTGAAATTATCAGTCCATGCAGCAAGATCATTTCCTTCAGATTTAGTGTTTTTATCTTGTTTTTGGACACACCTTTTTTCCAGTGTGCATATTGCATTGGACATACTTTGTATTGGGACATACTATCTCTTTCTGGCATATGACTCTGTATGCTAGAATGGGTATTGGGGGAGGTTGCTGGGATTATAAATGGCTAACCTTGCCTAATGGCAAGATCTGCAGACACCTTTCAGGGCGTGTATGTAACGGAGTTAATGAGTTCATAAATTCATAAGAAATTTTATTCCACTTGCCATGTATAAAAATGCATCTCTCAACAACCATAGTAATTGAACGCAGCACCCCTGTGGTTTAGAGTCGTGCACCCCGGGGGGCAGCAACAGTCGGACCTTCGTGGCTCCCTGGTAGGTTCACGGGCTATGAGCTCCGTCATTTTTTATATTAATTACTTTAATTTCACTGCAAATGGGTGGTTTAAGTTTAAGCTCCCTGACAGTTGAGCCCGTCCATTTTCGTAGAAAGTTGATGCTGTTTTTCTTTTCTTTTTGTTTACAAAATGGCTAGTCCTACAAGTTAGCTAACCTGCACTGTCTTTTCATTTTATATTTTCCAGATGTGTATGTGTGTGTGAGAGAGCAAAACTGACTGACTGTACAATTGATTCCTGTGCCAGAATAAACGGCTGGAAGCCAATTGAGATGGTCGTCTTTGCCTCGTCGCAAGAGAGAGAGTACCAAGCCGCTATATGTATAGACAACATGTGATGGACAGTGTTCCTTTTGGTTTTCTTGTACCTGTTACAAATTAAACTTTTATCTTTCTGATTGGTGCAAGGAGTCTCATGACATTACAATTCCCAGCAAAACTCCACCCAACTTCAACCTAATAAGCAGAGGTCTTATCAGCCGGAGTAACTCTAAACACCTGGGTTTTCACAGGTTCAGAGGTTTAGTACTTTTACCACAGATCTTTCATATGAAATAATAATGATTACTGCTGTAAATTTGCCCGATTGTCTGTTGTGGCCAATTCATAAGTACATAAAAGTGAATGAAAAATTACCATTGACAATTAAGAGAAGTACCCATTTATTGGAATTTATTTTCATTGACAAACAAGAAGCTGCAACAGTAAGTTCACTAATTTCATGAGTCAATATCAAGACACGTCATAATCACAGTCAGAAGTGCCAAGCACAGCGCCCAGAGGGAGTGCTGAGCTCTGTATGCTCATGGCTGAATCAAAGTTTGGAAGTCACAGCACAGTATGCACACAGTATACTGCTGTGGGTGCCACATAAGTTCAGATCTGAATATCCCACAACAACACAAACAAACTAACTGAACAAGTTGCCAAGACGCCCATTTTTGTTGAAAGGTACAAACACTGTTTCTGTCAATGGAGTCTGGTGGCTTTGAATAGAGCAGTGGTTCTCAAATGGGGGTACGTGTTCCCCTGGGGGTACGTGAAGGCACTCCAGGGGGTACGTGAGATTTTAAAATGTACATTTAAAAAGTAGCATCCATGAAAAAATCCTTCAAAAATAATCATTAATAAATATTTTAGGAAAATATAAGTCCATAAAATGAATTTTGTATTCAGTAGGCTATTCTACTTCCTGATCCTAAAAACCCAGAGTCTCCCCCATACCAGGATGGTTCGACCCAACCTGTCATATGCCACCTGGCATCACCTGTCAATCACTTGAAAACTCAAAGATGGAGTCGTGGTTGAAGCGTAGCAGTTATAGTTTTAAATGGTTATATCCTCACTGTTTTTACTACATTAGTTTGAATCACTACATTTTAGTGATGAGAAATATTTGCAATAAATTTAGTCATGGATTATTAACATTTAAAATGTTTGAAATAGGTTTTTTTTCTCAAATGTTTGAATTTTGTATGAGTTTGTCAGTTCCAAAGTTTAATAAATCAGACCCTGATGGCACAGCGCTCTGTTTTTAAGTCTTTTTTTTTTCCCAACCAAAAATGCTTTTCCCTGGTTAGGGGGTACTTGGCTGAAAAAAATATAGCACATCACTGAAAAAAGGTTGAGAACCACTGGAATAGGGCATAGCTAACAGTTTCTGTTCCCCATCGTTAAATTATGTAAAGCAGTGTACAATATTCTTCATATAGCAAACATTTAAACTGATACCGATTTATATTAGGTGGTCCTTTTTTAGGTTCAAATCTAAAATTCATTCTTCACTCCACTCTATGTCCACAGCAGTGCTGCTCACTTTAAAGCCACCAGACCCCTTTGACAAAAACACTCATTTTACCTTGCAGAACACAGGTATTGATAGTCTATAACTGCCTTGAACTGTTACAACTGTAGTTTGTTTGTGTGACCTTAATATTACTCTCTGCCATTGCTATTTCACCTTAGGTAAAGAATCAGTGTATTTATTACGCCAGTGCTGTTTTTTTTTTTAAATGTTGAACAAAAGTGAACATAATTCATGGTCATTAATATCATAATTCTAGTTCAGACATAGGTCTGAAATAAGAGAAAATATATTATTCATCATCTTTGTCAATATTCCATCCCGATCACTTTGATGGTATGACTCTTGATCTGTGAAAAAAAACTGATCTCGCCATACTTTTCAGAAGCTTGGCCTTTGTAGTTTTTTTCCCCCTTAGGTGTACAAATATAAATTCATCTTAAAGCTGCCGTTTACAGTATATCGTTAGCCTAATAGCATATTTGCCTAAGTCACATTTGAACGTTTTCGGAAAACAAGAAAAAACATAATATTTAGTAAGGACATTGGTATTTTTAATTGATATTGTAACAGTAAGTTCAAACAGAAGTGTGAACAAGTTTGCATAAAAAATTAGACACAACATCGATTTCATAACAGAGAAAAGTGACTTAGGCAGAATGTGCCTTGACTTAGGCAAATTTTCTCTTATATATAAATACAAAGATAGCAAAACAAAGTTGTGTTATTTGTCTAACCTTAACCAAATTGTTTTAAATGTCTAACCTTAACCAGGTTCTTTTACTTGTCTAACCTTAACCAAGTTGTTTTACCTGTCAAACCTTAACCAAAGTCCCACTCAGGTGCTGTGTGAACTCATTTTTTAAAAACTGTCTAACTCACACTGTCTATTGATGAGGGAGGTTGTCATAGTACTGGTGGGCCACTCTTGGTAGTATATGGTAAATGGTAAATGGCCCTGCACTTATATAGCGCTTTTCTAGTCGATTTGCGACCACTCATAGTACACTACACACTGCACTCATTCACCCGTTCACACACACATTCATACTGGTGGCAGAGGCTACCCTAAATGGTGCCACCTGCCACCATTGGGAATTCATTCACACACCGATGAACACAGCATCAGGAGCAATTTGGGGTTCAGTATCTTGCTCAAGGATACTTCGACATGTAGGCTGCGACGGTCAGGGATCGAACCACCAACCCTTCGGTTGGGGCCAACCAACTCAACCAACTCAACTGAGCCACAGCCGCCCCTGTACTGGTTTCATTGCCTGCAAGTCATTGAATTTCCTGAGAGTAATTGGCAATTTGGCAGGAAAGAGTGGAATGGTTCTTCGGGGATGCTGAGTCGCTGAGGCAGGTCTTCCCAGTCAGACTCAAAATCCAACTTGTACCGGATTCGACCATCTGCCAAGTACTGGAGAACCCGAAGGTCATGGACTGTGGGGTCGCCAACTTTTCTACCTGGTCGTATGTTGGTGACATAGGCCCCAGCTAACTTCATGAAGTCTTTGTGGTATAGCTGGGTGACTTTGTATGGGGATGGATGCAAACGTGCAGTCTCAAAGATGACAATGTAATCACGTGGATTGTGAATATCTTTGATGGTACGCCGTTCAATGAGGCTATGCATGGAGTCACACTCCATTTGTGTGTGCCCTGCCACCAGAAACTTCTGTTCTATGGTGACAACATGCTTCTTGGCCAGATCTATGTACGCATTTGTGATGGTACAACAACGATTTTGATAGCCGCAGCCATCACTCCAGACTTTTTCAATGTTTGGGTTGGCCCCTAGGACCGAACCAAAGTGTTTGCACTGCAGATTGGCAAAAACCTCGCTGCTGAGGGAGCCCTCATGCTCCTCCCAGAGGTAACAATACTCATCTTTGTTACCCAGGTTGAAGCAAGTAAAGTTGTGCATCTGTAATTTAGTTTTATAATATTCTATAGTCCTCATCCAAGACAGGGTCATCTTGTTCACTTTCTGACCATGAATCAGGATCAGAATCAGCTTTGGAGGCTTTACCGGCCGTTTCTTCTTCAATATGTTGCCCAGTGTCTATGTCATTTCCTTCTTTTTTCAGGACTACTGTCATCTAAATACTTCTCTAAGTCCTTCTCTAAATTGGTGTCAAGTTCATTTCCTGAAAGAAAAATGAGTGGTAACAGTAAACCATGCTAGATGAACAAGTTCACTGCAAAAACTCAACATTTTATCAAAAAATACTTGTTATTTATATTATTTCTAGTCAAATGTTTTATTTCTAGTCAAAATACATCTCTTTACACTTAGCATTAAAAATGTTTTTTGCTGCTTTTAAACTACTTCACCATACCTTATCGCAGAAATGTGATTAAAAGTTTAAACACACAGTTCCTAATCCCTTTGATTGGCTGAAAGTACATTTAATGTCTAGAAAGTTGAAGAAATATGAACTAGCTTACCAGATGATTCAAAGAGAAGACTTAATACTTCACTTGTGGTCAGCAGAGCCTCTTTCTAATGCGACCGGCCATGTTTGTATGTAGCGGCAAAAATGCCTAAGTCAAAGAGATGACTAAGGCAGAAAGTGATTTTGGACTCTAACAAGTGTTCTGATAGGCTGAGAACATAGGCAATAAGGCAGAAAGATGCAGCAGTGGTAGTAGAGTAAAGTTAGGCAGAAATCACAATTTGGCCAAAAAACGACTTAGGCAATTATGCTATGAGGCTAACGATATGCAGCTTTGGTAGCGTACAGAGTCTGGCTGGTGGAAATGTGCTATATGTGTTCAGGGTCAATGTGAAGTTAATTATCTGTCTCAAAGAAAATCAGAGACGGTATCCAAAATAGCATCCCAACAGTACCATAAGGAGGACTCAAAAATCAGCTTGTGAATCCAATCAACAAATAAAGGTTGAAAGGAAAAGTGAAAAAAAGAACAAATGGAAGAAAGTCAAAGAAGGCATGACATAGCTACGTTATCCAATCAGCCTGCACTGAAGTGAAGGCTTTCCGTCTGGTGGCAAAGTGGCCATGTGTTTAAAATCCTTCTTCCATGTGCGGGACAAAGCCTGTCAGCACCAACACTACCTCCTTATCCTCGTTTGACCAAACTCTCACACATTCCATCCTCCACATGTCAACAGGCTGACATTTGATCCTAATTGGCCACTACTGCAGCAAGGGTGTCTCGTCTCCCATGCAGAAGTGTTTAAATTCTGGTGGTGAAACCGGAGCTTGCCTACAGGGTCATTTCTCCTTGGGTGGGGAATCAAAACCTGACAAACACAAACAAGTGTTCCAGTTAAGGGCCCGGCCGTCAGGCGTCATGTCCCCATGGCGGACACATCAAACAGGATCCTTGCTCCAGTTGGACTGGACCACATTCCTGACAGGTCACAGGAAAAGCTTATTCCACTTCATCAAATGCACAGCAATTCCAACATGTCAACAAATGGAGTGGACAGGACAGGTTTGTCTTCCCACATAAGGACAAAGCTGTGTAACTACTTACAGGCTTTCCTTATTTATGATAATCTGTTGATAGTGATTATGACTGGCTGGGTATAAATCCTGTGTCTTTGACTGGCAGGTGACAAGTGCTAAATAACTACCAAGAGCACAACATTGTTAAACACCAGTTTTAATCCAATTTCCAGTATCCAGGTGGAAAAAGCTAAATCTTAAAGCCTGAATAAAAATAATGCCTAGGACGATATATCGGCCAATGAGTTTATTACAGATATATCATCATCAGTTAGTGTTGTAGTCAAGACCACTCAAAACAAGTCATGACCTCCACACATGGTGCAGAGCCGCCCAGACCCCCGGGCCCAGGGAATCTCCAAGACCACATCTCCACGGGCAGACCCAACACACCCCCCAGTGTGGAGACCCCCATGAGGGAACACTGGAGCTAAAAACTAAAAGGCCAAAAGACAACAGGACAGGATAAAAAACTAAAAGACTAAAAGACAACAGGACAGGATAGAAACTAAAAGACTAAAAGACAACAGGACAGGATAAAAACTAAAAGACTAAAAGACAACAGGACAGGATAAAAACTAAAAGACAACAGGTTCAGATAAAAACTAAAAGACAACAGGATCAGATAAAAACTAAAATACAACGGGAAAGAAAATACAAACGATATAATGAACAACGAAATAAATAAATAGATAAATACATAGGTGAATAAATAAATAAATAAATAGTAATCAGTTAAAAGCTAGACCAAACAGGTGAGTAATCATTACTTACCATTAAAGGTGGAGAATGCTCTACAAAATTGATCTGAAAGAGCCATAATCCCAAAAAAAACACTCACAGAAAACAAATTACTTCAATATATGTATACAGGCCAGGTTTAAGTGCAATCCATAGGTTTACATATAATTACCTTAGTCTTACATTAAGTGTGTGTGCATAGCAAGTGTGTGGTTCATTGACAGGGAGAGAGTGGGGGTGGATGCACTCAGAGCTGACAGCTTTTGACGATCAGAGTTGAGAAAAAATGTCTGTTTGATAAGTTTGAAACCCTCATCAGGATGCGTTTAGTCATCACTGTCTCAGTTAATGGAATTTATAAAATAACACCATACTGCGTTGCATGGTGAGAATGTTGCTGATGTAATAAATCGTCATTTGACGTTTTTGATACAAATCTTCTTCTTTTTGCAATCAGTGGAGTCACTTCTGCATTGGCCTTTTACTTTTCAGGCCCAAAGGCTTCCTCTTGCAAAGAGTAATAGTGCTCTGTAGAGACTAAAAACATGCTTCAGAACTGAACAGTGTTGCTGTGTACCATGCTCACCAGGACAAACTGAACATTAATGTTTTGAAACAAATATGGAGTAAATTGATGTTGAAGGTGTGGCTCCTTCAATTAGGAGCAGGGCAGTGGACTTTGTGCGTTTTTGTTCTTAGGGTGTGAATATTGCTAACAGGATTTGTTTTATGTTAAGAATTAAAGGTAAAGTTTCCTTGTTTCATTTAATGTACATCATCTCACACAAACATTTACACTTTGGAACCCTGATTATGCGTAAACTCAACATATATGGTAATAATAATAAAACTAAGCCAATATTTTTCACCATTCATATGGAACTACAGGTGAGAAAAACAACCTGACCGTGTAGTAGCACAGGCCTTGTTTAGACAAAGACGATTGCAGGTAAAAACGACAAAATAATTTATGGGAAGTGCCTTTCGTTTAGACGGTGACAACGTTTTTGGGGCTTAAAAATGCAAAAATCTGAAACCACCCTCCAGAGTGGAAAACTTGAATCTGCTCCGCCGTAGCGTGTCCGTCTACACTGCCAAGACACAAAACTCTGCTCAGATCTGCTCATGTCACGTGTGCGTTTATGTAACCGGTCTGTATTTTCTCTGCGTTGTGTTCTGGTTAATGATGAGAAGGAGACCCAGGATTTCCACACACGGCACTTTACTGCAGTGGCACAAGAAATAAAACAGCATACAGTGTGATGAGCGGCGGCGTGGTGTCTCTCATAGCTCTCCGGTCAAACAGAAGATAGATTTTTACTTTAACACATTAACATTTCAATTTACACATAAAACAATTTCAATTTACACATAAAACAATTTCAATCAAAACAGTATCAAAATTTCAGTCCACAGTACAAATATTATTTCAAAACCATAACAAAAATAATCTCCATAAGAAAATAACCTCCATACCTGCAGTGGCACAAGAAATAAAACAGCATACAGTGTGATGAGCGGCGGCGTGGTGTCTCTCATAGCTCTGATGGAGCAAGAAGGATGCCGTTAGTCACAGAGCTAAACAATGCTAGCGCATTTAGCGGCAAATAATTACACACAAAAACTCGACATAAACTGTACAGACTACGGCGAAACTAACAGGCAACATCCGTGACATCATCATACATCATATATGTTAATCCGACATTGTTTCAACCGTATATGACATTTATATCAACTTTTAATGGAAGAGAATAGTCGTTTTGTGCTTACCTCCGGTCAAACAGAAGATAGATTTGACCGGAGCGCGCATGTACGGTCCTACGTCATCACGCCGACAGTCGCCGCACACATACACACAACTCAGGTAAAACTCACATACAGGCAGGAGATTAAAACAAAATATAATAAACAAAAATAAATGTTTTTTGTGCAAAGCAATGCTGCCAGGTAGTAGTTCAGACAGCGGGTGAGGTTAGATCGATTTTTGGAAATTCAAGTAAATGTAAAAAATAATAAATTTGTTTAGTATAACATTGATGTTGCAATGTGGTGGTTCAAACATGAACTCTGCAGCAGCAGAGCAGCAGCAGAGCCTATTTGGTTCATTTTTTGCAGTTTTTCATCTTGCTACTGTCAAAATTCTTCTCTTATTTCACTGCTGGTTGAAGAGGAGTGGTGCTTGACAATCTATGGCTGTGGATTGTGAAGTCTAAAGGTGATATTTGATGGATGGGAACTTGGCCTGTCATCCCTGGTAGCAGACTAGCCAACAGCTTTAGCTGTAGCCACCACCTGGCTTTGGCAGCTTCCACCACCAGGCCTAGGCAGCTTCCACCACCAGGCCTCAGCAGCTTCCACCACCTGGCCTCAGCAGCTTTCACCACCTGGCCTCAGCAGCTTTCACCACCTGGCCTCAGCAGCTTTCACCACCAGGCCTCAGCAGCTTCCACCACCAGGCCTCAGCAGCTTCCACCACCAGACCTCAGCAGCTTCCACCACCAGGCCTCAGCAGCTTCCACCACCTGGCCTCAGCAGCTTCCACCACCAGGCCTCAGCAGCTTCCACCACCAGGCCTCAGTAGCTTCCAGCACCAGGTCTCAGCAGCTTCCACCACCTGGCCTCAGCAGCTTTCACCACCAGGCCTAAGCAGCTTCCACCAGGCCTCAGCAGCTTTCACCACCAGGCCTCAGCAGCTTTCACCACCAGGCCTCAGCAGCTTTCACCACCAGGGCTCAGCAGCTTCTGCCACCAGGCCTCAGCATCTTCCACCACCAGGCCTCAGCATCTTCCACCACCAGGCCTCAGCAGCTTCCACCACCAGGCCTCAGCATCTTCCACCACCAGGTCTCAGCAGCTTCCACCACCAGGCCTCAGGAGCTTCCATCAGAAGGGTCAGGGTCAGTGTTGTCTAAATTGTTCTAAATTGTTTTAACATACCAGTAGAGAAAAAATGGCAACAAAAGAACTAAAGAAAGACCTAGAAGACCTGAAGAGTGCAGTAAACATGATGTCTCATGACATTGTCAACATGACAAATAAGATGAGCGCCATGATGAACCTAATGAAGGAAATATGTGAAATCAAGAAGAAGAATGAGGAGCAGGAGAATAGAATCAACCTTTTAGAGAACCGCTTGCTGGACTTGGAGCAGTATACAAGAATTAATGTCATTGTGACAATACTGAAAATCAAACCAAAATCATACTCAAAAGCAGTGGAGGGAGAAGATCAACGAGATAAGCCCAAGTGACTGCCTTGAAAAACATCTCAATCAATAAGGATGACATAGAAGCATGTCACACAATTCCTGCAGGTAACAAGATAGGTAGAGCAGCCAATCATGTCATCATTATCAGATTTGCCAATAGAAAGAAAAAGCTTCACCTACTCAAACAGGGCAGAAAGCTAAAGGGCACTGATGTATATCTGAATGAACATCACATCAAGAGAAATGCTGATATTGCAAGAAAAGCAAGATTCTTGAGGAAACAGGGAAAGGTGCAGTCTACGTGGACCCACAATTGTAAAGTATTTGTCAAATTGAATGGAAATCCAGAACAGGCTAAAGTATTATGCATTAGGAGCTTGGAGGAGTTAAATGAAATATTGTAACAGAGAAACTCCCAGCAAAGGCTGGTTTAAGGTTATTCAGGTATGTATGATCTCTATTTTTCTTTGCAAATATGCTTAAACTACCAAAAAAAGGTTTAAGACTTGCACACTTGAACATTTGTGGTTTAAAGAATAAAGTTGAGGAGTTGAGCTCTATTATGCAGGAAAATAATATACATATAATGGCCATATCTGAGACACACTTGGATGAGTCAACAAGTGATACACTATTAAATATACAAGGTTATCACATTTTTAGACAAGACAGAGACAAATATGGTGGTGGCACGTGTATATACATCCAGAGTCACATCCCTGTTAGAGTGAGGAAGGACCTGATGATGACTGGGGTGGAGGCCCTGTGGCTACAGGTACACATTCCACATTCTAGTCCACTGTTAATCTGTTGCTGCTATAGCCCTCCGGGCTCTAGTATGGTTTACTTAGATGATGTATGTACAATGTTGCAAAATGTAGCTGATACAAATAATGAAATCTACTGTTTTGGTGACTTTAATATAGACTGGCTTTCAGATAACTGTACGCTGAAAAAGAAACTTGGTGATGTGGCTTCTATAATAATAATAATAATTCATTTTATTTAATAGGGCGCCTTTCAAGGCACTCAAGGTCGCCTTACAACATGGAAAAAAACAAAAAACAATCAGAACATCATACATATCATACAATCTAAACAAATCAGAATATTTACAAATACATTTACAATTAAGGAGGGGAGTTTGTGTGGAGGATCAAATGGAGTGAGCGAGTCTGAACAGGTAGGTCTTGAGTTGTGATTTGAATTGATTGAGAGATGTGATGTTGCGAAGGGAAGGGGGAAGGGAATTCCAGGGAGCAGAGCGACTGAAAGCTCTGCTCCCCATGGTAACCAGACGGGCAGGGGGGACAGAGAGGTGGGTGGAGGAAGAAGATCTGAGTGGGCGGACGGGTGTGGCAATGTGGAGGAGGTCAGAGAGGTATGGAGGGGCGAGGTTGTGAAAGGCCTTGAAGGTGAGCAGTAGAGTTTTGTACTGGATGCGGTGTGTGATGGGGAGCCAGTGGAGCTGCTGGAGGACTGGTGTGATGTGGTGACTGGATGGGGTCCTTGTGATGATGCGGGCTGCTGAGTTCTGTACCAGTTGTAGTTTGTGAAGAGTTTTTTGCGGAAGTCCAAACAGGAGAGATGTTCAAACAGGATCTTCTGTATGTAACTTAACTCAAGTGGTTAATATACCAATGAGAATCAGCATCAACAATGCAGGGGCGGTCTCATCAAAGTGTATAGATCACTGTTTTACAAATGCTCCTGAGAAATGTTCTAAAATTATGTCTAAACCAATGGGCTTCAGTGACCACAGTATAGTAGCACTTACTTTGAAAACAAAAGTTCCCAAAGTGGGGCATAAAATAATCTTTAAGAGAATGTATAAGTCTTTTTCAGAAGAGGAATTTACTAAAGATATATCCAAAATCATGTGGAATTCAGTGCTGGATGTTAAGAATGCAGAGGCCGCATTATGCAAGTTTATGGACTTATTTATGGATGCCTGTAACAAACATGCTCCTATGAAGAAAATGTCTGTGAAAAACATTAGAACACCTTGGCTTGATCATGAACTTAAAAACTCCATGAAAGAAAGAGACAGACTGAAAACAATAACTGTAGCATCTGGAAATCCACATGACTGGCAAGTTTACCGGTCATCTAGAAATATTGTAACCAAAATGAATAGACAGAGGAAGAAAAATTATTATCAGAGTAAACTGCAGGAGTACAAAGGAGATAGTAAGAAATTATGGAAAACATTAAATGAAGTAATAGGTAACACTAGAAGGTGTAAAACACCCTCTTTTATTGAAGTTGAAGGAAAATTTATGACAAAACCTGTTGACATTGCAAATCATTTAAATAATTATTTCAAATGCAAGGTGGATGTAATCAGAAATCAGATGCTGCCAAAGAATGGAGAGTTGTCGGATGCCTTAATAAGGAAATATATCATGCAGGACAAAAAATGTCATAACTGTGACATGACACAGTCATAAACGTGTCATAAACATTATGTCAATGTCATAAACGCTTATGACTGCTGTCATTAAGTGTCATTCGGTTTTTGTCATGACAAGTTGACATTCCTTGGGTTGTCTTGATTATGACAACTTGACTTTAATCAAAGCGACATTGCCACAAAATGTCTTTGTCATGGCAACTTGACATAAACAAAATATGTTTCTATATTTGTGTTTATGGCAAGTTGGCATAATGATTATTATAATTAGATGTGCAAGGTTACAGACCAATTCTAGCACCTGGTCATAGATGTTTGACAGAATACAGACAAGATACCCAAAAATGACTGTCATGACACCATTATGACGGTGTAATGAAGATATTCTCTGACCTCAAGTAAAATGGTAGCATTTTGATTTGCCATTAACATATCATGAAGTATAAACTGACAACTGGGTTTTTGGGATGTTGGAAGTGGATGGGGAATCTAGGACACCCATCCTGAAACTAGTGGGGAACCGCTGCAGGAGAACCCTCTTGCGCCAAATCCTGAGGCATGTCAGGCGGAATGCCAACATTGTCTCTGATGAGTGGCGCGCTTACAAGGACCGCCTTGCCCGGTATGGGTAAAAACAATTTAGTGTTTGCCATAAGTAGAATTTTGTGAACCCACAAACTGGAGCCCATACCCAGCATATAGAGCGGGCATGGCAGTCATACAAACAACAAATATGGCGCCTGAGAGGTAATAGATCAAAAGAATCACTCAAATGTGGTATTACTGGCTGGGTATTCGGCATCATGGTGGCATTTTGGGTCGACTAGTGCACGAGATAAAGAAGGCACAAAAGTAATCACTTTTGACAGACAGTCAATCATGCCAGACATGTTTCTTCAAGTATTTATTTGTTGTTTTCTGACATTTACAAATGCTGACTCTATTATGTTGGATGTCAGTATGTTATGCATGTTGAGCATGTTGTGACAGTATTAAACTGCTATATTGTTTACTTCCTTAGTGTTTGTTGTGCTTGGTCATAATGTTACAGAACAAGTCTTGACAAAGTTTCTAACAGCACATTATAAGGTGTTAGAATATCTTCATTCCACTGTCATAATGGTGTCATGACAGTCAATTTATACTTCATGATATGTTAATGACAAATCAAAATGTTACCACTTTACTTGAGGTCAGAGAATATCTTCATTACACCGTCATAATGGTGTTATGACAGTCAGTTTTGGGTATCTTGTCTGTATTCTGTCAAACATCTATGGCCAAGTGCCATTTGTTAATAAAAACACGTTATTTCAGCACTGTTTCCATTCATTTTTATTCAGTTTACTTTTCAGATTGTGGTTTTTCATACACATTAACTTCTTAAGGGAATAGTAAAACATCTAAGCCATGAGCTTAAATTAACGTTAAACATTTTTTTAAGCAAGTAAACTTTTTTTTCTCTTTATTTAACAACAAGACTGTTTACCTTATTTCATTGTGGAGGCTGTAGCCATAAATGCTTACTAAAATCACAAAAACTCCATAGCGCTTTGCCAGCAGATTCACATCACTGTCCTCCGACTCGGCATCAGTCCCAGTTCCAGAGTCAAACAGAGCGTCCTCCTTGGTACCACCCAGACGGTTTGAAATTGAGCTTTTCAGGAAGGCCCGTGTCATAAGCTCTGTGGGGATGTCCTCCCAGATGTCCTTTACCCACCGCACACTGTGGCCAGTGCAAGTCTCTTTAGATTGCCCTGCGGTGTAAATCAGTTTGAAGCCAATTCACCCATTTCTGCCTCACCCGGTCTTTGAACGGCTTGTTCACTCCGACGTCCAGAGGCTGCAAAATCCCGGTTATCCCACCAAGAATGATAGCCACATCAGTTTTCATGGTCTTTCGCTGTTCGCGCACAGACTGGTGTAAATGACCTCTGAATGCATTCATCACCAGAAGCGCCTTTTTCTTGAGAGGTCCACTGGACTTCTCCCCCAGACAGTTTTAATCCAGTCAATCATGCCCTTGAGATAAGATTGAATAGAATATTTTAATTTTTTTGGTAAAAATTTTAAAAAGCACAGCGCAAATACATACAGTTTGAAACAAACGAAGAACCTACCGTTTCCTCCATCCATTCTTTCTCATGCACCCGTACAGAGACACCTGCCGGCATGCACTCTTTGGGGGCCGTCTTTCTTTTGAAGATGATGAGTGGCTGGAGTTTGGTGCCATCAGCACAACATGCCACAACAACAGTGAAATGTGATTTCTCATGACCCGACGTCTTGATCTGCACTGTTTTTTCGCCACGCTTATTGACGGTGCGGTCAGGCAGTATATCAAAGCACATTTTTTCTTCATAGTCCTCTGGCATCTTTTGCGAAAATGTGGGTTCTTTTTCGAAGAGACAGTGCTCTTCTTTTCATGAACCTATCACACCAGCTAAGGCCACTACGGAAATCAGTCTCATCCAACTCTTTTGCCACCTCTATTGCTTTCATCTGAATCATGTTTTTTGACACGGGGACTAGTTTGGGTCTTTGCTCAGCGATCCACTAGGAAACAGCATCTTCCACCCGTGGCCACAGACATTTTCTCCCTCTGTTAGCCTTCTCGGTTTTCGCCATGATTTCAAGTTTAGCCTTGTTTCTCCGCCAGTCACAAACAAGTTTCTCATCTACATTAAACTCTCTCCCCATTCTGTTCAGCAAACTCCACAATGTGGAGTTTTTGGGCTGCCGTGTAGCTCTTGTAATTTTCACAGGCATCTTTGGTCGTCGTGTCCATAGATATGGTCGTGTCTGTGTCGCGCATGTCTCGCACATGCGATAAAATGGCGACTTACGCCGACTGCCTGGCTATGACGGCGCATTGCTGCCCCAATCCGTATGCCAGCTATGTAGCGCCATTGTGGGTCAAAATTACTATGTCAGCATTTACCTTGGTCTAAAGGTCGCACTGGTATATAACCCGCACCCAACTTTTTAGATGGAAAAAAAAAGGGAAAAAAGTGCAACCAATACACCGAATTTTACGGTAACCATCTTGTGTCCTTATTAATTGCTGACCACCAGCTCCAGCAGCCGTATCTGGACTTCTGATCCCATACTTGCCCACAGCTACCACGCACTAGTAAATCCACCTTGCTAATATTAATAGTTCATTCATATTTACTAGTGAGTGCAAGTACCAGCTACATTATCCATCCAGTTTATACCAGTTTTGAACTTTTCAATCATTCCCGAGAGCAATTCTCAGTAATAGAACAGGAGTCTACATGTTTTAGATATGTGGACCATGACCTGGTACTACACAAGGTTTTTGGTGGTTTGTACTGTGGTCGCCTTCCATACATTTTGTCTACTTTATTTTTCTGTTATTATCAATGTAAACATTTACACCACAGTAACACCTTCCTTGTTCTGCCAATGGGCATCCACCGAAGTAATCCTACTTCATTTATGGATGTCAAACAAGATGCTGGTGTACTATACCACTGTGAAATTGGCAAGAGTCCCGCTATCAGTAAATCCCTGGACCTTGGCAAACAAGAGCTTCAACCAGGAATGTATGTCATGCATGCAAGAAGACAAACAACTGTCTGGTAGTGGAAGTAACTGTTTTATTTATTAGTTTGGGAAAGGTTATTTACTTTGTGGGGAAAAACTTAACTGTACACTGATTGCTTTATTAATGTCGTTTGGAAGAGGATTTACTTGTCAAAAAACTGAGCTGAAAAACAAAAAAAAGACCTTTGTTGTTGAATTCTGAACTTTATTTTTTGGATAAATATTTTTTGGGCTTGCAGTTGGTTTTCTGGGGACCTGCCTTTAAATGGCATTTTCTTTTGAGTGTGGTTTACTTTACACTTCAGTACACTGACTGAAATTAGTTTTTTTTATTGCTTTGGTTATCGCTTCAGTTATTTGTGTGAATTCTGTCTTGTGGTTACTTTATTAGACGTGGGTTGATGACAGAATACTTTTGGGGCATGAACTTAAACAAAATCTTTAACACTGAAGTAGTTGGATGATACAAAACTGCCATTGAAAAAATATGGACAACATCCTACAACACTATATGCTGCTATAGGCCCAATGTGTCGGGGACACGATACACCGGGCCCCTCTTTTCTTCTCTCTCTCTGATGCCCCAATAATACATGTCATAAGCTTTTATTTTCCCAGAGTACTCGCACTTTTCTTTGCTCTCTCTTTCACAGGGTGTAGAGCTGTGGTCCTGCTCTGCATCTCTCCTGCTGGTCTTACTGCCGTGGATCTGGTTCGGCCCCAGATGGGAATGCTCCTCTCCTGGTCCCCTCTACACTTATCACTACTGGCCAATGGTGGCGCTTCATCACCAGTGCTGTCCCCCTTTCCAGAACTCCTGCTCCTCTGTCTCTCTCCCTCTCAACCATCTCTCTCTATCCTCCCTCCCTCTCCCCCGTCAACCTCTGTCTACTATATTTTACTCTGTTGCATACCTGTCTAGTAGCTCGTTTTGGCCAAGAAGGTCCCGTATTTTACCCTTTTTTCCCGCCGTCCTCCCGTATTAGTATTTTCCCGTAAATCTCCCATATTTTAACCAGGCCCGGGTGGAGTAAAAGAAAACAACACATTCCCAGTCTGAGCTCTGTCACCAGCCTCGCGATAACTGCCACCCGCAGTAGCTACTACAGGTACTGTAGGTGGCAGCTGTTATGAGGTCAATGTGTGACGTCAGATGAGTGACAACCATACACTGTATGAATAATGGACGTGGTGCGTCGCTGGTGGCACACTTGGTAGAGAGCATATAAATACAAGGCTCAGTCCTAGTGAGCAGGCGGCCCGGGTTAAAATCCGGCTCTGAGCACTTTCCCTCTATTTTCCCCTTTCACTCTGAATATCTCTCTATCAATAAAGCTATAAAATGCCGAAAATATATCTTTTAAGTAAATAATGGACGTAGTCACCGTGACGTCCCCCATAGGGTTCTGACTGACTGATTAATCCAGCTGTGTCTGATTATTGTTGTTGTGACAACTGAGGTCAGCCACACCTGGATGAATCAGTTTGTCCAATAATGGCACACAGGAAACAAAGGAGCTGGCTGAAGTTCAGGAAGTAGTGCAGCTGTGCATAAAGCCAATTGTAGTTTATAAGTGGTTGACAAGTGGTGATTTTAGCTTTCTTGTACACCTGTCTCAAAATGTAAGGGGTACTGAAGGCGGGCGCCGGAAAATTTCCCTTATTTTCAAATTCAAAATTTAACAGGTATGCTCTGTTGATCTGTCCTGTACAACGACATCTGTTGATGTCTGTCTGTCCTGGGAGATGGATCCCTCCTCTGTCTCTCCCTGAGGTTTCTTCTTCTTTTCACCTGTTAAAAGGGGTTTTTGAGGAGGTTTTCCCTGGCTGCTGTGAGGGTCTAAGGACAGAGGATGTCGTACCATGTACAGTCTGTAAAGCCCTTTGAGGCAAATCTGTGATTTGTGATTTTGTGCTATATAAATAAAATTGACTTGACAATATCAAATCTCGAGGACTACTACAGAGGAGATTACTAGAGTGGCTCTGGATGTCCTCTTGAGGCTAAATATTCCCATGTCTGTTTAAAGGCATCAGACATACGTCGGTGCTGACAGTATGTCAGGAGCACAAGCAGAACTGAAGAGACAGCAGATGTTGTCATTGTGTGTGCGGGGATAGACTGTCTTAACTTGATCACACAGTCTGCGTACCTGCCAGCCCATTCATACATGATGCTTTGCAGTGGATCTATTTCCAATGGATTTGTGAGTAGTATAACTGGGCTTAGATAAGCAATCAGCAAGGTTTAGTATAAAGGATTTGACCTGTAATTAATGATTTGGTTTATATGTGTGTTATAAGTATATTTATGTGATATTCGTGTTACAATCAAAGTTGTATGGTAAATGGACCTGCACTTATATAGCGCTTTTCTAGTCGCTTTGCGACCACTCAAATCGCTTTACACTACAGACTGCGCTCATTCACCCTTTCACACACACATTCATACTGGTGGCAGAGGCTACACTAAACGGTCCCACCTGCCACCATTGGGAATTCATTCACACACCGATGAACACAGCATTGGGAGCAATTTGGGGTTCAGTATCTTGCTCAAGGATACTTCGACATGTAGGCTGCGACGGTCAGGGATCGAACCACCAACCCTTCGGTTGGGGGCCAACTGACTCTACCAACTGAGCCACAGCCGCCCTATGTTAATCTTGCTTTACTAAATACTACTACTACTTTACTATACTAATCTTGGACCTGCTCATACACTGATTTTCACATAATATATTTTAAAATAACTAATAATGTAAAAAGGACAGTTTGTAAACAAGTTCGAAGTGATTGGCATGGAGTGTGAATAAGTCCCTGTTAAAACAGAATGACACTCATGCAGAAATGATAAATGTAATAGAGCGTGTCATATCCACTCTACAGGGCAAAAGGAGAGCAGTAGCAATGGTTAACTCCCTTGACATTGAGCTCATTCACATACCTCACCAAAGCAGACACTAAAACGTTAGAACAAGGAATGTCAGCACACTATCAAAACACCTTAGGAGCTTTAAAAAACACAGTTGTACAAGATGCCAGATAGTGTAGATGTTCAGTTTTACAGAGATGTTATATTTGACCAGGGGTCGGCAACCTTTACTAACTAAAAAGCCATGTTGGCCCAAAAAAAGAGAAAAATATCGTAATGCAGCCTTATTTTGATCCTCACAACGAAGATGAAACAGCCTACCAAGTCTAAATTACCCTACCAATAATACTAATTTTGTCAGAATACAGCCAGGACCCAAGTGAAAATGAGAGGCTGGACACTGAAGAAAAATCTCAGGAGATTTGGAAATCGAAGGGAAACTCAAAACTAGACGTGAGGTTGGCAAAATTTAGAGGTTAAGATACCGAGCCGATCTGAAGTGTGTAGTGCATTATAAACTATCTCTCTCCCATTTCTTTTCCTTCTTCAAGTTCTTTTTTATTACGGGAACAACAGGGAAACGAAGATATTCTGCTACAAGCCATGCCACCATCAAGTGCAACACACACCAGCTGTGTCACATGGAGCACACATTAAATCTAAATTCTAGGTCTATCTCAAATGCTATCTCAAGTGCTTCCGATTCAGTCAAAGGTGCATTATGTGATTCTGGAGAAAGATTCTACAATGCCATTTAGCAGATGCTTTTATCCAAAGCAACATACATTTGAGAGTTAATACAACACAAGCAAAGATAAAGTCAAAAAACAACATGAGTAAGTGCCATGGGTTAAGTTTGATTGGTAAAGTGCATTGCCAGGTCATGGGATATCATCAGTCATCAGTATTTGAAGTATCTGAGAATGAGACTCAACAATCAACTATGTCACAGTTGTCTAAAGATCCAGGCCTGTGAAGACTGTACAGCATCCACCAGCACACTACAGTTCAGTTTTCCAATTAAATTGGATTGTTTCTTTAAAGTAGAAAATTAGCACCAGACACAATAATGTGAAGTATTCACAGTCTAGCCCCTTTCGTAGTGCCGTTTCATGCCGGGACATTTACGGCTCTGTAACGTCTCGCCTGAATTATGAACATGCCATAAGCGGGATGCCAGGATCAAGTGATCCCATCAATTTTCCGCCTCCAGAGGTAGTCACAGAGGCGGAAAATTGGTGGGAGTATTGGAAGCGGAACCACTATGAGACGGGCATTCGGCAAGGTGGAATATTTTAAGTTGTGCGTGACGTCTAACATACACCTCCCACTTGGTCCGACAGTCATCAAATCACTGTTCAGCTCAGAAGCATGCGCAACAACTGTGTCCGTCACTTATTGTAAACAAACGGCATCACTAACTGTACACAAATTGTCCACCGCTGATCGCAAACAAACCGGCATCACTAAATTGTTCACTGAGTGTCCGGTGCTTATTGTAAACAAACGGAGGTTGCTAACTGAACACATGCTGCTGCAGCACATACACACTGCACTGCTACATAGCTAACTGCACAGCTTATTAGCACTGCTGCTGCTCTGTTGCACGTCACTATCGTCTCTTCTTACCTCGCTCCACAACGCTGGACTGCACTATGAAAGGGCACGAATATCAAGCCTTTGTGGGATCACTATGAATGCCTTAAGGCAAAAGGCTGACACAGTTCTTTCTGGCAATATAGCGAGACATTTCCGGGACTGCACTATGAAGGGGCCTTCTGATAGGACCTCTTGGTATAAGACCAGAAAAGAATAATAAGTAAATGCCAGTAGTGGGTTGTAGTGGCCCAGCAGGGCCTTCTCTGCAAACATCTCGACCTCCTGGATCATGCTGAGGATTTTCACTGTGAAACAGTGCATTGTGCATCAGGACACTTTGATGATGCTCTCTTTGGAATACTGCAAAATAAAAGCTTAGACGTGCAGTTCAGTCCCCAGTTCAAAATTAAGGATTTTTCTTCAGAGTCTTGAAGGTGAGCGTGGTGAAGGATTGGGATATTTAGCTGTAACTCAAGTGTTAAAACTATTATTTGTTAGAAAACTTCAGTGACTTTGCAGAAGAGTGTTCAACGAACATTTAAAGTTAAGTTCCACTATTGAACTGAAGGTCAAGGGGGCACATTCTGCCCTCATCCTGAGCAAGAGTCACTTCTTCTATTTGGCCATAGTTTAAAGAGAGCACATTATGCCCTCTTACTGAACCTTCCTGAAAACCAGTCAGAACTAGGTCAAGTTGTAGCTATTGCAGTACGAAAAGGCATGGTCACCTAACATATATATTTAAAGAAAGAAAAGAAAAAAGGAAAAAAAATGCTCTTCTTCTTTTCTTTAACATATAGCACTCCTGTAGCGACAACAGTTAGCTCTTAAAGTTATGTACTTACTTTATTCCTGTGGTCTAAGTCTAGTACCTTCAGGTTGAATGCACTTGTTGTAAGTCGCTTTGGACAAAAGCGTCTGCTAAATGACATGTAATGTAATGAAACATACACAGAGGCATCAGAAAAGAACAAACAAACATACATACATGACACCATAGTTTTGGAAAGACATAAACCACAAGGTGCCAGTATGGGTTGGCTACTGCCATCACCATCCTAAATTGACCAATCACGAACAAGTCCAACCTACGGTTGGGGTGGGGCCCACAACCGAAAGATAACTGAATTAAGGAACTTGTTTGCACTCTGACTGGTGATCCGGCGTGGACGCAGCAGAGTCCAGCTGCTCATTGCATTTGGCAATTATTCTTTCAATAAATGGTAAACTGTATTCAGTTGTTTTGAGTCTTTTGTAAAAACCAAGTCTAGAACAAAAGAACCAGGGCAGAGTGTGGGGGGTTTTAAGAGCCCCGGCTTTAACAGTGGAAAATTTAATGGAATCCATGAGAGGACAGTGGAGGCCACAGGACAGCCGAACGCAGCCAGAGGCCGACTAGACCCACGCACGCACTACAGAGAGCTACACATAGCGATAATCGACAGAATCATCACGCAGATCAGGAATCGATTCGAAGATGACAAGCGACTACTGTTTGTTGCATTGCTGGATGCACAACTGTTCACAAAGTTCAAGCAGACATTTCCTGAAGCAGAGCTCAGAAGCCTGGATGCGAGCCACAGCGCACAGTTTGACCTGGGCTCCGAGCTGAGCTCAACGTGATGTACAGCATGACAAACTTTCAGGGAAAGAGTCCAAGTGACCTACTGGTAATGCTGAGGAGCACAGCCAGCAAGTCACAACTTAAGCCCTCATATGCTTGATTATGACAATACCAGTGTCCACTGCATCCATTGAGCGATCTTTCTCAGCGCTGAAGCGCATCAAAACATATTCATGGAATACAACCAGACAAACACGACTCTGCACTGGCATCTATTTCCATAGAGAAGGAGCTACCATTGAACAATTCATCAGAAAGGATCGGAGGATGGATTTCATTTACAGGTAATGGGTGAGTGTTACATCTTACTGTTTAGGAGAGATAAAGTTATTGTGGTGTTTTATTTTATACAGCATATTTGTGGTTGTGTGGTTATGTCTGATTGGAATTGCTCGAGTTTGGCTGGAATAGCGGTTGTAAAATATTTGGCATATACACCCTACTCGCATGTTTCATTTTGTTTTTGAACTGAAGGTGGTGCACTAATATTGTCGCTATAATTTATAGAATCTGTTGAAGTTGTGCGAACCTTATGTGAAAGCTTGTTTGTGTGTCATGTGGCGTGCGTGTTAAATCCGGTTGCTGAGTGACAGAACAGAATATCTGGTGGTGATGCTGCGGTAGCCTATAGCTGATGCACAGTGGTGTGGGTGTGTGTTGTGGTCTTGTTAGTGTTGGTGCACACATAGCCTGATAGTGTATTTTGTATGCGGTTGTGTTTTTGTGTGTTGTCGACTGAAACCCCATGGTATGCCACTGTTAAATGGTGCTTCTGATCTTGTGGTGGCTGACAATAGTGTGGGGGCAAATTGCCATATATTACAGGTGGCAGCTGATAATTTACAACTCACAGAAAAACAGGTTGGATCTGGACATAAACAGGGGGCTGCAGGAATTGCCATTAAGGATAAGGTGTCTAGCAGCATCCGTAGAGCAGCCTGGAGCAAACACAGCAATCATCAGCTAAATTGTCTACATAATTATACTTATTGTGTGTTGGGTATATGCAAAAAACTGTAGGATGCAGCTAAAAAAAAAAAAAAAAACCTCTTATTTGATTTTCTTCTTGTTACCTATAGCCTACATCTGCTGAGCACAGATGTTACCTGTCCAGCAGCCAACAAACAGTGATAATATATACTGTATGAGTGAAGTTTCTTTAAAGTCAATAATGCACCTTCAAGGGAGCTATAATGCTCCTAATTGGCTAACAATCTTGAGTAATTAAAAATGTAAAGACTGTTAGCTGCTCTACTGAACATATAATTATAACATCTGTATGATTTAAAAAAAAAAAAAAAAACACCAATTGCAGACCAATGATCGCCTTCTGAGTACTGTCACTTTAAATTACTTTTGTTTCTTTTGGTTACCACAGTAACGTAAGGTCAGTGTTTAGGCTGATTGTACTTTTTCCCAGGCTGGACAGAACTCCCCTGTAACCATCTTTACGTTTCTTTTTTTTTTTTTTAACCTTCAAGTCTGGCATATAAATGGTATAAACGATTTGAGCTTCCCCTGTATAAAATAAACATGCAGTGTGACGTAAAGACTTGTTTTTTGTTCTTAATACAACTTCACAGACACATCGAGACCCTCGGATCTCTACAAGACTGATATTGACGCACAAGTCACCTGTTGTAACAGCTTTCAACTAACTAGCTTTAACGAATTCTAAACCAATCTGCAAAGAGAAAGTTCATGTAAAGAGAAGGACATGGTGAATGGATGGGTCAAACAAACACATGACTTCTACCCACACTGTACTGCTAGGTGGCTTAAATTACTCATGAAACACTGCAAAAACATGGTAAATAACTAGAATTAAGCAAATACATGCTTGAAACAAGTAAAATTATCTGCCAGTGCAGCAAGTGCATTTCTTTTTAAGAATTATTTAAGTTAAAATATCTAGGAACTGGAAAAACCAATGAATTCTTGAAATAAGTCCAAAAATACTTAATTTGAGCAACTATTGCTTGAAAAGCCCAACTGTAATCACATTAAAATAAGCCAGTAATACTTGAAATTAGCATTTCTCATTTCAGTATCTGTGGACCGATACTGGTGGTAGAAAATGCTTTTGAAATAGCAGTCAAACTACTAAAAACTCACCATACTCAAAAGTTGAATAGATTTAAAAGCATGAAAACGCTCACAATGTCAATCCTAAAAACAAGACTTTACACAAGACTGAAATCCCTGTGAAGAGGTTATTCACTCATTGTTACAAAGTTACTTCTTAAGGTTTTATTAACCATATGTGACCAGGCCACAAGGGGCCTCAATACATAGTACCAACAACGCCACCTAGGGCATGATACCTTTGGAAAATGTTTTAGAAATACCCTTGAGTTAACAAACAGCACACAGGTAAGTAGTAAATATGAGGAGACGCAATTTCAAGTTCATAAGAAAAAGGCTTCATTGGAAAAGGTACTAATAAATAAGCAATCTGGAAGCTGTTATGAGGACAAGAGATTAACAAGTTTAAGATATATAAAATGTTGTCAATACTTTTAAAAGTTCAAATAAGCAAAATATTAAAACGTGACAAAGCCATTTCTCTTAAAACCACATGCTCTTTATCTATCCACACTGCAAACTCCTAAGCATGCAAGTGATATCAGAAAAGGGCCCACCAAGTTAGTCAAAACCACACTCTCCTCAAAATTAGGAGGGTCAGTTGGTTTGTCTTAAGCAAATAGAAAATAATTCAAATTTCAACAATAAATCAAGTAAATGTGTCAAACAAGAACTCAATTAAGACAAAATTCTACAAAAGCAGAACTACTACTAAGCAAAATAGGCAAAGCAATTACCAAGGCAAAACAGTAAAGCAAAACTACACTCTTAGAAATGAAATGTTGATTTTACTTAACTAAGTTATGTCAACCGGTCCCACAAAAGTTGTTTAAACTGGAAAAGCAAATCACTATTAATGTGAAGAACACATATTAAGTAAATCTAACTTAATATTCTTACTTTCAAGCTACATGACGTTATTATATTACATGAACACAACAATATTATGTTGATTTTACTGACACCATATTAAGTTAACTTAATGTCATTGAGTTCAATTAACTTAATACAAATTAACACTATTAATGTGGTTTGTGTTAATGCAACACCCTAGATGTACTGGCTAAATCAAAAAGTTAAATAAATTCAATTAAAGTTGCTTAATTTCACTTTAGCCTTTATTATACTCTAGAAACATTAGGAAACAGTGGGACTATTACACATAATGTGTATAATTCTGTATGTGTACAGTATACACACACTCAAAAAAACTGAAAATATACTTATGAAATAAAAATAAAGAGTGTATAGATTATATATATTATTATATAGATCATGTTACTCTTTTAACCCCACACCTGATTAAATCCACATTTGTTGAACCATCTAAGTTTTATAGATAACCCCAACACATTTGGTTAACTACAAACACTATTTTTGGAATGATTGTTTCTTCTGTGACACTTTGAGCAAGGTTTACAGTATGATTTCAGGGTATTTCTAGGCAATTGTGTTCACAACATCAGCACCTCCACGTTCATAGTATGTGCATATGAGTGTCTCTGACCATCATGACCATGCTTCAGATAAGATTTACGGCAGGTCATCTTACTTTTATCTTCATAAATTCCAACTCCCATCACTTGTGCAAAAGTGTCTTGAAACGTGACAGTTGAGTCCAGCATCAGTCCACAGTACCAATGCGCTCTTTTTCTCATGAGGAAGAACAAACAGAGATCCAATCCAAGTCCACTTCTCATCTAAAGTCTTGATGGCAAATTACTCATGCAGTTTGTTTTTGAGGACTTGCACCTTTGTGGAGAGCTTCTTCCCATCCAATCCCATCACCACGTTTTGAAGAAACTCAAAAGTGTATCGCAGGTCCTTGGGATAGCTTAAGTTTAAACAGTAGATCAAGCCAAACAGGGCTGCGCAGACATTTGCCACATCTCTCAGGTCTTGCAGCACCGTACATCCTTCAACAATGACTCCAACATCCTCCAGTGGAACTGTTGGCTCTGCTGGCTCTGCTCCCTTGTTTCACAGCGTAGACGTCCAGAACCACTTCCTCCATTGCTCTCTCTGCACTTACATCAACATCCTTAAAATGGCAGAAAGAAACATATTATTAATGTATATTTTCCATTAATATTTGCCAGTTTCTTCAAAGAGTAAGACTGGTAACCGTTTGTTGAACAATTAACAGAGCAGCCAGGTGTCACGCTTTGACCCATTCTCACACCACACTTGACATTTCTCACGCTTATATTTCCCCATTCAATACTCTGCAGTGTTTCCCAAACATAGACCATTCTATGGCGCAGCGCCACAGAATGGAGACCGACCGCCACAAAATGATTACCGGTATGTTTTTTTTCCCTATCTAAGAGATTTTTAAAAAACGTGGTTGGACAGAAGAGCAGCGCTGCTTTGGGGTCTATAACGTTAGCCTACGCACAGAAAACACCACATTCACACCAATAAATAAAAGTTTTACAATGAACCAGGCCGATCTCAGAGCAGACAATACTCTCCGGTAACGTTTAGGAATATTGAATGGCTGCCGCAAATGCCGTTAACGGGACGAGAGCAGTCAAAACGGCTGCTTCAAGCTAGCGACATCGGGGGTAGGTTTGCTTCCTGTTTTCAAAGTAAAAGCACAAATTCTATCGTTATAAAGGGCAACGGGCGTTTTATTTTTGTGAATGTAACCGGAAGTGCGTTGCTCACGACAGCTAGCTTGAGTAGCGCCAAATTCGTCCGAACAAAATTGTAAACAGCTGGTATTTAGACAAATTAACGAGGCACTGGGGATCTAAACGGCTACTTTCTCACCTAAAAATGTTTGAAATGTTAATAAAGTGATATATTTAAAGAATTTAGGACTTTACAGCCCTAATATTTGAGATAGACTACTATGCCCACAGTCAAATCAAAAATAGACCGCATTTTTAAAGTTTTTATTATTAATATTATTGTTATCAGTTCTTTTTTTAATGTTTCCTGCTTTAATCCAGATGAGGAGTATTGAAGGATTTTTTATACGGCAAAAACGGCCTCGCCAAGAGGACAAGGAGCAGCATGAGGAGGTATCAGTGTGAAACAAAGTTGAACAGTCAAATGGCTAGTAAATGTAAATTTATCTGAATGTTCTATAGGCATCAAACAGTGGTGCTCAGGGAGAAATAGAGGACAAAATGCTCCTGTAAGACAAGCAGCTGCTGAAACAACAGGTGAGGTGGAAACAGAGAAGTGTAGACTTTAAATTTAAAAAAAAACAAGAGTGGGTAAAGTATTTTAATTTTGATTTGTCTGTGGTTGTTTGCAGTTTTGTTATTGTTTTTATGTTTTTTTTTGGTCTTGTACAGTAGGCTACTGTTTCTCAAGCAAGACTTTCCATAAATGGGCCCGAACCCAAGGAGGTCCCTTATCAGAGAGCACTTGAGTTGTTTTTCAGGAAGCCTAGAAAAATTAGGTGTTCTGATAGGGCATGCAAGCCATGCACATTTGTGTTAATATATTTTAATGTTACATTATTTTACCCAAAAAGTTAGAACAGGTTATTGGTTGAGGTAGGTCTTAAGTTAATTATTTGAAATAAAAACCTCCAATTGAAGTTGTTTTGTGCAAATCATTCCTGATTCACAGAATCTAAAGATTGAACTAGTTGGGGTGAGGAATGAAACCAGGCAGGGTTCTGGTAAAAATGCTTTTAGTTGTCTTCTCTTAACCCATTAAGGCCTAAAGCGCCTGGAAAAAAATGCCTGGAAAACCTATGGGCGATTTTCAAATGACCCCCTAAAACCTGAAGTTTTTCTGGAAATTCAACACCTACTAAATAATAGCTTTTTAGCCTCTGTAGCAGATAAAAATGAAATTCAAAAAGTATTTGAGAGCTTATACCCGTGGCTTTCATACGAAGTTGAGTTTATTTGTCCAAACCTTCAATACATTTTTTTTTTAAAAATCAACAAACTCAGCAAATGTAACATTTGACTGAATAAAAAATCCTATGCATAATAGTAATACATGCCCATTAGCAAGATGCAAACATGATATGACCACTGGAAGAACAAGACATAGTTCTCATTAGCCTACTCTAATAAAAAAAAAATCATAATAATAATAATAATAATAAATAATAATAATAATACATTTTATATATTGCACTTTTCAGGGTACTCAACGACGCATAAAGTAATATAAGACATAAACAGTCATGATTTCTTATATCATCATCACAATCAATTAGCCTATTATTATTATTATTATTAATATTAATATATTATTAAGATTATTATTATTATTATCTCCAGATGGCCACAAATCTGTCTGTTCTTTGGTGAAAATATGTCGTCTAAAAACATATTCCTCATCCATAAATCCCGGTCGATTGGTTCCGAGGGTTCAAAGTCCGGATCAGCATTTAAATGATCTGCGCTGTTTCCGTCACTTACTGCTGAGCTCCTCTGCTATAGTCGTCTTCCGTCATGATTTCAAAGTTCTGGAAAAGTCCAATGTTGTAATGCGACACTCCCGCATGTATTCTGATCATGTTCTGATTTGACATTTCTGACATTTGACATCTGACATTTCATTGGCCAAGAGACCGAAAATAGGTGGAAAAAAATACAAATACTACAAAATGACATATCCGCTGTCCCGGCCTTAATGGTAGAGTGACGCAACAGCGCTCCCGGTCTTAATGGTAGAAATGCGTTAATGCCTTCCCGGCGTCAATGGGTTAAAGAACTGACTGAATAATTCCAAATGCTGTAGCTTTATAGTGGTCTCAGCAGGTGACTCTGAAGAATAGATACAGGTTTTTTCATATGGCAGCTTCAGAAAGTGTTGAACGCCGCCTGCTGCATCCACCCAATGACCGACTCCACGACACCCCAGTCAGTGGAGCACCACACATTGCTACCTGGTCTGTGGGAAACACTGCTCTGTATTTATTTTTTTCATGATAATAAACTTTTTTTCCTCGCGGCTTGCCATAGTTCGAGTAACTGATTGACTGACCGAAATAACCAATCCCAGACCAATCCATCAGTCCTTTGTGCCTAAATCTAACCAACCGTGGAAGGCACCACGCAATATAAACCAATCAGAAGCAACGTAAGGCGGGTCTTGGCGTCTCTAACTATCTTTCACACACACAACAGCGCCGACATTTAAAACCCACTCGACGTTGCTAGAAGAGGGATAGTAAGCAACTACTCAATTTTGTTGACAGTTGATTCACTGTTTCTCCTTGAGTTTCCTAGTTAATATGTATTGTTTTAAGGCTGCTATACGTCCATCACTGTCCTGTATTTGTTGCAGAGCTGTGTAACATTTATTTGCCTCTTCTCTTGACCAGTTCACACTTGAAAAAGAGACTCTAACGTTAGTCTCAATGTGTGTGTGTGTGTGTGTGTGTCAGAGTTACAGACTTGTAAATATCAATTTAGACCCCCCCTAAAGCAGTGGGTCTCAAAATTCTAAATTTCTATCCTTAACCCTCAGGGCCCACTTTAATTTACTACCCTTGGAGCCCTTTGGGCTGAAAATGTCCACTTCCAAATAAAAATGCTATAAAAACTTTACAGATTAATATTTTTTTCTACTTTTTTCTGCATAAACCTCTTAAACAACTTATGCCCTGCTCAAACCTATTAAACATTCAAATATTTTGAGGATTTTAACCCTTTAAATGCCAATTTGATTGCATGATGTCACTGATGTTTTATATGAAAAAAAAACACAAAAATGTAGTTATTTTTCATATAATATATTTTTTTTGGCTGGGGCATTGCTTTTTAATCACAGCCTTGGATATGTCAAAGATTAAGAACAAAATTGATTTTGATGCATTTTTAGTTTGTGTAGTGTCAGATTTAAAATGAAAAAAACCCTTTTTGGCCACTTGGCCAGATTTAAAAATGTACTACCCTTTTATGGCAGACATGTCCACTTCCAAAAACACTATCAAACAATTACTGATGTATATTTTTTTCAACTTTTTTGGGTCAAGTCTTTTGATCAACTTCAGTCCTAATCAAAACCATCAAATATTGCATAATCATCAGGATTTTAACCCTTAAAATGCCAGTTTGACTCCATTATGCTAATATTTCTTATGAAGCAGATTTGCTGTGTTTTGTTAGATGTGTGTGGGTGTTTGCTGTTTTGTGTGTCTTGACCTCACTGTAAAACTTGAAAAGTTACTACTGTCATATACAGCCATATATGCACTCTTCCAAGTCATAAAAACATGGGTACTTAAAAAAAAAAAAAAAAGCTACAGACAGTTTGTGACAGGACTCCAGCCAGGTGCAGAAACTTACAGTCGTTTTTGTTTTCTCCACTGTGACCTCTTTGAAGTGTAGTAAGAGAAGGGGGACCATGTTTTTATTGACTTGAAAGAGTTAATATATGGCTGTGTATGAGAGGAGTAACTTTATTAGACATTACAAGTTTTACACTGAGGTCAAGACACATGAAACAGCAAACACACATCTAACAAAACACAGCAAATCTTGTTTTCATAAGAAATATTGGCATCATGTAGTCAAACTGGCATTTTAAGGGTTAAATTCCTGATGATCATTCAATATTTGATCAGGACGGAAGTTGATCAAAAGATTTAACCCAAAAAAGTTGAAAAAAATATCAGTAATAGTTTTATAGTGTTTTTGGAAGTGGAGATGTCTGCCATAAAAGGGTAGTACATTTTAAATCTGACACCAAAAAAAAAAAAAAAAAAACTATAAATGCATCAAAATCAATTTTGTTGCTAATCTTTGACATAGCCAAGGCTGTGATAAAAAAATAAATGCCCCAGCCAAATAATTGAATATTTGATACTGAAGTTGATCAAAAGATTTAACCACAAAAAGTTGGAAAAACATATATTTCAGTAATATTTTTAAAGCTTTATTTAGAAGTGGACATGTCTGCCATCAAGTGGCCAAAAATGGGTCAATTTTGTTCCTAATCTTTGACCTATCCAAGGCTGTGATAAAAAGCAATGCCCCAGCCAAAAAAAAAATATGAAAAATAACTACATTTGTGTTTTTTCATATAAAACATCAGTGACATCATGCAATCAAATTGGCATTTAAAGGGTTAAAATCCTCAAAATATTTGAATGTTTAATAGTTTTGAGCAGGGCATAAGTTGTTTGAGGTTTATGCAGTAGAAAAAAATATTGATCTGTAAAGTTTTCATAGGGTTTTTTTGGAGGTGGACAATTTTAGCCCAAAGGGCTCGAAAGGGTAGTAAATTAAAGTGGGCCCTGAGGGTTAATATTAGCCTGCAGTGTCTTCTATAAATTATATCCTTGTGACCATATACTGTATATTCAGATGTGTCCATTAAATGTCTGTGCTATCTTTGGAAAATTTGATGCTCAATTGTCATAATTACACATATCAACAAGATAATTACAGAATATTAACATGACAGTCTTAAAAGTTGCATTTTCTATATTAAAAGCTATGGTTGATTAACATGTCTGTATAACATGTAAAAACTCACCATGCATGTCTTGACAAGGTTGTCTAATGTGATTTGTGAGTAGTATATATTCATCTGAAACGTACAATTCTGAAACACAAGCTACTGTTTCATAACGCTTCAGATGATCGTTGATGTGAGGAAAAATACTCTGTACCGTAATGATAATGCTTCAATTTGTAGTGTTTTAGCAACTGGTACCTTGTAGATACACTCCCAGAGCACTGTTTGCACCTCCACATTTAGAGCCTACAAATAAGAGAGACAGTGATTAGTACTGCTTATAAAACAGATATGGAACATAGTAAATACCAGTTAAATATTGTTACATTGAGCCTCTGAGTCAACTGCACTGGACCTGTATATATTTGTACCAAAATCAATTAATGGATGTAAATTATGATTTTTTTGCATCTATCAGGTGAAACACAAAGCAAAACAAAAACCTCTTTCGTGGAACACAGGTCACATAAAATTTACAACTTTAGTATTACTCTAGGATTATTTATTAGATTTTAAAATGTGATATGAAATTTCAAATATGAATTGTTAAACAGTGTTCAAGCCCACTAGAGCTCCCCCTGCTTTTTGTTTAATATGTAGGGATGCAGTAAAAAGAAAATCATCTGGCTTTTTATGAATTTCATGAAATAACTGCAACGCAAGTTTTACACTTGTCAGTGTCAGAAAATATTTTGCAGTAGTTTGCAGAACCATTACCACGTGTATTTGTTGACAATAGAACAGCACAAAGTGAAAACATGAGGCTGAAAGAGGCTATTATAAACCAAAAAAGAACACATTAGCATGTGGTGTTAAACCTATGGGCTACAATAACCTAAGGAGATTTATTGTAACATAATGATAACCGGTACACCACTACCGTGAGTCTGCCCCACTTAGCTGTTACTGTAAGTAGTAGCCCTGTGCCCCAACAGCTGATAAACTCGTCTCACACATAGACTGTATAAAATATGGACGTAGTCTCCGTGACGTCACCCATAGGGTTCTGAAGAGCTGAAATGAAGCTTTGTGGGCGTTCCCACAGTCGCCATTTTGGCAAAGTTGACTCCGCCCAACTCCCCCGGATAATCCATAAATGGACATAGAACTGCAGCTGAGGCGGCCGAAACACGCCCACTTAGCTTGAAGCTACCAAGCTAGCGGAGGCTACCAGAACTAACAAGCTAGGCTACATGCTACACCGGGACGGACAGCAGCCGGCCGGCTCGCTGACGAACATTGCCGTGATGTTCCCAGCTGTTGGTGTCCCAGCTTACACTGCTTTACTCACGGTAAGTTACTCTAAAACTTTACCACAGCAACTTCAACTTGTTTTAGATATATAATTAGGGTCATTTGAAATACCGTTTTTGTCGAGACTTGCAGTAATGTCGCCAGTGTTACCTTGAATAATCATAACGTTTACGGATATACTTACATGAGGCAACCATGTTAACCTGAATTTTAATTTAATTTTACTTTAGCTAGAAGTTGTTTATTTTGGATGACCCTTGATTAAACGTTATGAGCTGAGTGATATGTAATTAGGTTAGTATTCTTACTGTAGATGTTGGATTGATACTGGCACATAATTATATATTTTTTGCTTATTAATAACTTCTACTCAGGTATGATTAAAACAAACTTATTACATTAGTAAATCTGCGAGTTGTTTCTCAGTGTAGATGTGTCAAGGCGTATCGGTTAACGTGTAAAATGATAATCCTCCACAGCGCTATTAAACAGTATGCATTCACCTTTATGATGTGACACTGACAGACTGTCTGGGATTATTATCTGGAATATCAGTTAAAACAGAAAGGCCATTTTATAACATGATCTTTTTCCTAAACTTAACCAAGGAGTTTTGTTTGAATGCCACATGTTTAAAACTGCTGCTGTTGTGGAGCATCATATATGGTCGACCATAAAGTTGGAATAAAATATTTTTTACCTCTTATCATTAAATGATTGTGACAATGTGATTTATTCTTGACAGTTAAAGTGAATATTTCCTCAAAACTTTATTAATCAATCTCTTCCAAACATATCAAAATGAAAATGAAACCACAATTAACAGAAGATTGTGGCTGAAAACATGACTTCTTCATCACATCCTCAAATTTACCTCTAAAGTTCAAGACAAAGTGACCAAAAAAACCCCAGAGAAGACACAAAATGACCGAAAAAGACACAAAATAACTAAAAAAGACGCAACAAAAGACACAAAATTACTAAAAAAAAGACACAAAATGACTAAAAAAAAGTCACAAAATAACTAAAAAAGACAACAAAAGACACAAAATCACCAAAATTGTTACGCTAAACACACAAGACACAAATAAAATAGAGTCCCACTAGAATAAAAACCAGAGTTGGATGACAGGATCACACACAATCACAAGATCACATTTATGTTAGTTTTTCTTTGTTTCTTTTTGGTTCAAAATGTTGATCCAGAATAAAAAATCAATTATTATCAGGTCATATAGGTGAGGTTGTACTGAAAAAAAAAAAATACCAACATGGCATTTAAACATTTTTTTAAGCTGTGTATACAGGCAGGATGAAAAGGATTCAAAATAGCCCAAGACTCTATGGGGTTAAACCAGCAGACTTCTGTAATCCCACGACCCACTCTGTAGTTCAGACATCATTTCACTTACCTCTTACTGGTGGAAAAGGAAACTATATCCATTATTCACAAGAGTGATGCTTTTTGAAAAAAGCTTCTACTTATGGTCATATATGTCATTTTTCTCTTTTTATTGGTTGTCAATCTTAACGGTTCTAATCGGTTGAGATTAGAAACACAACATGTAGGTTCCATTAGTGGTCCTTTTTCCATTATGGTTGGCATCTATTTAGCATAAAAAGGTAGGGCTACAACTCTGCGCCACACACAGATCAGGTATCGGCCACACACAGATCTTACATACTGGAGGCAAGATATGTCACAAACATAAAGCATGTTTGACACAAAAGGGACTTTTTCCAGATGCAGTTACGTCACTTGGAAACAGCAGGAAACACTGAGCAGCTGGGTGGGAATGAGGCCCCAGCCAATTTGTATCCAGACTATATGCCTCAGACTGATAGAAACCAGCCTTGTCTGTAAAATGAAGCAGCAGTTAATTTCACCACCTTTTTTCCTTTGTCGGGATGACTGCCGGTATTGTGTTGCTACAGCAGCATGTACCTCAAATAAACTAATTTAGCTGTTATTAAATTGCCATAAAACACAAAAAAGTGCCCATATAAATACAACAAGTAACCAATTCATAAAAAAATCGTTGTCAAGTCTGTCCACGAGACAGACGAGCAAACAACTTTAAAAATGATTGTTTTGGAACAGAGTTCTGATTGATTAGTGTTATGCTGTTTCTTCTACATTGGTATGTATCCAAAATAAACAGATTTTGCTGTTGTTAAATTAAAAAAATGCAATAAACAAAAAATATGCGATAATAACTACAACATGATGCCAATGTCTTAAAAGTCAGAATTCATGCTCTGTTCGGTCTGTCTACAAGACGACAACTTCTAAATTGTTGTTTTCTGAACAAAGATTTGATTGTTTATAGATATGCTAAGCAGGAAATTCTTAAGTTTTCTTAATTTTTCAACACACAAAGATGCAATTTTCATGTCTTCACTTTGCGTCGTTTCTTCTTTTTTTGCATGTTACATAATGCCAGTAAGATGGAATTGATTCTATTTAACAGCCATTGACCTAAAGTAATATGTTTGCTTGCACATGGTAGAACACAGAAACAGCAAAGACAGTCCCAAGACAGGCCCCCCAGACAGATGATGAATAAAATAAAAGTCATCCTCTGCACTGTAGCCGACCCTCTGATGACGGTGGCTGGCAGCACAAGTGAGCACATTGGCTCGTTCCCTTTAAAAAGGCAATTGTGAGTTGAGAGTGCCCACAATGACAGTCCCTTAGATGTACTTGCAGTGACAAGGACGAATAAAACATTTAGCCTAATGGAGAAGGGATAAAAGCCGGATGATGGCTGATCGTAATGTAAGTCACATCCAAGTAGATCTTAGACAGTCCTTAAAGAAAGCAACCATAAAAAGATTATTATGGAATAATGAGGGGGAACCAGCTGGGAACTTAGCCTTGATAAAGAAAAAAGTTTCATCCACCCTCGTAGGTCATTAACTCTCTTTGCGTGCTGCACAAAATCACCTGAGAACAGCTGTGGTTACAGTATAAGACAACAGTATCCATTCAAGAAAATCTACTGCTGATGAATAATGTAATGGGATGAATTATTAAATAATGTGTCCTGGTTTTTAGGGCTTTTGAAAGTGTTTTTCCTCACATGGTGAAATTGCCTAAAGTCAGAATGACTTTCAGGCACAGCTTGCAGGTTCTAGTCAGCACATACATGTGTCGTAAGATTGGCTGCTCATCTATATTTTATTCTTGTGACATTTGAGTGTATTAGTCTGACATATTTCCACTGGTCTGTACAAACTACTGTAAAGGAAAGGACAACTGAGCTATGTAGAATGATGCTCACTATTAACAGACGCTCCCTCCTTTCCTCTATCCTTCTGTACTGTCTCTCTCCCTCTCTTTAGGGTCACACACTTTTTATTTTATTTTTTTAAATGCTGTTTTTACCGTAAAAAAACTGGCAGATGGTTGCCAGAACTTTACCGTAATAAATACGGTAGAACTTTTTCTAATATTATGGTAAAGTGATATTAGCACTGTTGATTTCACATTTAAGATTGCCATTTTATCCTATATTTTACTGTAAAAAATAAAAAGTTTTTCCATCAAAAGAAAGGCTGTTTTGCCATATTATTGACAAGAAAATACATCACAAATGCCGCATAAATTAAAGATTTTACTGTTAAATACTACAGTGTATTTGTATTAGAGATATGGTGTTTAGTACATTTAACAGTGAGAAAAAGTATTTGTACAAAAAATAAATGCAAAAATTAAAGTCATGGCTTCTATTACGGTATATTTTGTTACAAGCACGGTGCCAGAGTATTTTATGTTTTTTAAAATGTAAAAGACACTGTTTTGGCTGATAAATACATTTACGGTGTTTCATTGTTACTGAAACTAAATTAACCTGGTTTAGCAGTTTTTACATTTTTACAGTGCAAAATTAGTAATGTGCTATGAAAAATGGGAGGATATCGTGATTGTATTTTTTCTTTTGGATGAGGTAAAGGTTTGTCAGACTTTTAAGTTAAGGGGTGGTCTTTTATTATTATATATGTTATTATTATTATTATTATTATTTGTAGTATGTTTTATATTTGATTTCAACTTTCCCAAATAAATAGTTACATAGAAGTACAGTATAGAATAGTGGGCCATAGACAACAGTTATATTGCTGCTACATGTTAAAACTTTTCCCATCATAATTAAGTAGTAATGCTAAAGTTATTTGCCAGTGTGTCACACTCTGACTCAGAGTGAGGGTAGGTTGCCGTTTGGCAGACTGGAAAAATTTCCCCAAAAACCAATTTGTAAGGGAAAACTAACAAACAAAAAAAATGCCTTACAAAGATAATGACAAGCCGCAGTCAAAAAGTGAAGGTGCAAAAATCCCATATATTATGGTCAACCACAAGAACTATTTACACCAAAAGAAAACTACCAAAACAGCAAATAAAAATTAAAGAGGAAAGAAAAATACATATTCTACACGGGAGGATCAGCACAGCTCAGCACAGCTCAGCACAGCTCAGCAGTCCCCCAGCAACTACCCCAAGTGAGCAAAAAAAAAAAAAAGCTCCCAATATAAAGTCTAAGCTCCTCCCTCTGGTACAGACCATTCCAGGCCATTAAATAATAAATTCATGTTTAAATGTTTACATAAGTACATTGGACATCATCACTCAAATATTTCAGGCTTATATCAACATGGTGATACATATTCTACAGCAATATTTCAATCAATAAGCCCTGAAACAAAGAGGAATAAAAGAAACATTGGTTTGGCCCAATTATGTGCCACATTCCACACAGGCAAATAAAAGGGCAGCATTCACTGTCCTTGGGTCCTTTCACCAACCAGGAAGTACTGCGGACGGTAAGAAAATAATGCATAACAAACAACAAATGTATATAAACTGTGTAAATGTTAATGAGCCACTATTTCTAGCTTTAATTCCAGTGTGTGCACCCACCAGGCTACAGTTAGAAGATATCAGGCTACTCTTAACTGCACACTTATTAATGACAGTACTTTGTGTTATAGGCAGGGTGATCTGCCACACAGTGTGTCGTGTCAAAGATAAAACATTTTTTTCACTACCCCACAGTGGCAACATACACTCAATATACTGTATCTTTACTATAGTGAAGATAAATGTGTCACACTTTATACAGTTAGAATTTGAGTGTATTTTTTAAAGTTCATCGGTCAGCATCATACATGTTCTTCTCATCTGAATCGTCTGTATTAAAACGTTTTATTTGCATCAACTGTCAGTTAATGCAGCACAGTATTTTTAGCAACATATAATCTAAACGCGCGCGCAGACACGCACGCACGCACGCACACACACACACACACACACATACGTCACTTGAAAAAGCATTTAAAGCACAGCCATGTTTTATACATCATAAACCAGTTTGCCAGTTCCATAGCTGGGAGTATGTAGTCTCTCCCTGGCTTCCCAACGTAAAGCCTTTTCACACATGCAGTCACATGCATGTCACAAAACATATCCTGCATTTTGTCATATGTGAATGCAAGCAAGGATTAATATTCAGTGAAATTTGAACAGTCAATTTCTAGCCCCAAGACCTTGAGGCGAGAAATTAACATTTCAGGGAAAGCGCTAGCATGGCAAAAGGTTTAAGTCTGTCTTACAAAAATGCTTTCACATGGAACAAGTGAACAGATCACAAGACTTTTTCTTGTGTCACAAATATTGGGGGAAAGGAATTGGGTCTTCCCATGCTATACATATTGAATAATTTGCATTTTTACAACCTCTCCTGTCCTCTCCTCTCTGCTCTGTGTAATAACAGTTTTTCAGTGCATTGTCACGTGAACATTCGTCTCAGCAGAATAAGTCATGTTTTCCCAGTGTTGCTGAGGAGGAATGAGACATGTTGAATAACGTGATTTTGACCATTTCTTTCCATGATACACCATGTATTTTTGGCAGTCTTTTAAAGAAAACATGTTTCAGAGTGGTTGTGTAGTTCACTCATCCAAAAACATTACTAAGAATTAATAGCAATTCTTCAAAAATAGTCAGGTTTCCACACTGCAAAAAAAGGGCGTCTTAAAACAAGATAAAAACACTAAATCTGAGGGAAATGATCTTGCTGCTTGGACAGGACAAGATTGACAAGATTTCTTAAATTAAGATTGTTAAATCTAAAAATAGGCAGTTGAACGCTTAAAATAAGAAATTAACTCTTAAAACAAGACAAATGATCTAACACTTGTAAATCTAAAGTTTTTTTTTATCTTGGTAAGAAACAAATAATTTGCAGTGCACTCTGCTCGGGCCAGTTCATTGCTGCTTGCAGCTTTAATTTATCTTATTTAAAGTGTTGAACATGCTTATTTCTAGATTTAACAATCTTAATTTAAGAGATCTGTCCATGCAGCAAGATCATTTCCTTCAGATTTAGTGTTTTTATCTTGTTTTTAGACAACACTTTTGCAGTGAAATCCAAATGTAGGGCAACAATTTACCAAATCCACAGAAATCAGCACAAGGAAAAACTCTAATTTTGCTTTAATCAACATATTTCCAACTCAGCCAAGCATAAAAAGGCCACAGAAATGGAACAGTGAAATGGGTCACCTTCTCCTTGCTCGTCCACCTCATGAGTAATTCAGACGAGCTGTGCTCCACGCTGCAGACTGACAAGCTAACAGAAATGTTCTCCTCCAAGCAAGACTTGGATACCCAATCACTAAAAACATGTATTGAAACATTGCTACCAAAACACCATTATTTTTGTTGCCTTCTCCCGTGGATGACAAATTAGTATTCGGGCTGGGCTACATTTGGACTACACTTGTTGTTATGGGGAGGCATGGCGCCCATACTAATTCAGCTGGAGAATGTTCAAGTTTCCTAAGTGGGCCTCCAAAAAATGTTAAAAAATAAATGTGGCGAATTAGCCTTCAATTTCTCCCAGGCACATTTGTACTGGTGTCGTCAAGCATATTATGGGGTGTTTGAGACAGCTCGTGTTTTGACACAGTTGCTGAACATGTTGCAAGGCACACATCAAAGACTTCTCTATAGCAACATGGTCAACTGTCACCAGCCTAATTAAAATGCTATGTTTGCTTTGGAGAGAGGGATGCATATATCAACAAGCAACAAAAATACGGAGGTGCCAAGCGGCTTTGTAATGGTCTCATATTTGTTCATGTGAGCTCAGCCAAAACAAACTCTCCAAGGCCAGCTCCTTTCTCCTTACATCTTTTAGTTTTACTCAGGCTGCTGCAGCTGCATAATGACATCAGATTACTCAAAGAAATGTCCACCAACATGCTGCTGCAGGTGTTGTGTTCACATGTGAAATATGCAAAGGAAACATTGGAAAATGCTTAAACATATGGAATTATATTCTGATGTGTTGTAGACAGCATGATGTAGAGTCCTCACTTTAAAAAGGACCTATTATTCTCATTTTAAGGTTCTTAAGGTATACTTGAATTTTGGGTTTTGACTACTACATGTTGACATTCTTTAATGTTCAGAAAATACTTTATTTTTCTCATTCTGTCTGTCTGAATATACCTGTACGCATCATCACTCCTCCAAAAAAAAACAGGATTGGCTTGCAAGAATGTGGTGCACCTTTGCAAATCCATGGGTGGAGATCAGACGGGTGCAGAATATTCTAGGAGCTTGAATGTGGCAAAGGGCAGGCTAATCTCATGAACTGTACACACCGTATTTCCTCCAATGGTAGCCGGGGCTTCTATCAATAAAAAAATCAGTTTGGGACCTGGCTAATAGGGCCAGGCTATTGTTTGAAGGAGGCTTTTATTAAAAAAAGAAAATCAGAGCAGCTCTGACCGGCACTTGTGTTTTACACAGAGCATTGTAGCCAGTTACCCGGATGTCAGCCATATTGGAAGTACTCGGATGTAAACAAACAATGAACAGCACGCTGAATGTTCATTTTAAGCAGGATTTAAAATGTCTAAACTACTAAAAAGCCCAGAACGTGCGTAAAATGCTCGACTTTACAGAGAATGACTAGGACAGCGGGAGAAACAACCATATTTACCTACAGTACTAACTTGTGTGGCCAAACTTCAAAATACAGGTGTTGTGCCGAAATCTGTTACCCGTCAAATGATGTTTCCTGAATGGTGTTCTCTGTAGCATCACCTCCGCGGTTAGAGTTAGGATTATTTAAGTTTAAGGTTAGGCCTTGTAGACATAACTGTTTGGGGTTAAGGTAAACTTGGGGTCATGTTAAGCAACTTAAAGGAGGACTGGTTGGGGTCAGGGGTCAGGTTGGTGCAGGTTAAGGTAAGGGCTACACATATCGGCGGGGGAACAGACTTTGACATAACACCGGTAAGACACCCGACTTATAAAAAAGGCCGGCTTTTATTTACTAAATGAGGCCGGTCATTAATAGGGGCCCGGCTTTAAATTGAGGAAATACGGTAGTTATTCTTACTTTTTTAAATATTTCCCAACAAAAGTAATTTTCAAGGCCACATAGGTCCTCTATTGGGCAGGTGGGAGGGAAACTGGATAGCCCAAGCGAGCCCAGGACTTTCAACTACAACACTGCTGTTATATAGCGCTTTTATCCAAAGCGCTTTACACTACACACTACGCTCATTCACCCGTTCACACACACATTCATACTGGTGACCGAGGCTACCAGGGCACAATGGTGCCACCTGCCACCATTGGGAATTCATTCACACACCAGCATCGGGAGCAATTTTGGGGTTCAGTATCTTGCTCAAGGATACTTCAACATGTAGCTGCCATCAAACCACCAACCTTCCGGTTACTGGACGAACGCTCTACCAACTGAGCCACAGCCGCCCTGTTGGTGTCCTGTTGTTGAAATTTATTCCCAAAGTAAGTGTTGAGTAAGTGTTTTTGAGACCTACACCCAATTGTTTGCGTTGTTTTAAAAATATATATTTTTCAACATGTTTAGAACAGCGACCCTAATGTTAAAAGTGGCTGTACCTGGATTTCAGAGCCTATCTGTTGCTCGCAAATGTCTCTCAGCATGGCAGCGGCTGAGCCGGTGGATAACACTGCTAATAAGCTAAGAGCTGCTAAGAGCTAGCAGTGTAACCTGAGGGGTAACCAGTGGGTAACTGTTAGGGTTGCCAACTCCCCCAAACATAAATAAGGGACCTGGCCAGACTGCCTTCACCCATCCTGGCGTGGTGAAAATTTTAAAATGTGAGTCATATTTTGCTGCATGTACAAAATGCTTATATTGACACTTTTGAGGGTAGACCAGTCTCTGATGTAGCCCACAACAAAGTGACTGCTTTGTCTTTCTTAGTAGGTTCTTAGGCACAGATACCACATGTATGTGCACAAGCACTGAAAAGTAACTTTATCATGATATGTCCTATTTAATATTTAAGTGTCAGCCGTCTGAAGCAGGGTGATCTATAAGAGGTAATACAATTATTTTCAGGATATAGAATGAAAGTTGTCCACTTCATGTAAGTAATAAGTGTTAGTGTCTATTTGATAGTCGTTTAATCTCAATGATATGGGCTCAAAAGTCATACTGTGGTCCTCCAGCTAAAACCAAAGGTTCACTTTCTTGTGAATGTTATTAGTCTGCCTTCCTTCCTTCCTTGATGTCCCCATTTTATCTTAATGGTGCTTGGCACACTGATACTGAGAGTGTGATTGGATTATTAGCCACAATTAAGGACAGGCTAGCAAATGGCTTTCAATGAGGCATTAACTATCAGAGGAGAGTCGACAGTCTGCGTGAGAGGGCGATGTCATCTTTCGGAGGGTGACGACAGATGTGCCTGTCGGGAAAATGTAGACGCTGAGTGTTTGGATATGCAGCACATGGCTCCATACATACCTGGGTGAACACACACATTATACATACACACTGACAGTACAAGCTGACAGCACACACACACAAGCTGTCATAGATCCATGTGGGCTCTCCAAATGGATGTTTGCGCTTAATGCAGACTGCAGCTATCCATGGCAAGTCTTTTTAGGGTATTTAGAAAAAAAGACAAAAAAGATACAGTGTGCCTGTTTTTACTCCTCTCTTGCATCATAACCTTTTCTCCATCTCCCTTTTTCCCCCTGCAGAATTGCACATTGCACAACGTTCATGATGTAGTTATTCATTCGCACAGCTCACATTTAATATACAGTGCACGTCTGAGTGACTTACATGAAAATATAAAATGTTCCAGTCCGTTACCGAACCAGCAGGCAACCAGAGTAACTTGATCATTAGGTTACACCCTACATGGGCTGCTGCAGACTCTTTTTACAGAGCATTAGGGAGGATACATCCATGCTTAAAGTATAGGAAGACACCACTGGTTAAATCTTTCACTTAAAATGAGATATTAGGTTTCAAGAGGGGACTGGACTACATAAATCCAGTTCAATACCAGATCAGGGATATGAAATGTGCATGCTGTGAAGATGATCACAATCTTTGTTTTTATGTGATACACACACACACACACACACACACACACAGAGCATGTCCTTTTGACTGTCTGCCTATACCGTACTACATAATTGCATTTCTTTATTTCTAATAATACAATTATGATGATTATACATGTAACTATTAAACTGTTCTTTGATGCATTGGGTTATAGGATGCATTCATTGTTTTTTATTTTCATATATAACATTGCACTACCAAAGTAATAACTGAGATTAGGGAACATGCCAGCAGCATTAAAACTCAGTGAGATGGGACAAGAAACAGGCAGACGATCAGACAGACTGTAAATAAGCCAACAGTTTAAGGATATTATGAGCCATTGTTCTCTCTCTCTTTCTGATTTCCCCAAAGCACAAATACCAGAATGTCTTGAAAAGTGGGCGGCTGTGGCTCAGTTGATAGAGCGGATTGCCCACTAATCAGGGGGTTGGTGGTTCGATCCTTGACCATGGCAGCCTACATGTCGAACCCCAAATTGCTCCCGATGCTGCGTTCATCGGTGTAAGAATGAATTCCCAATGGTGGCAGGTGGCACCGTTTAGGGTAGCCTCTGCCACCAGTATGAATGTGTGTGTGAATGGGTGAATGAGTGCAGTCTGTAGTGTAAAGCGCTTTGAGTGGTCGCAAAGCGACTAGAAAAGCGTTGTAAGTGAAGGTCCATTTCAACGTGGAGCAGTGAGGAAACACTGGAGGCAGGTTAGACATTAATTAGATAAAATAAATAAAAAATAAAGTAAGGTTAGATAAAATAAAATAAAAATAAAAGTAAATAATAATAACAATAAAAAGAGATGGATAGATGGATAGATAGATAGATAGTAGCAAATAAGTAAATAAAGAGAAGATGTTATAACACTAAGATGCACGAGCAGAAAAATCTCTAAAAATGGTTCAGGTAAAAGCCAAATTAAAAAGATAAGTCTTAAGTTTGCTCTTAAAAATCTGAAGCGTCTCAGGTCTTCAGGAGGCTGTTCCACAAACGTGGACCAAAGAGAGAAAATGAGGCCTCACTGTGGGTTTTAGTTCTAACCACTCCCAGAAGACCTGAGGGTCCTCAAGGGTTCATAGGATAAAAGTAAATCAGATAAATAGGCTGAATAAGTTAACACCATTAAGAGATTTATAAACCAGTAAAAGAATCTTAAAATCTATTCTGAAGCGCACAGGCAGCCAATGCAGAAACTTTAAAATAGGTGTAATATGAGCTTTCTTTCTGGTCTTTGTCAACAGACAAGCACCTGAATTTTGTAATAACTATATCTAATTTTTTGTTTGGTAGACCAGAAAGTAGGGCATTGCAATAGTCAATTCTACAGCTGATAAAAGCATCAATGTCTCTGTATTGGCTTGAAAGTATGAGTCCAATTGGACATTTGTGCCATATTTGACGAAATTCCCTCAATATATTGCATTCACAATAATTGGACAGATGTGAAGAAACAATAATCTAAACAGTTCATGCTTGAGTCCAAGTGATCAAGCTTTAAAATGGATGAGAGGGAAGCAATGTCCTTTGGCGTAATGATCTATTAAAATGTTAGATATAGCTCTAATGGACATGTAGTGAGAGTTATTTAAAGTAAAGTTGAAATGTTTTGGATTTCAGTATTGTTACTTTGTGTGAGGCAGAGTCTCAAGCAGTCACTCAGATTTGAAGCACCTTATTGTGTGACACACAATGTGGTCTTTGTGCTGTAGGTGACTTTTAGAGGCAGAGAGTGGCAGCAACACATAGAACCCAGCAAAGGTGTTGGAAGTGAGTGACACAGGGGTGTGATGTCCCCTGGGAGAGGCAGCTATAGCGAGTGATGTGGAGGGTTGGGAGGGGCACTGAACCCAACTGATTGACAGATTAAAAAGAGGGTAAAAACACAGACAGCAGTAAGACACTGAATTTCTTAGCAGCTGCATTTGCATTTGACATTTCAGGCCTTCAGCTGGTTCACTCAGGAACTAAAATGATTGCAGGAGTTGGAAAAGCTAAGCTGCACAAGGCAAGATATATATGGACAAAAAGTCCCATATTAACAGCTTAAACCACAAATGAATTGGTGTTGTTGCAGAAAAGAGAGTCACATGAGTCCTGACTGAAATGTCACAGATTTATCGTCTTTGCCAAAACTCATTTCTGAAGTCAGAAATCATTGTTGAAGGGAAATTTGTCTTTACCCAAAAAATGACGCATGAAAGCTTAAGAGCAAAATACAAAACAGTCTCCCTAACAGAAGCAAATGAATGCTCTGTCCAGAGAAAGATGGATGCAACAACAGTGACACTACCTGCTGAGGAAGCTTTTTCTACCATGCCCATACCCTGCAGCCACTAACAAGAAAAGATTGGAGTCCAAGAAGTGTGCAGTTTATGTCACAGTACATGAGTGCAGCTAATTAAATCCTCAAAACTTTCAAAATGAAGTTATCTCTTGCTGACAGTCGGTGCCACCAAATTTGTCAAGTGTGGACCTGAATTTCAAACTGCCACGATACAAGCAAGAGTGAGGAGGATGTTGCAGATCCACTGCAGTAATTGAATCTGCTTGGAGTAAAAGATGGAATGGATGAAAAGGATGCAGTGGTTATTGGAAGAGTTGCATCAGCTTTAACATTCTGGATCAATTCCTGCATTATAAACCAGCATTTGATATTTGAAAATGAATTTTATATATATATATATATATATATATATATATATATATATATATATATATATATATATATATATATATATATATAATTTCATCCAGACTGTACTTTTTATTTTAAAAACCTAATTCCTTTTAGTTTGGTTTGATCTCGACCAACTCCTCAGATAAACGTCTCCTTAGCTGCTAAAGTTTAGTTGCACTATGGTTTCAATGTTTCTAACTTTGCTGCTGTGCAGATATCATATAGCTGCCCGTGAGAGTGACACAAATCAGTAAAGGGCAGTCCGTGGCCGAGAGGAATAGAGCTTGAACTGGAGAGTCACCGGTTTGAATCCTAGGACCGACAGGTCAAGGACTGGAGTGCCCTTGAGCAAGGCACACTGCACAAAAGGTGTGTCTAAAAACAAGATAAAAACACTAAATCTGAGCGAAATGATCTTGCTGCATGGACAGATAATTACACTTGACAAGATTTCTTAAATTAACATTGTTAAATCTAGAGATAAGCATGTTGAACTCTTCAAATAAGATATAAAATACAGGCATTTTTTTCCAGGCGTTTTAGGCCTAAATGGGTTAAATAAAGAAGCAATACAATGAGACTCACTAAAGCATGAGGACTATGGAGAGGCTGTCGCTGCATTGTCTTCACTGTGCTGCTCAATATATCATTGATAGAAATCTGTGCTAATGTGGCTAGCATTGCAGATGTAGCTATAACAAGCCTTTTGATTTACCACCATACATTTATATCTCTGTGTGGATGAAAAAAAAGTCATTTTATTGTTTCTTCTCTTTAAAGCATAGAGTGACTTTTGTTCTAGGAGAGAGAGAGAGAGACAGATTGAATGTCTGTTGAGTTTTCTTTTCTCCTCCTGGCTCTTGGTTGTTCTCCAGCGGTGTGTTGGCAGGAGGATGTGGCAGGAACCATTAGGATGAGAAATGACAGTGAAGTCTGGGCCAACCTTCAGGGTTCGCACAGAGGAGAGTCTTAACAACCACATGCACTCAAACACTACACACATACACACAGTGCAGACTACATGCATTTGCACACTCCCCATACAACACCAAGTGTCATGTCCCTCCTCACTTCACCAACATTTTCAGTATGCTGGTGCTCTTTTAAAGCAAACATCACCATACCAGTGGCAAGTATATATTAACAGAACAGTGAAGAGAAAAGTTTGACCTTTATTTTTCTGAACTTGTATCTGCAGAGCCCATGTGATCCAAAGAGAGCCTAGTCATGCAGACAAAAGGAGAGAAGCACTTACGGATAACAACCCCAGCAGACTTCTCAATTCACAGCTGTTTCACCGCCACCAGGCCAAGGTGATTCACCAGACAGCACACAATAAAAACACTGTGACTGCCCTCTTCCAGGCTGTGTACTTTAAGTTTTTATATGGGCAACTGTAAGTCCTGCATGCATTGTTGGAAGTGAAAGCATCATTAGAAATCTGTGTTAATTGGCCTGTGAAAAGAACCATTTGGAATCTTTTTAACCTTAACATGACATCTTGTAAATATGAAAGCAACCAAATATATTACATCAGTGTTCTGTTTTTGTCTGCAATTGTGGAGTTCACAGATGATTAGAGTTCATGTTATACTCTCAGAAACCTACATTTTGTTCCAGGTGGTATAAAACATTATTAAATGAATAAGGGGTGTTTTTTTAAAACCCTGTTCTGTATGGTAGCTTTGGTACCTTGCTGGAATCATCCTTAACATTTGCAAAACAGTAAGTGCATTTCTCAAAACAATTTGTACAGAGCAAAGCACAATGGATTACCTGCAAGAGCCTGTTTCTTGCTCAAAGCCCTTAGTTCATTTCTCACAAGTAGATATTTATGTCAATGTCAGTGCCATCAGAAAGAACTAAGGTTTTTATAACAATGATTGAAATTGCTCGATGCTGCACTTTTTCTGTCTGGCATATATCAATTTCAGCAGTATAAGGTTACACATTACTGCACACTGTCAGAAATAATGTTCTGATTTGTACCTTTATGGGTACAATGGCTTGTCCCTGTGGCAGTTCCCTCTAAGGTACAGCTATGACCGGGTGGGTAATTGGGAGATTTGGGAGAATTGTCGGTGGGCGGCTTCACTTTGACCTCACTTCTGGGCCGTTCGGGGAATAAATAAATAAATAAAAATGGCGTTGCGTCTTCACTTTTTATTCTGTCTTTAGACAAACGTTTTCAGGAGGAACCCTGTGTGCACACGGTGACGCAAAAGTGTGTGAATTGGATTTGGTATGCATGCCAAGCGGCATCACTTAAAGCGATAAGAGCATCTTTGGGCATGTGGAAGTTTTCATGCCACGCATTTTCATCAGCTACTCCTTCCACAAAGTTCTCCACCATCCACTAGATCTCCCAGGTCTCGTCCAAAGCCATCTGGCTCGCCTCCGACCAATTGGTGCATCCAAAATGTGATAGAGGTAATTCCAGATCCTTCTCTGTTCACTAATACTATCTGTACATATCCTGTACATTTGATGGAAAGACTCCTGTCAGCTTGAAGGTCCGACGCATGGAAATAATCCCACATGTTTGTTTATTTCCTGTACTGGAGCATGTATGTGACACGCGTACGTGACATGTGCAGATCTGAGCAGAGTTTTGTGTCTTGTTACAGTTTTACACTCTGGAGGGTGGTTTCAAATTTTTGCGTTTTTTAAGCCCCAAAAATGCTGTCACCGTCTAAATGAAAGGCACTTCCCATAAATATTTTGTCGTTTTTACTTGCAAGCGTCCTTGTGTAAACGGGGCCTTATATGTCCTTAATAACATACTAAATGTTTACCAAAATCTGACCGCTAGAAAGGTGTAATTCCAAGATGGAGTCCAAGATGGGCAGGAAGCCCCTAAAATATGCTAACTCCTTTATTATTTGACCGAGCCAAGTAATCTTGGGGTCTAACCTCATGTCCCAAAAACGCTGTCACCGTCTAAGTAAAAGGCACTTCCCATAAAATATTTTGTCGTTTTTATGTGCAAGCGTCCTCGTGTAAACGGGGCCTTAAAGTACACTGACACTGCAGCCTCTGAGAGCACAACCTCTGCACGGCAATATATGGGTTATACCATCTGAGGGTTATCCTTCCTCTCAAATACAGTTTGTTGGGTCCATATAGCCCGTGTTCTCCAAATAGTTTTAGCAGCAACTAGCTACCGACAGTCGACGTTGCTTTCAGCATTCGTGGCTACGGAAGGTAGGAAGAGGCCAGGAGAGGCTGAACAGATTGATCAGATTGAAGAAAATATGCCTAGCTGACAGACATCTTTATGAGAGGACAGACGGGGCGGCTGTGGCTCAGTTGGTAGAGTTGGTTGGCCCCCAGCTGAAGGGTTGGTGGTTCGATCCCTGACCGTCACAGCCTACATGTCGAAGTATCATTGAGCAAGTATCATTGAGCAAGATACTGAACCCCAAATTGCTCCCGATGCTGTGTTCATCGGTGTGTGTGAATGAATTCCCGATGGTGGCACCGTTTAAGGTAGCCTCTGCCACCAGTATGAATGTGTGTGTGAAAGGGTGAATGAGCGCAGTCTGTAGTGTAAAGTTCTTTGAGTGGTCGCAAAGCGACTAGAAAAGTGCTACATGAGTGCAGGTCCATTTACAGACACAAGTGGCTGCTGGTAAAGACAATCATGGCCAAAAATATTGGCACCCCTGCACTTCTGTCAGATAATGCTCCACTTCTACCAGACAGTTGTTGCAATTACAAATGTTTTGGTATTCACGTTTATTTATTTTGTTTGCATTGGAACAACACAAAAAATGCAGAGAAAAAAAGACAAATGTGAAAATTCCACACAGAACTCCAAAAATGGACTGGACAAAATTATTGGCACCTTTTTAAAATTGTGAGAAATAATTGTTTTTCAAGGATGTGATGCTCCTTTAATTTGTATATAAACTCACCTGTGGCAAGTAACAGGTGCTGGCAATATAGAAATCACACTTGCAGCCAGTTAAAATAGAGGAAAGTTGATTCAACCTTTGTGTTATGTGTCTGTGTGTACCACACTGAGCAATATTTGGTGCCAATATTTTTGGCCATGAATGTATATAACGTATCTGTGTCACCAGTTGGACAGTTTTGGCGAAATTTTATCAAACCTTCTGTTGAACCTACAAATATAAATGATGGTGTAATGTTTTGAGTTAATTTAATGGTTTAAAAGTAACGTCTAACTTCTGATCTTTGTAACATAAATGGGTGATTCTTCAATTAAGGGAGTTTTTCTGTCCCCAGGGTAGATTTTCAAGAAAAAAATGTTTTTCAGGAAAAACAATTATTGTATTTGTTAAGGTTAGATTGCAGTAGCTATGAAAAAAATAACTGTCTCAATGATGACATTTTAATACTTTTTCAGTGTGTTGAAAATTGAAATGGGCAAGAATTTCACTGTTTTGGGCTTGTCCCCAACCCAGACTTTTTGACATCCCCTCTTCAATAAAGCAATAAAAAGTGCTAAATTCATTAAAACTTTACTTTGGATTTCCTCATAACAACTTAAAAAGACATTTTTTAAATTCATATAATTTATATTTATTCAATTTACAATTTATTTATAGTTAAATATCACTGTCCCTCATACATCTGTCATTACCATCACACTCAACATTTTAGAGAGCAATAAAGTTTTTGCAAAAAGTTACTTACATTGTTGCATGCAAATTAGATGCTCCAGAGGACCAATCCCAGACATGAGGCAGTAGCCTGATTTTTTGATACCCACATATGTAAGTAATTTGATGTTTTATACATTCTGATCTGAGAGTATGTTTATTAGGCGTCATTACCAAACAAGTTACTATTTGAGTATTTTAATTAATTAATAGGACATTTCACTTTATTTACGTATATTTAGTGTAAATTGTATGCTAGCTAACCAGTTAGCTTAGCGAAAACCTAGCCAACATTTTGCGGCAAGTGAAAATTGTCATTACCATCACGTATCATTACCATCGCGTGATGGCAAGTGACTGTGATGGTAATGACAATCAGTGATGGTAATGACAATTTATCTGTTTATTACCTTATAACTAGAATATATTAGCTTAATTTACTATTTACTACTTTACTATACATAATTGAACAGTGACCAAAATGTATTTCAATTGTACGTACAAATATTTAGAATATGATTCTTAAAGAGCATGTTTAATGACAATAATGACATTTTGCTCTGACAACTTTGAAAAAATTATAAAAATATCAAAATCAATATGAAATACAATCAAAGTTATGCTAAGATCTTTGTTCCAGACCAATTGATAAACTTTTTGAAATAGAAAAAACAGAGATTAAAGAACATTATTTTTTCAAAATTTGGGGACAGAAAAACTCCCTTAATTGAAGAATCACCCATATATGGTTTTAACGGCCTAATGTATCTTTGTGTTCACAAGAGTCGTCAAAAGGACGCTAACACCGGTGGTTTAGCTGTGTGCTCCTCTTTGCCCTCGTCGAACACCCCGGTCTGCTCGCTGTAACGGTGTCTCACACTGATCCAGGTTGGAATGAAAACCTGCAGCCACAGCGACTCTTTACTGGATCAGTTTGACACACCACTGGAGCTGCTGGTCGGCAAATCCTCATCAATGCTGTCAACACATTCAGGACAGTACTTCCTGTCCTTCACAATAAGTCTTCCTAATTTCCATTTTTAATGTAAACCACCAGCTGAGCTGCTCAGGCTGAGCGTCGCCCCAAATGTTCTCACTGCTTTCTCTAATCAAGGTCACTTTCGTTTACTAATTTGAAATGTAAATGGCCATGTACAAATATAAAATTTCACTTGTTGATTCTAAGACGTGTGTGTATGTGTGTAATTATTATGCTAATATCAGCCATTGTAGTGTTGTCAACCTATTCACAAGCACAATTAGCCTGGGTATACTCATACTACCTTGCGCACTCAAATTTCATTTCGAACCTCCATCCAGTCTGGCAACCAGGGCCGTTTCTTACTGGGGATTTCCACCGGACGCGTTACTGCAGCAGCACGTCTCCACAGCGTTTTTGCTGCGTCTTGTCAATTCACACCGGACGCGTTACTGCAGCAGCACGTCAGTTTAGCGAGCCGGCCGTATACACGCGAGATAACGAGATCACGCGATAATCCTGACCATACGGGAGACCGCAAGCTCCCGTGATAAACTTTAAACTCTATTTATACAGTCTATGGATAAACTGTGTGTATAAAGTAAACAACAACAACAGAAACCAACTTACTTTGCTTCTCTGAGGTGAAAGATATGTTGATCTGACCATCTATCCTTATAAAAACAATATGTTATGTCATAAATTATTGTATGATGTTCCACTTCAACAATCAGTCTCTTGTCTTCCGTGTCGCCGATCCTCTGAGACCCTTTGATTGATTGATTGCCGATCTGGTGCCCCGGTCATAACATAACGTTGATGTGAAGTAGTTTTAGGCTGCATGAACTGCGTATTGTGTTTTATTTTGAAAAGGGCGGAAGTGTTTTACGCTGAATCTGAGTCGGACTTCCTTTCTGGTGCGATCTGCTCTGTTGAGAGTCACGCGAGTTGGCAGCGTCTCGCGGAGAAATAGAAGTCCTACCTAATGCTCGCGTAGAGACGATGACGCGACGCTGCAGTAACGTTACGCTACGCGCCCGGTGGAAATGCTCTCATTGATTAGAGTGTTACCTATTTGCAACGTCATACGCGACGCTGACGTTGCGCTGCAGTAACGCGCCCGGTGGAAATCAGGCTTTAGTCCTGTTTTAGGGATCCAATCACAGAGCGGGGAGGGACGGCAAGACGATGACGCGTACTACTCGGCACTTGGAAGCTTGTAGTTTTCTTACGGATCCAACATGGCTGCTGCAGAAGCGAAACTCTCTTTAGCTGTAGATGGTGTTTTAAATAGTTTAGAGCGAAAGTTGAAAGGCAAAAGGTTCCGCTAGCGGCTAATAGCCCCGCTATTAGCGGGGAGATTAGGAGAGACCCTCAGCAGCTTGTTTATTGCCCATAAAATCAGTGGATGTGTGTGGCTGAATGACATGAGGGGGAATAAAGCGTGAAAATAAATAATCTTGCAGAAAGCGAGAACTGGAGAAGCAAAGCAGCAAGCAACACTCTCTCACAGACACACACACAACAAACATCCATTTCTGTTGCTCTGCATACGTCATCTGGTATAACTGATACGATTGGCTAAGAGCTAACTACAGGCGCTTTTGATAGACATTCTAAGCGCCCAATAAACGGCTCCAGAGGATCGTAAACCACACCTCCTCTACGGAGAAATGAATGGCTGGTTTCCAGACTAAATCTCATTTGAGATTAGTCTGGTGTTAGCCAGGCTAAAGCACAATAGCAAATTAATTGAAATAATTACCTCTAGGCCCTGGATTGCCCACTTTACACTACATTTTGGATTAACTGTTCAATTGTTGAACGTTTTTTATTTATAGGGACTAAAAAATAATATTTTCTATATATTTTCCGTAATTTCTTATATAGTCAAGAATATCGTTATTCCAAAAATACCTGAAAAATATGTGAAATATCGTGATAATCTTTTAGGGCCACATTGCCCACCCCTCGCCCCAGTGATAAGCTGTTGTACCGTTAAAGGTACAAATTCAGCACGGAGAGTGTGTGTGAGATTAACTGGACACGAGAAACATTGTGCTGTCATTTGTTGACGGACCATGTTATTGCGATAAAGAGAAAAAAAAAAAGGGAAAAATGACAACATTTAAAATGTAAATGTAAACAGATGAAACACCCCCTAGTTAGAGCTGTCCTAGAGCTGTATGGTTGATCATAGTTCAGTCTTTCTACACCTGACGTTCCTGTCTGTCAGGCCACAGATTGTCTTGTACATCACACCAGATTTCTTCCCTCGCAACACACCTTTACTCTTATTCCTGACTGTTGACAGTGTTTATTTACTTTTTTTCTTCCATTGCCAAACATATTTAGCTTTTTCTATATATGCTCACTAAATGAAGGTTAATCAGATGCACCTCTGGGCTATTTTGGAGAACTGATTGATTATTGGTTGATAAAATGTGCTACACATTCCCCTTCATGAGTGAAAGTTAAGTTTCAGATGACAGTAAGTCATTAATCCAATTTCATCAGTGGTTGATGGATGGATGGATGGATGGATGGATGGACGGAGGGTTGGAGGGAGGGATGGATGGATGATGAAAGGATGGATGGATGGATGGATGATGGATTGAGGGTTGGATGTATGGATTATGGATGGATGGATGATGGAAAGATGGATGGATGGATGGATGACGGGTGAGTGGATGGATGGATGGATGGATGGATGATGAAAGGATGGATGGATGATGAATGGAGGGTAGGATGGATGATGGATGAATGGATGATGGATGGATGGATGGATGGATGGATGATGATGGATTGAGGGTTGGATGTATGGATTATGGATGGATGGAAAGATGGATGGATGGATGGATGACGGGTGAGTGGATGGATGGATGGATGGATGGATGGATGGATGGATGGATGGATGATGAAAGGATGGATGGATGATGAATGGAGGGTAGGATGGATGATGGATGAATGGATGATGGATGGAGGGTTGGATGGATGGATGGATGGATAGATAGATGGATAGATAGGGATGGATGGATGGATGGCAAAGTGGCACCATAGCCAAAACTACCCCCTAAAAAAATTGTATTTTTATTTGTATATTAATTTCAACTCAATTTTAGTAGAAAATGATACTGTAACATATTTTCCCATGGACTCTCTTACACTTTGGCTAAGCAGCAATTTCCATCAAGACTTATAAGCACTGTGTAATCATTTTCTCTTAGTGTCAAGTGACACTGCAGATACAACAATGACAGTATCAGGCTACAGATCTGCTTCAAGTAAATGTGGTACAACTGGCTGCGTGACAACACGTTGGCATGACTTTTGGCTTTCACACGGAAAAGCTCACTCATCCTCACATCATGAATAGGCCTCAGCCCAGAGGCAGAGCTGGGTTCTGTTCTGTCAGCCGTGATCATGTAATGACCTCTCTGAGGAATCTCTGAAGGCCACAGGTGCAGGTGGAGGCAAGGGTCTCCGGTAGTTCACCCCCACACATGGTGATGTGGTTTCTTGGACTCTGGGATACAGGATCAAAGGACCTTGGCAGCTGTAGTAGAGGGACGGTATGAGGGTGTGATGGAGCTAGTTAAGTTCCAGTAGCTCCCAGCCAACATGGTCCAGGTGAGTTCACCCAGCTGATCACACACAGACTAACACAACGCTGCTACATGCTGCATGCTCTGGGTCCATCACCTCAGTTTCTCTATTAGAGACAAGGCGCGGGTCTACTTGCACATTTGCACATGAAGTATAAAAATAATGACTTTAATCAAATAGCCAAGTTTTATTGAAGTGCAGACCTGCTCCCCGGGCGCAGTAATGTGGTGCCCACTGCTCCTTGCATCGTGTGTTCACTTGTGTGTGAAAAAGGATGGGTTAAATGCAGAGGTTGAATTTCCCCATTGTAGGATTAATAAAGTTATCTTCTTCTTCTTCTTCTTCTTCGTCTTCGTCTTTGCGTCAAAGTGATTTGGACTCACTGATGTGCAATATACAACTGCAGAAATGCTAATGCCCAATAGAAGAAAGCAAACATTTCTGGTATGCAGAGTAACTTTGGTAAACTGGGACACATCATAATAAGTTGCACATTGTGTAAAATATTCATCAAATAACAAATCTTCCAACAGCATGTGTCCTTTCATGTTCAAAAAATAATTTTGTTGTGATTAACTGACATTTCAGCTCAGCCTACTATATCGCCTGCTAGCTTGTATATTTTACCAAACTATTAGTTGAAAGATTTTTAGAGAAGATCTGTTTATTATAATGACTTTGCACAGACATATTGTTGATGATGGTTTCTACTGAGGTCCTAATCTGTTCTAGGTTGTTGAACTGAACCTAGATGTCAATATTGTTCATTGGTCACAGATAGCTTTTAACCAAGCAGTAGCCATGTGAGGAACTGTGCTGGATGCCTGCCCTTTCATAGCTGTAATAAGACTATAAAGGAATAAGTGATAAGATAAAAATAACTTATAATAATAACTTTATTTGTATAGCACCTTTAGTGCTTTTATAGCACCAAACAAAAAGTTACAAGGTGCCGTAAAACACAACATATCAAATACAATTTACTGACAACAACAAAATAAAACCACAAAAATAAATGACGTTGGACATTGGAAAAAGTTTAAAATTACCATTTAAAACAAGGTAATCATACAACGATAATGAAAGGAAATTAAGAGTCTTTAGAAGAGATTTAAAAGAAGCCACTGAGCTTGCCTGCCTGAGATCGCCGGGCAGGGAGTTCCACAGCTGTGGACCAAAGATATTTGGTCTGTGGTAATAAAAAATAAAAAAACTGGGGTTTGCACAGGCGTAAAAGTGAGACCTAAACTGAGACCTAAACTTTTTCAGTTCATAACATTAACTAACACAACCAAAATACTTTCCGGCCAGAACTGCAAGCGTAATAAAACCATACAGCCCAAACCTTGTTTGACAATTGAAGCCAATGCAAAAGGGCCTTAACCCTTTATCAGGCGAAGAACTATATTTGGTAACTTCAGTGGATATCAAAATGAGGTCCCCATGTCTTTCTGTGAAGTCGTAGAACCACATGGATTTCTTCCAGTTAATCAGCAAAGATCAGGCTACGTCACAGACGGTGACACCATGACATCTGACCAATCAGTAAAATAATAATATAATAATATTCACTTTATTGACCTTGACCTCCAATGTAAAAATGAAAAATCAAGCAAGAAACAGAGTTGAAATTATATTTTGAGGAAAAAAGTTGCAAATTTACTAGATTAAAGTGGCAAATCTACAAGAAAAAAAGTTGCAGATTTACGAAATTTAAAGTGGCAAATCTGCTCAAAAAAAGTCGCAGATTGAGTCTCTAGGGTTGAAATTTTTTTTCTTTTTTTTCATTGGTGAAATGACGTAACAAACAAGGTGACATGAGGGACAAATACGCTTCACCATGTGGACCACAAGTAGAGACAGCAGACATACAGCGCAAACAACAACAAAGAAAAAAACAATTTGCACTGAGGCATCACAGGTGTGTGTGTGTGTGTGTGTGTGTGTGTGCGCGTGTGCATGTGCGAGTCTGTATGTGGATGAGGGGCAGATGCTACAACATATATATAAATATAACATGGCTCACTTATAACACAATGAAAATAAATAGGCAAACAAAGCAAGAAGCACTAACGCGAGAAGAGAGGGAAGAGGAAAGAAAGAGAGAAAACAAATAAATAAAATAACTAAGTAAATAAATTAAAAAGATAATAATATTCAAAAAATAATAATAATTTTATATATATATATATATATATGTATATATATATATATACACACACACACACACACACACATATATATATGTGTGTGTGTGTGTGTGTGTGTGTGTGTGTATTTCAATGAGTGCCCTAGAAAGGGTTAAATTTGAAAATGTTTATTCACTGAAAACAAAATATAAAAGCTGAAAGAAGACAACAACATTGTAGTTACTGCTCTCTGTTTTGGCATGTATTACTACTATTAGAACCTTTTACAGCAATGAAGTAGCTACGTTTTTGGGGTCAAGGGTCAAATAAACCATGATTTTTGAGCATAAAAACAACATCATCAATACATGTAGAAATAAGTGTCATATCACTTATCTACATATAACCAATTTTGGTTATTTGGCTGGCCAGTTAAAAAACTTTAAAGCAGTTTTTCTCAGTTTTACCCTTTACGTAGCTACTGCAGATAGACATTGTAGGGCAGTATACCTGTAGCCTGACACTTGGTGGGACTGGGTTTGGGTTGGGTGACAAAACCTGTAACAAGGAGTCTCTACTAGTAGATTAATTTTCAGAGGAAAAGATTGGGAATCACTGTTGTTGATGAAGCAAAAAGCCAGTATTTAAAACAGCCCTCCCCAGAGGAAGATTTTACTGCTCAAAGCTTGCTCTTCCATAGCTCAGGAGACAAATTTGAGATTCTCATCTCAGCCTCATTTTAGTTTCTATTTTGTCTAAAATGTTTCTCATATGTTTCTCCTAAAATTCACTAGGAGCAATAGGTGAGACAGAGTAATTAGAGGGAGTCATACTTGAGACTTAAGGGAGATACCTTGCTAATCTCAATTCAGTGTTTTTAATGGCTCCTTTATTTCTCCTTGGAGAAGAAAATGAGCAATACTGGAGCTCCTATGGAGCAATATGACGCACGCACGCACGCACGCACGCACGCTTATATATATATATATATATATATATATATATATATATATATACACACACACACACACACACACCAACAGCCATAAGGCTTTATAATTCTATACCAAATGAGCTGACAGACAAATTGATTTCCTTTATGGAATGAATAAAGTAATCTGAATCTTTATTCAAATTCAAAACAGCAGGACTCAATTGTTAAGTACAATGACTGAGTATTTTGAGTATTTCAAGAAGCTGTAATAACATTCACAATAACAATGTTTACAATAAAGTTAACATTGAAAGACAGCAAAAGCTATTCTCACATTGCCTGTACTATAAATGCGTCTCTTTTCAGTAAAAGTATGTTTTTAAAACAGTAACAATGTCTCCAACAGTGTTTTGAGCAGTATCAGCACAAGTTTACAACAGTGCACATTGCACAACATTTAACAACTTTAGAGTCTTTAAGGCCCTCATGCAGCATTTGCATACAGGGGCTTTTTTGAACATGGAACATTGAACATACATCAGTATGCCACATGAAATACTTTACAGCGTTGTGGCCCTGATGCGGCATTTGTTTATAAAGGCTTTTTTGACCTTACTTTTCTCCACCGGTGTCCATCCATCCATCCAGGGTACTACAGCGCATGATGTAAGCTGCAAGAGAAAAAAAACGGAGAAAAGAAAGCACAAATTACAAATTTCATAATGTAACAGCAGTTACAATGACAGTATTGAGAGCTTTTTTTATCCCGATGTCACAAAATTCACATTGAAATATCTCTATGGTTCACACGAGGAAATTCAGTAAAACTGTGAGGTCACTAAAACAATCAAAAAATTAAATGTAGCTATGTGACACATGGGGTTCTAATACATCAGAAACTATGCCAAATTTGGCCAGATATTGTGATGAATGTGAGAAGGGGCAGAAGAAAGAAATAAAGAGTAAAATTACAACAAATTCATTTTTGAAAATAATTTGTGCTTCTTTATGTTATGTATTTTTACTGATGGATTTCCACAACCTTTCCATATTTCCATAAATTGTTGACAATGAGCAATGTACTTACTTAGAATCCCACTGACTTTGAACTTATCCAGGACTGTCTTCCCATCTGGCACCTTCCCGTGCTTCCCAAAGGCCACAGCATTTCGGCACTCCTCTGCAGTAAAAAACTCATCAAAAAGAAGATGGAACAATCTGAGGCAGTCCTTCTTTGCTTCTGCATGTATTGCAGCCAGGCGGGTAGAAGACACGAATAGGCCACTTTCTGGATACAGCTCTTGCTTTCCAGATCTGTGTTTTGGAGCCCCAACATCAGCCTGCGGTTGGATCTGTTCCACTTTGTTCAGAAAGCTTTTTAATGCCTCCAGGTGCTCACCACCTGTGACACAAAATATGAATTACCTTACAGGGACACAGCAGCAAAAATAAAATAAAGGAAAGGAAGAGACTAGTTTTAAAAAAATCAAGAGATTTCATGATGGGCTAAGATTTTTACCAAATTGTTAAAAGCTTTTAAGTTTTAGTTTAATTTGGTACATAAGGAAAATTGTGTGAGAAAAAAGTAATAGTGTTAAAGGAACAATTAACTGAAACAGAGAGACAAAATGTACTTACTTATACCGCACAGCACATCCTGCAGTTTGGCCTTCTCCTCCACTAATTTTTCCACCTCTGCCTTGCATGCCCTGCATGGCTTCCATGACCTGTCTTCTCTTGATTCAGGCAAACTGAAAATTGGCTCTCCAGATTCTGGAAGTGGATCACGCTCGATGATGAAAGTATCCGCAGATGACGAGCTTGAAGAAGTGTCAAGTTCAGACGTACTAGGCTGGCTCTGGTCCCCAAGAACAGCAGATTCTTGGTTTGGACTGTACAACATTTTGAGAAAGCTTTCTTTGGGTGTCACAGTAGGAGCTGGTGGCTGTCTTTGGTGATCTAAATTCACCAAAACAGGTTGTTCTGACAGGTCTGAAGATGTGGGCAGTGCCTTGTGATGCTTTGGATACTGTAAAAGGTTGGAATGATGTGTGACTGGAGACAGAGTGGGTACATACTGGTGGAGCAGCTGGGTAGGTGGATGCTCGTAACATGGATGTTTATGTGGCGATGACTGGGAAACTGGAACCTGGTACTGTGGCCAGGCAGTTACAGGTTGGTGCTGTGGCTGGATGGGTAAAGATGACTCGGTAGGTGGAGGTTGGTACACTGGCCAGGTAGTTGGAGGCAGGATGAGTTTGTTGTCCACAGTATTTGGATAATCCTGTACAGAGGTGGACTGACCTGCTTGAGGTAGTGATGGAAGGTTGTAAAATCTTTGAGCAGCTGCATCTCTTTTTTTCAGGTCTTTCTTTGTAGCCTTCTTGACATCCTTTTTAACTGTTCCAACGAAGTCCACTGTGGCGCTGTAGAACTTGCTGTCGGACCATCTTGCAAGTACTTCTTCCCATGGCTTCAGATCTCTAAGGCAGGCGATGGGTTTTTCATCTTTGCTTTGTATATCACATACATTAAAAAGCTTTGCCGTGTATCCATCTTCAAAGGTCAAAAATACAAAAAATCCTGAAAATGAACAGAGAGTAAATAAAGGAGATTTTGAGTAAACTAGTACAGGCTAAAAATCAATCTTACTTAAACGTGCTACTATATCTTATTGGTCTCAATCCTAATCCTCTTAGACCTTAGCAAAGATAAAAATTCATTTCTTCACTTTAGCCTTCAACTAGCATTAACTTTATTCTTTTTGCATTTGCTTCACACTTCTTCACTCATGCGATACTTTACAATAACAATGTATTTAATTTGAATCATGCACTCTGTATTCTATCTTTTCACTTTGTTTTTATTCTATTTAATTATTTTATGATTACTGCATGCATTTTATTATCAACGAGATCAACAAAATTCCTGCAAGTCTATGAATGCAGTTATTTTTATTAATTTCTCCAAGATGCCCGCCTCCTCCAGGTAAACAAACACCTGGTTGCATGTTTGAATAACTATTTGCTGTTGTCTGTGGAACAAAAATGGTGGCGTGTGAGCTGCAAATAGCTTAAACGGTGGTAGAACGCACTACCTCCATTTTCTGCTGCTGCTCGGAGGTGGGGACAGAGAGATCTGCTACATAACAGGAGACATTAAGGGAAAAATCTGCACATTCATTATTCTAGAGGTAAAATATTAGGAAAATATGGCCCATGGTTGTTTTTGCCTGGAATTGTCCTTTAAGCTGTATTGTCTTTCATGCAGACACCGTGATATAACTGCGCCCTCTCATTAATTCTTGGTCTCAAGCCGCCATCTAGTGGTGCACATAAATCGCGCGACATTGCTTGTGACAGTGGGTGGTAACGGAAACACCTTTCCTCAGGCAGACTTGCCTGTAAGTCCGCCAATATATGCTGCCAATATATTGATAATAATAATCCCAGTGAAAAGAGACCAGAGACTGTCAAAGATTTTGGTTATTATAATGTCCAAAGTAAGTTAGAAATGACAATCACGCTAAAAATTAGCTAAGCAATATCGTGAAACAATAACTCAATTACCATCTGAGTCCTGTTTGGGTGAGCCGGGGTCTGGTTCATAAAAACACATCTTCTTCGGTGGGTTTCGCGCTCTTTTGGGCATCTCTTTTTTGGTATTTCCTGCTGGGCCATCCATTCTGTTAAATACATAAAAGTACAATACATTTTATTTATTTAAAAAGGTGGTTCAATGTCTTACTTAGTTTTATCATGTCATTACATCTCATAATTTGGTACAGCAACTTGTTGAACCATTTGATGTGTTACTGTAACCATATCAGACAACTCAGGAACTGAAAAAACATGGTCTTTAAGAGGATATATCCTCTTAAATTTCAACACATAACAATTTTGGCCACAGCAAGCACTTTAAATATGCATGAGGCTCCAATGCAAATATCTTAATTGCCAAAAATCATACTTTTATGGTAAGATTTGATCACCAAATTAGACTTGCTGTCTTGTTTGCTAATTATATATATATATATATGATTAACCACTCACAGAAATCTAAAGAATTAACACATGAATAAGTATATAAAATTATGTTTAAGTCATGAAACAATAAGCAGTATGATCTGCTCTGAAACGCTGGAGGTGTGTGCTGGAGATACTGAACTCTGTCCAGCTACCTGCAGAACTCCCTTATAAACATACACCATTTAAAACAAGCCTTGTTTAGAGCAGTCTTGGGATAAACAACATGGGTAATACTGAAAAAATAACATTCATTAGCCACTTCAATGTAATTCGGCACATATTTTGTAGGTAAAATTTTGTAGGTCAATCATCGTTGTGTTAATTTGAAGTTTCTTTCAATGGAGTTCAGTATTATTTTACTCACTTCACTGTTTGTGGAAAAAAAAAATACTTCCAGTAGCGGTTCCTTCTTCCTCCATCTCTCTTGCTCGCACTCCAACCGTTAACGTAAGACTTTACGTTAGTCATGTCAATTGACCAATCATGATGCAGTATTTGTGACTGATGGCGCTCTCTCCCAATGAAATGTTGATGTTAGGGCTACATCATTTACTGGGTTCAAAGTTCACAACTTGTTTGCGCCAAATGCAACTCGTTGAAGAAAACAAAGATGCAGCTCCTGTAAGTGGTGAGTATATAAAGCTACACTTTTTCTAAAGAATAAGTTTACTTATTAGTGTGAATGCCTTAAGCATTTTCTTTATGAGTTTAGCTTGTTTAATTTAGTTTTGCATGTACAATATATTTGACAAATATTTATATGTGATTAAAAATGTATAATAATAATAATTTCGATTAATTAATTAATTTAATCTTAATTGTTTATATATATATATATACATATATAGTACTATGAATATATGTAATTTGTATAATTGTATGTATAAATGTATAATTTTCAAGTGCGTATCTCTACTGTTGAAATTATTTCAGGCAAACAGTAGGGCACATTTGAAAATGGCACAGAGGCACAACTCACGTTGGAGGAGAAAAGTGAAGAGCCAACAAAATACTTGCAAAAGATACAGAAGAAAGGTAAGGAAATTTACATTTTATTATTTGTTTATTGTCACTTGCAGTGATTGAATATAAGTACATTTACTCAAGTGTTGGTACTTAACTTGTCACTTAATATTTCCACTCCACTACATTTTGCAGACAAATATTTTATTGTTTACTCCACTACATTTATCTGATAACTATAGTTTTTATTTACCTTACAGATTGTACGAAGCATCAGAGCCAAAGCACCACATGTTTTAATAAATTTATCTAAATGATTTAACTGATGCAGGTTTTACCCAGGTATGCCTAATAAAATTGTATGCGAGTATTAAATGTTAAATGTATTATTCTCTGTTTTCAGCAGGACACACAAGGACAGGAGAACAGAGGTAACGAATGTGCAAAAATAACAACTCTGTTAGACATGTAAGAAATTGCATGTTGTAAAGCTTTAAATTTTGATCGACTGCAGTGCTATTTGAAAGAAAAGTTCATGTATCCAATAAATCACTGTTACTTATATGAGACTTGTGAACCTCACTTGGTTTGTCAAGGTTTTACTGGCAGCTCAAGTGACTATAACACTTTAATAATCTAGTAATTAGTAATGTGTTTAGCAGAAGTATAGTGAAAAATAAACATGTCTAGTCTAGTATACTGCTTTTGAACAATTGGTGTAAATGAGCCATTGCTATAAGAAAACAAATTTGCTAAATACATTGGGACTTTTTTTTTCGAGGTCAGATGACTGCCGCACTGAGCAAGAGACCAGTTCTGCTACTCTGGAAGCTGATGACGTTGCAGATCTGGAAGACTCTTCAATCACAAATTTGTGTGACCTCCATAACACCAACCATACATCCCAGTGCAGTGGACACACAAGTGAGATGCATCACTCTGGACTTAATGTTGAATCAGAGCCTGAACAGCCTTTTCACACAGATACATTTGATGATCACCTTCCTGAATTTGTTGAAGAAGACGAAAATGTGTTATTTGACGATGACCTGTCATTTTATGATGACCTGTCATTTGAGGACGGTTTAGAGCTAAACCAAGAGGAGGGAACAGAACCCAAAAGCCCTACAAACACTGGAGATAATCCAATTTACAGAGATGCGCCAGTTTCTGTTGCAGAGAGTCTTCTCCTCATAATGACTTTTGCAAATAGACACAAAATAACAGGAAAAGCTCTCAGTGACTTGCTTACACTAATCTCTCTGCACTGCCCCTCTGATATCCAGACTGAATGTCTTCAGAATTTACACAAATTTAAACAATTTTTTGACGATTCCTCCTCTCCGCTTTTGCACAAATACTGTAGTGCATGCTTCATGACTGTTGAGAGTACAGACAACCAGTGTAAAACCTGTGAAGCCAGTGTGTTGATGGAGGGATCAACTTCCTATTTTATTGAGGTTCCCATTGAAGCACAACTGAAGAGATTGTTTGCTCAGGAAGGTTTTGAAGAAAAACTTATGTTCAGGTTTAATAGACACAAAAAGTGTCATGACAGTATTGAGGACATATATGACGGAGAAGCCTATCAGAAATTGACTACTTGTCATGGCCCTCTCAATGATTCCAGAAACATTTCTTTAATGTGGAACACTGATGGCATACCCATTTTTAAGTCTTCAAAGTTTTCTGTGTGGCCTTTTTATTGTGTCATAAACGAGTTAAACTTTGTTGAACGCACTAAACGAGAAAACATGATATTTGCAGGTCTTTGGTTTGGGGACTCAAAGCCGTCAATGTTGACATTCCTTGAACCACTATGTGAAACTCTGAACAAAATCGAAAGAGATGGAATTTCTTTTCAATTTGCAGGAGCTCAAGAGCCTTTCCTATGCAAAGCCTTTACCATTGCAGGTACCTGCGATTTGCCCGCAAAAGCATTGGTATATAATACTGTTCAATTCAATGGACAGTTTGGGTGTCTAAAGTGTGAACAGCCAGGTCAAACAGTAAAGACAGGAGAAAGAGGTCATGTCCATGCCTTTCCTTTCCAGAAGACAGATCCAAAAGGCCCGCCTCGTACCCACAAGGGGTTTGTAGATAATGCGAAGATGGCCTATGATTCCAACAGCATTGTACGTGGGGTGAAGGGACCTACCTTTCTCAGTAGACTAAAAAGCTATGATTTGGTCTTGGGTACAGGTATAGACTATATGCACTCTGTACTACTGGGAGTAATGCGTCTATTGATGTTTTTGTGGTTTTCCACAGAGTTTTCCCGATGTGCATTCAGTATGGTTAGGTCAATCAGAGAAGTTGACAAACGCATGAAAGAAATAAGACCGCCATTTTTGATTAGATTCCCTCGTTCTGTGTCCTCTCACAGAATGTTCTTTAAAGCATCTGAGTATCGGTCCATTTTGCTGTTTTTTGGGCCAGTTGTATTCCGGGGCATTCTTGCAGGCCTGTACTACAACCATTTCCTGCTCCTTAGTGAAGCGATCTTCATTCTTATGATGGAATCAATAACCCCTGCGCAAATAGATCATGCTGAAAAACTACTTTGGAATTTCTGTTCTCAAATGAGTGGACTTTATGGTGAACGATACATGATAGCCAATATCCACTTACTTGTCCATTTAGCAGATAGTGTAAGAGCTCTTGGACCTCTGTGGACACACTCTTGCTTTCACTTTGAAGACAAAAATGGGTACTTACTTCGTCTTATACATGGGACCCAGAATATACCTGTCCAAATGGTTAATGCTGTAAAGACTATACAGTCTCTCCCTAGCATCACACAAAACATAAAGCTGAACACAGTAGCTACCGAGTTTTTGGCCAGAATGACAAATGGCACTAGTTATCAAGCTGTTAATGTTGACAATAGTGTGGCCATGATAGGGGCAGCATTCAACAGATGTCTTGAAACTGATGATATGTCTCTTCTGGAACAGTTTCGTGGTCAGGGTTTATATACTAATGTTGTCAAGGCATATAACAGAGCTCAAATAGGGAAAACGGTTTACACTTCCAAGCAGTATGTCAAAGCCAAAAGACGGAACAATTCCACAGTGTTATTTTGTGATGGTATGCAGATCAAATATGGTCAGATTGAATTATTGTGTTCCTACAAAGAAGGTCAAAATGAGATGAATCTTGTATTTGTGAATGAATTTGCAGTTGCAGGTATAAATCTTCTAAGGGACACTTTGACAGGTGGGACATGTTTCCATATTGTGAGCCTCTTGGAAGTTCCTGTAAAAAGGACAGTAGTTGGACTTGAAAGTATTTTGGGAAAGTTGATGTTTATTGATTTGTCCTCAATGCCTGGTATTGTGTTTGCTGCACATTTCCCTAACAAACTTGAAAGGGACTAAACATATTTATGAACTCAAAGACATGATCTTTTTGTGAACAGAAGAGCCCATGATTTTTCCAACTAGTAGAAATTCCTTACTGAAAATATAGTCTCAAGTTGATGGGCAGATAGTATTTTGATGCTATATTAAGACAAATGTCAGTGATCTCAACAGTTCTATTAATATATTGCCACACAAATAGGTCACTTTGGGGCTTAACATGAGAAGATACAGACATCTGAATATATTACATTGACACCACTAATGGTCTGAGTTTTTGTTAGTTAAACTTTGACACAGCTGAAACGTATCTTCTTGGTCTTAAAAGCTACATCGTTGGATGCTAATATAGTTTTATGATCTTGAAAGACTGTGATCAGTGCAATGTTCCATGTACTAATATTGTTAGATTATTGATTTTGAGATATCCAGTGAAACATATTGTTATAGTGGTTTTTGTTGGCATTTTGTAAAATAAATTTCCACAATGCAAATGTCAAAAGCGTGGCTTTCTGTTTACTGTTTTGATATTTATTTTCCTAACTATTTTCACAAATGTGTTCACTATTGAAGGCAATGGTAGTGAGTGATAAAAGGTGCTACATTCTGATATTGGACTTTGTTGAAATAGTAACTTTATTGCTCTCAAATTACCAATAAATTACTGTCGTTTTTATTTTACGTTTTATGTGGTTCATGAAAAAAACCTGAATTACATGCATTGGAATACTTAAAATTATTCATAGAAAATATAATTAATATAAAAGCAGAAGGTCTTTGCAGCCTACAATCAAATTTTAAATCAATTCATTCTGAGTACAGTAATACATAATTAAAAAAAAATCATGTGGATTACAATCAAGTCAACATGATTAAAAACAACCAAAACATTGATCTAAGTCTGAGAAATCAATGCATGCTTGTGGAGAGCTCTTAATTTGTTCTGTCTGAGCTTAGTATGAGATGGATAAATTGAAGCTGGGATGAGAATAGATTGAGTTTATAGAGAGAGCTCTCTAATTTCTCTGCACGAGATCACAGAGAGACACAAAAGTTGAGAAACTCTGAGAATTATATTAGACCTTGTTGAGATCTCTTCTGAAACTTAAAAGGAGACTAAATTGAGATTTAGTGCATCTTATTGCTCTGGAGAAAAAGATGAGACATAGGAGAAATAACCTTTAGTCTCAGTGTGGTGTCACACAAATCTCATAGTTGTCTAGGAGAAGTAAATGAAACATTTTTGAGATCTCTTTTTGAATTTTCTTTTCCTCTGGGTCTGACGATTATTATTATTTTTTACTGTGTAAACAATGGAGAACATAATATTTGTAGGAGAGTCCACAACAAATGTTCAGTGAGAATGCATGGTACACACATTTAGTTGACTAGGAACTGACAATTGTCCACCGTGTCTGTGGTTGTCTGCTCTTTTCACAATATGTCCTGCTTTCAGAGTGAAGGACATTTTTTGAAAACTTAGCAGTAGTGCCAATTAAAGGATCAATGGACACATTAAACTGCAGAGACGTCCACCAAAATAGCTATCTCTTACTAACAGCACCAGGGTTGATGACCTAATTTGCGCAACATTTGCGAGGTGCCACTAGTTGCTATGCAACCAGTAGCTTTCTACAAGTTTTCATGCCAAAGTGAAACTACATCCCCCCGAACAGGCAATGTGTTGAATGTCAGCTATTGAAAGTAACAAAAATGAGACATCTGCAACATTTGAAATGTTTCAAACACAGTATAATGCATGCATTTTACGTCACAATCACAAATTGTTTCTGAGGGCTACCAGTAGCCAGTAGTCACTTTAAGCAGCCACAGTCTTAGCACAGTCTAATACACACTCACATTCACAGTCCTGAAATGATAAACAGACAAGACCTAACTTCCCATCCATCTTTCTCCCTCCCTGTCTCTCTCTCTCTCTCTCTCTCTCCATGGCTCATCTGTGTCCGGTTGCTGACCTCTCCTCCCCTTGATCCTGTCTTGAGACCCTGTCCTCATGTCTTTTCACAGGTCATAGACAGGAAGTTAAAACCATCAATCTTTCTGTACATGTTTATCTGTGTGTGTGTGTGTGTGTGTGTGTGTGTGTACATGCACATGCTGTGTGTATGTTATGGAGTTTAACCATGAAGAGTTGTGACCAGAAATAACTTGCTGAATTGCAGCCTTTGCGCTTACCGGAGCATAGAAACCTGAAATTAAGTTTTCACTGGTTCTTGCGCTCAGCTGCACTTGCAATGTGGTACACTTCTTGACATAGTGACAGAAGGAGTTATTAGTCGTGTCTCGACTAGGTGGGAAAAGAGGCCACCTGGAAAGTCTCAGGCCACACCCTCGCAAAAGTCCGCTCACTCTGCGTGTTTTGACTACAAGTTACCCCTAAATTCCGGCAGATCCGTCGGCGGAGCCGTTACGCACTCATTATAATCACTGTGTGAGATTCCACCGGCTCAAGATCTGCTGCATCAGCCCTCGCAACACTTGTGCAGAGCTTCTATTTTTGACGGACGATGGAGCATGGCGCATCAATTCAGCACAGAGCAGCTTGTCAGGGGCAAGAAGACACAAAATAAAACTTATATATTTTCAAAATAAAATATCTCAGGTTACAACTTGAAGATGTCATGATGGGCGGGGACAGACCTGAAGAGGTTTTCACTTGTCTTTTCACCCCACTGACACCGTCCACTCTGTGTGTCTCCACTACAAGTTAGCCTCCAGAGGGATTTAGAGACTCCGGAGGTGTCCGCAGCTGAAAGCAGCATGGCTGATAATAAACTGAGTCTCCGCTGATCTATATTATATTTTGAAAATATACCGGTGTTTTATTTTGTGTCTGTGCAAGACTTCCTGTCCCGAACGATCTGCTCTGTGCTGAATTTATGCGTAGTGCTCCGTCGTCCGACAAAAATTGAAGCTCTGCGCAAGTGTTGCGAGGGCTGTCGGATGGCCCTGCGTTGTCGGACTCATTACGCAGCGGATCTGCAGTCGGTGGAATCTCACACATTGATTATAATGGGTGCGTAACGGCTCCGACGACGGATCTGCAGCCGTTACGCATCCAGTGGAATCCAGGCGTAAGTGAACACCTCCTGCAGCAGCAGCACATACACACTGTACTGCTACAGAGCTAACTGTAGCTAACTGTCGCTAACGAGGTCGGCCGGCTTGTTAACAAGACACAGACGGATCCGGTGTGTGTTGATGGACTGCGGAGATACACAGCCGCTGCGGAAGGACCGTTTCGGAGTCGTAACGCGTCCAGTGGAATTCCGGGGTTAGCCCCCAGAGGGATTTAGAGACTCCAGAGGTGACGTATGGTTTTCGCCTGGCATTCATACCCAATCGAATTCCACACACATATGCGTCACCGTCTAAAGACGGAATAAAAAGTGAAGACGTGACGCCACTTTTGCGTCTTCTGTTCACACCGTCATCATGTAAACGTAGCCTAAGTGTCATCACACCCAGTTTGAAAATCTGTCTGACATAAATGCCACAAATTTGCAGGTGCATGAAATAAGACATTAATGCAGAAAATGATTAGGTTTTTTACGCAGACTAAAATTTCACCCCTTTTTTTTATACAAAGACATGACATATTTCCTCCTTTAGAAAAACATGTCTCAAAGTGTGGGTCATTTAACAATAGTCCAGATTAAAAAGACAAATAATATGAACGAAAACAACTGTCTCTATGTATCTTTGGCCTCTGGAGCCTGGGGTAGTAAGGAGTCTCTGGTTACTTCATCTGTGGCATAGAAATATGTCATTATTGTCAAAGCCTGTTAGACTTGATTTTCACTGATGCTTAGCATCCATTTGTACTTTAGAATAATGTCATTTTTTTTTACTATCCTTGCCGGGAAGCATAAGAAGAAAAAGTACAACGGTAAGTTAATTAAATCTGGAACATTCCAGATTTTAATCATTGACTTGAGAGGTAACAGAATGGAGGGAAAAGCTAAACAGTGATTTTCTGCCCATGCCCACCTAAATCAAATGAGAGAAATGCATGTGTTTCATTTACGAGCACGGCCCTTCTTGCAGAGGTTCAAAGGAAAAGCTGAGGCATTTTAAATTAGACATGGGGCCTTGTACTTCTTGACTAGTTTTATCAGTAATTACATTACTCATCTCTAAATCACACTCTCATCATGCTTAATCGAGCAAAAATTGGACACATAAGAAAAAATAATTAAGGTGCCCTTTCCATCAAAGAAATTCATTTATAAATACAGGAGACATGTTCTGGGCTTTTTTCCCCCTTTACACTGAGAACATAGAGCACCACACATTTCAAGCGATTTTGGACATTTTTCTTCCAAGGACACTCAGTCATTCAGACCTAACTTTTTGTTGTTTGAAAGGGGCTTTTTTAATTACCACCCACATATACTGTCAAATTAATCAGTTAATTGTTAAATGTTAAGAGTAGAAGTGATTTTGTACTGAAGTTGTCAGTAGTTTGATGTACACACTAGGTGGTTTGGATATTTTAACCTTCATCCACTTAAGCAGAGCTGTGCCCCAATCCAGGTAGGGCTGGGTGTCGTTTATTCATTAAGTAATCATTAAGGATTCTGAACATATCCTGAAAATACTCTCACAACCATGTTGGGCTGGGCAGAGGTTGTTCAGGATCAGAGTAAAGCAAATGTTAGAGACGGTGTTATAAAGTTAATTGAAAGGTTCAAGTGCACACTAATAGATGCACATTTGCCCTGGGGATGCAAATTAAAGCAAAAAGACATGTCTGTGTTAGTAGAAAATGTGAAAATTAGCTCCTATTCAAAATCAGAACCATATTTTATTGCGAAGTAGGTGTTCACATACAAGGAATTTGCCCTGGTGAATTAGAAACATACAAGAAGTACTAAAATATAGGCATAGATTAAGGCAAATACTTTATCTCTATTCTATTGCTTTGTTTCTCATTTAAACAATTCTATATTTCAAATCTTTACATCTTCATTTCATGAATAAATGACACCATGGGTCATTTGTACAGCAGCTTGTTACTATCCCTATTTATGTTTGTAATTAGCACTGCCCTCTAGGGGCTTGAGCAATTATGAAGGATGCAAATATGGAAGTAATGTCACGGATTGTAAAAGCAAAGTGAAAAGCTAGCTTATGAAATATGAAGAATGATAATATTTCTTAGGGAAGGCGTGAGGGGTGGTGGATCAGACTTTGACTTATTAGGCCAGACTTTGTGATTGCTAAAACAGTCTTGAAATATGGAATTATTTAAATGAGAAACAATACATATATACAACAATAGATATAGTACTTGCATTTTAATATACTATATCTATATTTTACTACTTTGTTTGTTTTGCTTGTTCCTAATTCACCACAGCAAATTTCCATGTAAGTGAAAACCTACTTGGCAATAAAAAAATGATGATTCTGATTCTGAATTGTTTGTTTGGGAGTAAACAGTGTTATGCATCAGGAATGTATCAACCTCAACTCCAGTTGTAATGTACATTGGTGTACTTTTGTGCCCTAACCATAGGAAAGAAGTTTTGTTGCCTCAACCTAACAAAACTACGTTTTTCATATCGATTTTCTACTGCCACTGATGAGGATGTTATATTGGGAAATACTCCTGTTGACGTAGTTACATAATGCAACATAGTAGGTGGTGTGGTTACGTACTAACGTAGACATGTAGGGATGGGTACCTTTCACATTTATACCGATTCCCAGGTACTGGGTATCGGTACCGTATCAGTTCAAATGTGAAAGGTACCCATCCCTACATGTCTGTTAGTACGTAACCACACCACGTATTCAATGGTACCAATTTTCGGTACTTTTGCGTTTGTTTATGTGGTAATAAATGTTAACTTGTTTAATAATAAAATCTCAATTTTCCAATTCAACATATTTATTTCTAAAAATATAAACTTATATCAAAACAACTTATAACCTATTTATATCAAAACAATATAACATCCAGGATGAGCAGTGCTTTATTGTTGAGTGAACATGCATTTTGTAACATGAAGGTTGCAGTGTTATCAAAGGATGCCGGAACAGAGGTTGGGAGGTGGATGATGCTGTCAACACAGAGGAGCGCTCTCAGGTGGCAAGTGCACGGAGGAAAAAAAAAAAAAAAAAAAAAAGTTACAAGTGCTCGTGTGATTTGTTGTGATGACGTCAGACAGTATTGTGGGCATGGCATGGTTGGAATAAACAAAGTTGAGTCGGGCTGCTCTGTGCACATATCGAATATGACGCAGGAGTCCGAGGGATTTCATTTCAGCGAGGCAGTTTGGAGTAAAGTGGCAGGTAATATTCCTGAGTTGAAGAGCGGAGTATTAGCGGAAGACCAGAGATGCAGCAGCTAGCTGCTAGCTGTTAATGACTGGTCTACAGAAGAATGGAGAGAGCAAACAGAGTAAGCAAGGTCCAATCTCAAGGCAGACGAAGGCCAAGCCTGGGTAGAGACATTGGAGAGACAGCAGCTGGCGGCTAGCAGGCCTAGAGCCGGGCTGTTCGGCTCTGCACCGCGGTGGAAGAGGGCAGCAGCTCGTGTCCGCGATGAGCAGACAGGACCAGACGAGGAGGTAAATAAAAAAATAAAAAATAGTGCGATCGTCAGCACGGTTGTTAATCAAAGACGTCAAATGAAAACAGGTTGAAATCAATGATCAGTTTAAAGTTAACGCCGTTTAGGTACCAAAACATGGTACCTGTTATAAATTCCATTTGTGACCAGCAAATACACCCTATTAATCTGTTAATTTGATGATATTGATATTGTTGATTTAAACAGGTTAATAATTTTATTCAGGCACTTTTTAGTTCAGTCTGTTTTTGAGTCGGGCAGTTTACAGGGCAGCTATGTTTAGGTTCGGGGGTCCTTAGAATCAGCATTTTGTTGAACAATGTCTGTGTGTACTGACCTGCTGCTGAGGAAGTTTAATATAAAGAAGTTAAACGTCAAAATGGTGTCCTTATTCCCTAACCGGAGTACGCTCACTGGTGAAGAGTCCCAGCACAACAGTTTTCCCCTATAGTTCTTTAACAGTACCGTTTGATTTTACATGAATCGGTACTCTGTAGTACCGACAGAATTCGGTCGGTACCTATAAAAGTACCGAATTCGGTACCCATCCCTATAGACATGTATGTTAAAATAAAACAACTCGTCCATCCACCATGACTTTCTCCCTGTGTGGACTTTGTAGTTCTTTGTACTCTGTCTCCTGACTCCCTACTTTGCTGCCGTCATAATGACTATGGCCACTAGAGGTTGCAACCCAACAACTAATTTCAATATACGTAGGTTGTAACAACCCATATCCATATTTTTTAGCTCTTTGGGGGAAAGATATAGACTCTCTTACAAAAAAGTAAGCGAAAATGTGTCTTATATGAAACAGTTGAATTCTGAAAACTTTCAACACTGAGTTAAATAGCCAAACAGTCTTTTGTCTGACAGATAATTAAAGTACAAAAACTGTAGCTGTAACAGTAAAAGTATGGTATGATTGACTAGTTGTCATAAAAGTAAGATCACCTAATCCTACGCAAAAAAAAAAAGAGACAACAAAAGAAAACCTTCTGTAATAACTGTTTTAGACCTTGAGAGAGAGGTAAGGTGAGGGACTATAGGGGAAGGGGGAAAATGTAGAATGGAGGAGAACAGGAAGGAGAATACTATGAGGGCTTCAGAAAGGGGATATCTCAATGACCTCATGCAGTTTTAATTTTTTTTACTTTAGTATAAGAACTAAAGCAAAAAAGTATTTCAGCAGAACAGACTATGGCTGGGTTACCTGTGCTGCTGGATGCAGATCTGCTGACAGGACTGACTATTTGTGTCCTGTTTGGCTCTTGCAGTAAACTTCTTCTTTCAAACAAATTCCCTTTGAACTTGGACGTCACACCCCTGTTCCCATGCTGACTTTATTTCACACATTTCCACACACAACCAACACCCCTAACTTCATGATTATCTGATGTCACTGTTTAATTTGAACTGTGGTTTGTGGACATTGATTATCTGTAAACACTGTGGAGCTGAAATTGCTTTTCCCATTGTGTGTGTGTGTGTGTGTGTGTGTGTGTGTGTGTGTGTGTGTGTGTGTGTGTGTGTGTGTGTGTGTGTTTGGAAATATCCATAAGCTGTATCTGATTGAATTCAATACATTTTCATTTGGCCATTCTGTTTATATTAACAAAGTTACATTTTTGTTGGAGACTAATGATGTTTTATTTCCATCATCAGCTGTATCATTTGGGACCCAAGGTAATAATTTGTCAAGATTATCTTTTCAATGTAAATATTTTAAGGATGCTGTACACAACATTTACAACATTAATATAGCAACAAACAAATATTTGCTATGTCAAGATAAAGCGGAGTGATGTTGTCAGTATTTGCCAGCCTGGGAATGAGAATGGGTTGTTGAATCTGTTGGTCCCTCCCTTGGTTTCCGTGTACTGCCGGCTGGTCTCTCTCTGGTTCCTGCCATTCTGAACTGTGTCCTGCCCAAGCTGGCATACGTGAGAGATGGATGCTCATACTGTGGTTACCCGCTGATAATGCTGGCACCCAGTTGCTACGGTTAATGTTATTGCTAATGAACACCACTCTCCAACAGAAGCCAGGTCACCCAGATGAGTGTGAGCTATATGCTCACAAATCCTAACTAACCCCCATTGCTATGTTAGCTCTGTCGCTCATCCTGTTAGCGCTCCCCATTTCTACCACCCTCCTCCTCCTTTCATGACCCACTGATCATGCTGGCAATCATGCTGCTGGATTTCCCAAATAAGCTCAGCTTTAAGGGGTTTCTCTGTGGGTTGAAATATGTGCCACCAGAAACTGAATTTGAATTATTTATATTTGAATTTGAATTGCTTAACTTGAATAATTGCATTAAAAACTGAATTTGAATCACATAATTTGAATTTGTATTGTTCAATTTGAATCATTGCATTGAAAAACTGAATCTAAATCGTAATGTGAAATTGAATTTAGTAGTTTGGAACTGAACATTCAGTTCTCACAATTCAAATGCCGTTTGCAAAATTCTATTTCAATTTTCTGCGACGAAGATACACAGAAGTGTTGATTCGGCCAATCAGCACCTCCGTTTTTTTTGGTAACAGAGAGAGGCGATTTGTGTATCTGCGCTCAATTGCTCTGCCTCAACTACCCACAGAAAATTGAAATTGAATTTTGCGAACTGAATTTGAATTGTGAGAACTGAATGTTCGAAACTAATAAATTCAATTTCAAATTACAATTCATATTCAGTTTTTCAATGCAATGATTCAAATTAAACAATACAAATTCAAATATGAGTAATTCAATTTCAGCTTCTGGTGGCACATATTTGGGCCCATATTTCTCGATCACTACAAATACACGCATACCAACCAGGTACTCCAACTTAGAACTGTCCTCCAAAATCAAATCATAAAGTGTTAAAGGAGCATATTTTACCTTTAAAATGGCAATTTATTTGGCAACGCAATGATATTCACAAAGTTTATGTTAGAAGTGTAAGTGCCCTACACAAAATTCAGAGCATTGCCTCAACATGGCTCTTATTCTAATTCCCAACCAGTCACATATACCCCTTTTAGACTAAAGTAGTTCAGGGCTGGTTTGGAGCCCAATCTTGAATCAGTCCAGACCGTTTTCCAGCTGCCAAAGAACCAGCTCCCACCCAGGAAAACTGGTTCCAGAGCAGCACAGACTCTTCGCTGGTCTTGAACCATGAACCACCTAGGTCAGGGGCGGGATTATCGTGACTAACAAGACCAACTAGAATGTGTGAATCATACATTTTATTTGTTATGTTTAACTGCTTAACTGTTTAACTAATGTGATTGATAACTGATTTGGCTAATGTTAGCAAATCCAACATTAACATCTTACGTTCAGTGTTAATAAGAACATAATCAGCATCCATATCATTCAACTTGAGCGGTACAAATGTGTTGTACATGTCATGTTTGGGTGTGAATGTAGGCCCGCAAAGTAAGGAGCAACAATTGTAAAGATGATTTAGTCTGCCGTTGTTATTATACTTGCAGAGAGGGCGGAGACATGTACAGACGTAAACAGTAACATTATGACGTGGCTCTATCAAGGGTATTATAGTTAAAGAAAACTAACAAAGTAGCGAAAACTAGAACTGAACAAACATTTTTGTTAACTGAAATTTTTTTTTAAAAAGACAGTTTTTAAAAAAACTATAACTAACTGAAACTGTATTGTGTGGTTACAAAACTAACTAAAACTATAGTGAAAATGTCCTTAGTTTTCGTCTTTGTCAACTTTTTTCATACGTAAACCTTTTTGGTCGATATGAAATCTATTTCATCTATCTAGTTTTATGACCTAATAAAGTTATTGGGGCTGAGATGGATCAGACCAAGGAAATAAAGGCAACATTTATTTTGACCTTATTGAATCTCGCACCCAACAAATACCGCATTACAAAAAAACTAAAACTAATAAAAACTACACTAAAACAAAGCATTTTCCCACTTTAGTCACTTTAACCCCTTAACGCCTGAATTTATATAGCTGTATATAAAAAAATGTTTTATGTGTGTTTTTGCCTTTAAGTAGATGGTAAATAATGTTGAGATTATTAATTTCACTTTTGCACAAAAAATAAATAGAAATTTTGGTATGTTGCAAATTTGCGACAACAGGCATAATGGTCAATTTGGTATGTTGCAAATTTGCTACAGCAGGCATAATGGTCAATTTGGGGTCAATTTGGTATGTTGCAAATTTGCTACAGCAGGCATAATGGTCAATAATAGGATAACAATAACACAGTAATATAACAGTGAAAAAACAATGTTTTATTTATTCATCCTCGTTTATTTATATAAACCTGCAACAGCAGGTATTCAACCGGCATTGGGGGAATGCAGACGCTATCTCGGCTGGTTGACTGAGTCAAACGGTTTGTCGCATATTTGCGACAGCAGGCGTTAAGGGGAATTAAAACTAACTGAATTTGAAAACAAAAATTGTTAACGAAATTAAAACAAATTATTATTATTTAAACTAATGAAAAATCCAAAACTATTATAACCTTGCGCTCTAGTGCATGTGGAAAAGCAAAGAGGTTCTGAGACAGTTTGCAAATTGAGCCAAGTGCAAACCAGCTCCAACACCAGCCCAGGGAAAGTACTAGGTTCATGTTTGTTGAAAAGGTGTAATACAGACCTTGGCATCACTTTTTAGAGCATTGAGACTTGCTTGCACAAATATGGGGCCTGGCAACCACAACAAAGAACAGAGAATCTCAGATTACAACACACACAGCAATTATGACTTAATTGTGGTCAGGATACCATTACTATTATTAATGAGGTTGTGGACACAAGTGGCTGAAATGAGTTTCCTCCGTAGGGTGGCTGGGCTCAGCCTTAGAGACAGGGTGAGGAGCTCAGACATCTGGAGGGAGCTCGGAGTACAGCCGCTGATCCTTCGCATCGAAAGGAGCCAGTTGAGGTGGTTTGGGCATCTGGTAAGGATGTCTCCAGGCGCCTCCCGTTAGAGGTGTTCCGGGCACGTCCAACTGGTAGGAGGCCCCGGGGAAGACCCAGAACACGGTGGAGGGATTATATCTCTCTTCTGGCCTGGGAACGCCTCAGGGTCCCCCAGGAGGAGCTGGACATTGTGGCTGGGGAGAGGGACGTCTGGAATGCCCTGCTTAGCCTGCTGCCCCCACAACCCGGCCCTGGATAAGCGGAGGAAAATGGATGGATGGATGGATGGATGGGTATCATTACTCCATTACTACCATACTACCATTTCTCGACTATATATTCACATGGTAAGTAGTTGTTTACTGTCATATTAATCTTCTGAATGTTGTTTAAGGCATACACTTTTTAAATGTGCTGTAATCCTAATATTAAAATTCTATAATGATAATAATATGAAATCATTGATATATTTAAACAGGCCTTTACAGCAATCAAACCATGCATCTCCCATGGAGCTACCAATCAACATTTTCCATATATTACCAATAACAGGTATCAAACCCTGATAAAACACTTGGATTTAGAGGGCAATGTGTTTAGGATTGCCTGTCTGTAAATAAACCAGAGGATAAGAGTGAAATGCTGTTTCCATGGCAATGGGTTGCAAACTGAAGTCAGTCAAGCGACTGTTGGAGCACACTTCCTGGGCAGAGCGACAATTACAGTGGCTGTCAGAGCATCAAAGGCCATTTTAAAACTGTCTGTAACTCTTTCAAGCAGAGGAACGATGAGAAGGGAGTTGGGGTTAAGTCTTCGTTTCTCATACAGAAAAGGTGGAAAAGGTAGACTAAAAAGAAAACAAGCTTCAATTTGACAGCTTTTTGTCCATCTAATTGTCTTTCTTTTTACAAGCAGCATTAGTGTCTTTCATCTCACAAGCACAGCCTCAATACAAGGTTTTATCATCTTTTCTTTGTTTTGCTATTAATTAGCAGACCTTTGTCCTCATACACTGATGTTCGAAGAGCACAGTAGTCTATTAATTCAACCCTGACATTAATTCTTCCACTCACCTCTGCCCTCAAAGCCACCGTATCCACTTCATTATTCACTTCTCACTTTGAATAGCAGTGTGTACGGCATGGCTCCAAAGCCAGCCAGGGCCACAAATGATACAGCATCTCTTCCAAATGATGGAGGGTTTGACATGTTTCATGACTGTGTATGATGCTGGTATATTCACAAACATTCGCTGTCACACTAATCTTAAACTTAAACTGATCCTCTACTTTTTGTGATCTGTGGCTGTTTTTTTTCAGCTGGGGCCTTACATTTTATCAGATTGTCTGGTGGGCCTCAAACAGATTCTAATAACTGATGTGTAAGAGACCCCAACAAGATCAGGGCACAACAAAAGAGCAATTTTACTAGTCACCTGTATGCCCCAGGAGGACAGGTAATTTCAGATAAATCTGTTGTTTTACAGGGGCACATTATCAACAGTGCTGCAATCTTCTCCCTAGGTAAATTACACCTTCCTATCCTTCTATATCTGCATTTTCTGAGTGGGGTGAATGTTGACAAGTGATAGGAGCGAGCAGTTTAAGCCACCTTTCCTGCCTGAAGGCATCTTTGTCAACTTTGTGTGCAGGCTAAAACCCAACTAATAACACACTAAATCATCCCTTTGTGTTGTCAAAAGTTATGTCGTACTGTGAAAATGTATTAGTGATAGTTTTAAAAAAATGCTTTTTAAAAAGGACAAAAGAAGATCTTTAGGATATCAGAAAGGAATTTAGAAAATAATAGAAAATGTGTTTTTTAAAAGTCCCCCTCCAGATATGAAGTAAAACATGGTTTTCTTCATAAAAAGAGGAAAAAGCACATGTACTTTGGCCTTCTTACAAAATATCTAACTTGTAAGTCCTGACGTTAATAGCATAATGAAACATGGTGGTCTTATTTGTAGCCACACATACCGTAGTCTATCCCTGTTAACTGCACCCTTCCATTGGTACAAACCGCACAAACCAATAGTTTTGGCAAGGTCTGTATTACACCTTTTCAACAAACATGAACCTAGTTCTTTCCCTGGGCTGGTGTTGGAGCTTGTTCATACTTGCTTCAATTTGCACACTGTCTCAGAACCTGTTTGCTTTTCCACATGCACTAGAGCCCAGGGTTATAATAGTATCTTTAGATACAATAGTTTCATTAGTTTTAGTTTTAATTTTGTTGACAATTTTCGTTTTCAAATTCAGTTAGTTTTAATTAGTTTTTATTTTATTTTTAAATGCTTAGTTTTAGTTTAGTTTTTATTAGTTTTTTTTTTTGTAATGGGGTATTTGTTGGGTGCAAGATTTAAAAAAGTCACAATAAATGTTGCCTTTATTTCCTTTGTCTGATCCATTTAAGCCCCAATAAGGTTATTAAGTCATAAAAATGAACAGATAGATGAAATAGATCTCATATCAACTAGGGATGTCCCGATCAGGTTTTTTTTGCCTCCGAGTCATTTGATTTTGAGTATCTGCCAATACCGAGTCCCGATCCGATACTTCTATAATACATAAAAAAAAATGAAGAAGAGCGAAGAAACAGATCCAGGATGTGTCTCTTTTATTTCATCATTTAACACACATTCTTTGAGCACTTCTTTGTGGTAGCTTGAACAATCAAGTAATAAAAGTTTTCACCTTCCCAGTTTACATACCTCACAGTTTGCAATTGCAGTGTTATTTTCGCTCACTTTAAAATACTTCCAGACTGCAGACATACTCGCGCGTCGGTTTAAACTGCTGCAGTTTTTTTCTTCTTCTTCTTCTTCTTCTTCTTGTAATGGCGGCGGCACCAACTTTAAGGTGCATTTGCGCCACCTAGGTTCGAGTGTGTGAACTTCTGCTTCGCTTATTGACATGCAGCCTGCAGTAAAATGATATCATGCTGAATATACATATATCCCATCCCTGATCGGGACATAATGTCCGATTCCGATCAAGTCTGAAACAACGTGATTGGCCCCGATTTCCGATCACGTGATCAGATCGCAACATCCCTAATATCGACCAAAAAGGTTTACGTATGAAAAAAGTTGACAAAGACGAAAACTAAGGACATTTTCACTATAATTTTAGTTAGTTTTCGTTTTGTAACCACAAAATACAGCTTCAGTTACGTATTGATTTTTTTTAAACTCTCGTTTTTATTTTTATTTCAGTTAATGAAAATGTTTTTTCAATTCTAGTTTCCGTTATTTCCTTAGTTTTTGTTAACTATAATAACCTTGCTACAAACAGTGTAAAAGCATACAGTGTGCCAGACATCCTCTGTCACCTGTGCTGTTCCCATTTGTCGATGCCTGCAGCCTCCTGTCAACATCCCCATTACGATGAAACTCAGTTTGGTGCTGGGGAAACAAGTGACGAGTGAAAGAACTAGAGGAGGCCGCCGAGGAGATGACGACAGAGTCCCTAGCCACATTCTGAATCAGACCCCTTCCTCTGGGAACTAACTTCTTGTGGACTCAGCTCTGCACCTCCAGAGGCCCCGAGACCCTGGCGCTGACGGATGTCCAGGTGGCTGACCATGAGGGAGGCAGGGCCCATTAGCAGATGGACGACGGACCCTGAAGCCGACAGGGTTAGTGTGAGACAGAGCACAGCTGAAGGGGGCAACAGGGGCTGTCGTCATCACCGTGACCGTCCAAAATAGACCCCCATCCCCATGCTAATTACTATGAAACCACTGGCAGAATTACAATGAAAAGATGTTGATCACACTGTTGTTTACACTAGCCATTTATCTGTGCCAAGTTGAATTTCAGCATGCAGTTTTAAAAAGTTCATTTACAGATAAAGAAACAGCCACTCACAATATGGATACTGGTTGTCTTTAGGTATTAAAATTGAGGGAAATGATCTTGCTGCATGGACATAAAATTTCACTTGACAAGATTTCTTAAATTAAGATTGTTAAATAAGCATGTTGAACACTTAAAATAAGAAATTAACTCTTAAAACAAGATAAATTAAAGCTGCAAGCAGCGATGAACTGGCCCGAGCAGAGTGCACTGACAATTATTTGTTTCTTACCAAGATAAAAAAAAACTTTAGATTTAGAAGTGTTAGATAATTTTTCTTGTTTTATGGAGTTAATTTCTTATTTCAAGCGTTCAACATGCTTATTTCTAGATTTAACAATCTTCACAAGTGAAATTATCTGTCCATGCAGCAAGATCATTTCTCTCAGATTTAGTGTTTTTATCTTGTTTTTAGACTCACCTTTTTTGCAGTGCAACAAACAATGCAGATGTACAGTATGTGCATGTCCCTTTGGTGAAAGCCTGATTCTTTAGTCTTCTAACCCAAATGAGGACATTTTCTGCTAATTCATGGTAAACTATGAGGTAAGGCTTAGGAACCAAATTGTGTAAATCCCAGTTCAGTGTTCAGGGAGCAGATCTGATTTTGAAAACAGTTGGAAGAGCTGCTGGTCTTCTGGAGCTAGCCTTTAGCTAATGTATAGTGAAGGTCTTACCCTGTGGCTGAAGGGAGAATTTTTTTATTGATTTATTTATTGATTTTTATTTTTTTGAGGTGTTTGAATTTTTTTATGTTTGAGAAGTGATTAGGCTGATAATAGGACATCTGGCTTTAATGAATCCAGGCTTTAAGATACTTGTGAGCGCTTGTTGACAGAGCAAAGTCGTCATGGGCTTTTGTGTGTCTGTCAACATGGCTCTCTGTAAAAAGCATCATATTTCAGCAACCCCATTGCATCCCTGTGTGCACCTACATAGACAGAAAGCTAGCCTAATGCCAGCAAACTGACCTGACTAACACACTATCACTCAGAGAACTGCTGCAATATAATGGCATTTGGATAATTGAAATGCAACACTAATACGGGTTACTGACAAAGAGCAAAAGAGGGGAGAGCAAAATATATGACACAGATAACACAACTTGAATAATAATGACAGATTCAAATGGAATTTTTGCCTAATGATGCCAAATATTTCTGCCTCCAAAAGCTTTAAGAAATGTCAGAAAAATAGGAAACATGTCACTGGATTTGTTCTTCTAGCCCTTCAAAGTAAAAGTCTGCACAACATCCGCATATGATGATCTATATATGATTTATATATATCAGGGATGGGCAACTGGAGGCCCGGGGGGCCGCATACAGCCCGCACCCTCACTTGAAGTGGCCCTCAGTACAAATCTTAAAAGTGCAGTGTAAAAATGCACAAAATTACTTTTATTTTACCAATTAATGTTGGTCTGCTGTTCTTGCACTGATAAAATAAAAATCAAAGCAAGTGGTTATATTTTATTTGCTTCAAACCTTTTGTATTCCTATTTATACTGTTATACATGCATTTGAGCATGAAATATGTTAAGTGACTGCACTGTAAACATATTTAAAATTGCAGTTTCATCATATCTGGCTAAGTGCATGGTCCTATATGTGGCCCTGTGGTAGTGTCCATGAAAAATTGTGGCCCCTCCAGCATTTAAGTTGCCCATCCCTGATATAGATCATACTCACAACACAAACATTACTACTACTCAAGCACAAATTTTCAAATCTTATTGTTATTCTTCTGTCTGTGGCCAGAAGGATCAGTGTCAAATGTTTAATGTGTCACATAGGTGTGCTCCACATTGCTTTTGCATTAAGTCTGAATGGGTTTTTTTTTAATTATTATTTCTTCTTAAATTCACTTTTATATAATTTTCTCTAAGGCAGACTGGAGCACTGGTGTTTTTTTCTATTTTACTGGCTTCTAAGTCCTGTTTAGCAGTATCATGTTACACAGTACTGACTGGATGTAAACATGTTTGACAGCAGCACCTCCCATCAGTAACATGATACCAGCAACAAGGAGCGTCCCAAAAGCCCCTGAATCCCCCTACGAAGAAAGCGTCTTTTCACACCTGCAAGCCATGAGCACCAACACCATGTCCACAATCCATCCACTCGTCTCCCAGGCCAAGGTCCATGATTTTAGGGGGCGGGGAAGCCATCACTTATCCCAGGTCAAATACCCCCCCCCAATGATGTTTGGTTCTTCCAGTTTGGCTAATGATTTAAACACCTGCCTCTATACTTTCAGGACAGATGAGCTCCATTTAGACAGCGGATCACAAGGTTGCTGTGATACTGTACAGCAGTGATTCCCACCCTTTTTCTTGAGGGACCCACAATTTTACCACTGTAAACTTTGGCGACCCCCCATTCTTTGGGGGCTAGCTCGCTGCACAGTGATGTGACACATCTTTGTAATCAGCGTAGTTTAACTGCTTTCATGGGACACCAAGTTTGTGTGGCCCTTCGGTTTTAAGAGGTTAAATTTACGCTTATATCAGGGATGGGCAACTGGAGGCCCGGGGGCCGCAGACGGCCTGCACCCTCACTTGAAGTTGCCCTCAGTACAACTACATGCATTTGAGCATGAAATCTTAAAAGTGCTGTGTAAAAATGCACAAAATTACTTTTATTTTACCAATTAATGTTGGCCTGCTGTTCTTTCACTGAAAAAAACCACAGTAAGTGTTTTTTTTTTTTTATTTGCTTCAAACCTTTTGTATTCCTATTTATACTGTTATACAAGCATGAAACATGTTAAGTTACTGCACTATAAACATATTTAAAATTGCAGTTTCATCATATCTAGTGAAAAACGCAGATATTCAAACTTGCATGAAGCCTTGCCATGTGTTGTGAGTTCGCAGATTGGCTTTTTTCCCTCAGATTTATAGGTATAGATGTATATATTTAACCCATTAGATTTATTACACCCCTTATAATCAAGAGGGCTTCGCGACCCCCTGTGGATCTTTAGCGCCCCCCTGGGGGGGTCGGCCCCCCCCGGTTAATGACAAATAACTCATTAAGACTTCCCCTTGCGGCTTAAGATGCTTTCAATGGAACCATAATTGGCATTTTCTTTCTTCCCACATTGTCTGTCTTAATTAACAAAATACCCAAGTTATCCTTGTGATTGTGGTATTTGCTTTTCTGTCCAATTAGGGATCCTTATTTGCAAATTCTGAAAAAATGTATGCTTAATTTTTGTGTGTCTCTGAATACCTGATTTACAATTTGACAACTGAGAGAGCTACAAGGTCACACAAATGATGACATAAGTGATTTTGTAGCCCTGATGGTTGATGTTTTTATACACTGTTGCACTGCTCAGTGCCACCATGCTCAAATAAATGCTGGCCTCTGGGTGCCCTGCCAATGCATGCAGCAGGTGTCCTTTTATTTTTCTCCAACCCCTTTAAGACAACCAGCTAATGCTGTGTTCCACAGCTACTAAATACTTGTTGAAAACCTGTTTCTTTGTTTTAGAAAAATACAATAGATTTATGGCTCCTTCAGACAGCAAACATTGCCTCGGATACAAGTGTTTTGTCTTAGCTCAGATGGTTCTAGTAAAACACTTACATTATCCAGTCTTAGCCCTGCATCTTATTCCCAAAATGGTTAAGAGGCTTCATGTGAAACAGGATTTCCATTTGACTATTGTAGAAAAAGCTGGTGTTAAGGTGCAGGACATTTCTAAGATATAATCTTCCCTTGCAAATTACCCCCTCGGCTGGTTGCCATGGGAATAAGATTAAGTTATTTTCTTTTAGCATCAACACAAAAAGAAAACAAACAGTAAAAGAGCCTTCATCAGATATGGCTCCCCAGTTTTGGCTATGTTTCATTATCGCCCAAGTGCTCAACAAAAGCTAAAAGAATCCTGAGGTCCCTCTATTGCATAAAAAGGACAGACAAAAAAACCTGCCATACAACTTAGTACAGATACAGAACAAAACTGCACTTCATTTTGCCTCTAATTACACTAATGGAAGTCTCTATGTAGGCCTCAGTGCTTCCAAACCGTACAGCTAAAAGAGGATAGGCACTCTGCTAAAGGCCCCATTGTGCTGGGTAAGCCCCTGGCTTAGACAGAGAGGGAGACAGGACCAGCTGTAATTAGTTTAGCTCCCTCACTGCTTCACATCTTGCCAGGAGAGGGCTTTGCCCAGTGAAAGATGTCTCCACAGGGCTCTCTGTCTAAAACAAGGGTGGATCATCTACTAAAGGTCCTATGGAAGGGGCAGGGGATCGCTAACCTCCGATCTGACATGCTGTGACTAAATTGGACAAGGGGGAGTCACACAATACAGGTGGTTAGATGAGTGAAGGGACCTAATTATGCAGTACTAAGGGAGGATAGTAAGGTATTCACTCAGCCGCTGAGACCAGCAACCTACTTGTATAACTCAAAATAAAGGTCAGGAATCCATTAAACAGAAACCTGGCTGTACTCAGGACTGCTGCATATGGTATTTGAAAAACAATTGTTAGCATGATGAGCAGAGAGAAACAGGTAAATGGAATTACCCACTTTAGGACAATTCAGTGTCACACGCACAATCAAGAATGGTACACAAATTTGCTTTTAAATACTTCAATATGATTTTTGGAGCCATGTGACACACATTGAATTATTCCATGAGGGAAATCCCACTCATCTGGTGCTTAAATAGGCTCATTCAAACCATAAACATATTTATAATTACTGTTATACAAAGCAGCCCATACACAATGGACAAAACACTCATGGAAAACTATTTTTTTTAAATGCATATCATGGGAAATGTATAACATCCTGCCAGTTTTCCTGGCTAGGCTGGTATTCCCCAATGTTTGTCTTAACCCTGCCAACCACAGTTATTTTCCATTTTGATTTAGTTTTTTTCCCACTGTGGATGTTGTCTTTGGGAGGAGGGTTGTTCACACCTCAGTGAGCACCTTCAATGGTACCCAACCCAAAGTCGGCCATTTTTCCCAGCCCTTTGCCCTGTTTGAATGGATGCCCTCTCCCCCCATTTACCCTCTCCATGAAAGAAAAGGGCCTACATAATCTCCCCTTGCTTTAATCAGGGGAGCTCAGGAGGATTGTACTGAACCAAGGGGTTTGCGCCTTTGTGCTGGCCTTGACCGTCTTGATTCCATTGACATTTTCTGGCAAGGTCCACCACCCGGGGCCTTTTTAATTTGCTCTCTATTGACTCTGTGTTAATTGGGTTGGGGAGAGATGCATCCAGATTTCAACCCCAAGTTCAGTCATCTTAAACCTTCATTGTGTTTTTAAAATTTCACAAAAGATGCACGGACTGCTGCGATGCAAGCAGTGTGAGGGAAGGGGAGGAGTGGGAGAGCGGAGGAGGGAAGGTATTGGAAGAAAAGGATTCAGGATTTGAACTGTATGTTTGAGAAAGGAGGAGATAACAGCCTGCTGGACTCTCTTTTGGTATTTTGGTTTTATTGTGAGTGGGAGATCTTATAGGCTAACAGGGCCACAAGTATCTATCTATCTATCTATCTATCTATCTATCTATCTATCTATCTATCTATCTGGCATAGTTTACACCTGGTATTAACATGAAGTCTGTGTCTGCATATTTTATATGGATATGGAAATATGGTATGAAAGGTGTAGCCTAAATGCACAACACTTGATTGGCCAGACCAAATCAGGAGGTTATCTCGCTTTTGCATTGTTGCTGCCAGTCAAAAAACTTCTGACAGCCTCTTCTGTCTTAGCAAAGTCTAAGAGACTTTTGGATAAGGGCTTAGTGTTGTGCATTAGCAGCACTGTAAAAAATGTCTGTAGATTTTAGATTTTTTTAAAACTGCTAAACCATGACAGTAAAAGACTGTAAAATGATAAATGGTTTAATTCAGTTTTAGTGACAATGAAACACCGTAAATGTATATATCAGCCAAAACAGTATTTTTTACAGTTTTGTTTTTTGAAAAATACATTACTCCACTGTAACATACTCTGTAATATGTATACAAGTAATTTCAAGGAGAACATTTTTTCTTCTTCAAATGCAAATTGTCTGAAAAAAAATGTGACACTTTGAGTTGAAGCATTCAGAAAGAAATGAACACCAACCATTTCATATTTTGGGACATGAACATGAACTAGTGAACTTGGCCAAATCCAATTTCACTTGGAGATCATGTTAGGGGTGTATAAATGAAGTGTTGTGAACCATTAGTTGTATTTGTTGATCCAACTAGATGGCGCTCTTGGTTTAAAGAAAAATGCTCAAGGAATGGCAATTCAGTTGGTTCAGAAACTAAAGAAAAGGGTAGATGAAGCTAATTTTGGCCATCACTAGATAATGTTATTGTTACAAAACTTACACTTATAAATGTATCTGCAAATGTTCTGATGTCATCACCCGGATATCAGATACAGATTGCATGTTAACACTATCCATCTATCGACAGTCATGAGAAATCCTGGCCATGGCTGCCGATTACTGTCTCTGTCACTCCAGGGTTGTGTGTAAGGTTGGGGGGGGCTGGAGTTTAGGGGCTGACTGATACAAATGAAGTGTCCTAGTAAGAGCACCAGGGTGTTTAAGTGTGTAATCACTTGTTGCCTCCCTGTAGACCCACTAGCCAGGCGGAAAGAAGTCAACGATAAAAGAATCATGAAATCCAAGCAATTCCAGAATGCACCCCAAGGAATCTCATTAAGGAGCTCCACACGTCGATGGCGCAGCCTCACACTGCTGTTTTTCTTGCAGAGCAGGAGCAGTCTATGGAGGATTTAACTGGATAATGGTATTGGTTTCACATCAGCACGGGAGCAGGAAGACCACAGTGGATAAGCTGTGAGGACAGCCTCTCTCTCCCCTGTTTCCCGCTTCTTGACTGAGTAATTATTCCTTAAGCCCACCTACCCAGGCAACAAAAATAGAATTGATTTCCCATTATGTGAAGCATCACTCCTGCTGGGGAGGTCTTGTCAGGGTGACCAGGCAACGGGCAGACATGTCTAACCTAAGAGCCTGCGACTAGCTGTGAGCTGCTGCACACAGGGCTATCGATGTGATCCTGTGCTTAATTTCCTAAAACAAAGCAGACACGCTGTTTTTAAACCTTTGTACCTCACAAGAGTCACTTGACCATGGTCAGAAAAGACTGAGAGAGGGAGCAAGGCCCACACACTTCTGGGTTTATTGACTTTAAAGTGTGTGAGTTTTAAAAGGTCTCTGCACTGATACAATGTCAAAGTTATTTGACTACAGTGGGGCTAAAATCAAATCAAATCAAAATTACTTTATTTATCACAGAGGGGAAATTCAGTTAGTCTGGTAACTCTGGAAGAATAAGACAGTCAGTACGTTTATACGACACTTCGAAAAAAAACGAATTATTGCCTTAATCTGACTATAACTGGACAACTTAAGTGCATGTAAACGTGTTAGCCCGACTGATGTCGGAGTTCTCCAACTCCGATTAGGACACCCACATAATGCGATTGGAATATGATTTTCGCCAGCATGTATGACAAGACAACGCATGCTCCGGATGCTCCACCCCTGCGCTGCCGTATGACCCCGGAACAAAAACATCCAAGAAAGCCGCTCGCATTAGCTGCTCTCACATTAGCTGCTCGCACATTAGCCAGTCACGTTAGCCGGTCACATTAGCTGGTCGCCGGTCAGTAGCAACAGCACAAAGTGTCGAACTGAGGTCAACCGGATAGGGCGCCATATTAACCCGCTGAAACGAAGCATATCACCACCCAGTGTTGAGGATGAGGACACGTTCGGTCAGTTATTCAATTTTTTCAGTTGCATGTAAACTGGGACAAGGACAGAAGTCCTGTTAGACGCCAATATTGATTTTTTTAAGCATAGCCCAATTAAACTGATGAGTCTGATGGCTGTAGGAACAAAGGATCTTTTGAATCTCTCCATCCTGCAATGGAGAGAGGAGCCGTCCACTGCTGTTTTTTTGGTCTATAAAGGTTTTGTGTAGCGGATGATCTGGGTATTTCAAGATGGCCTCAAACATCTTGACAGGTCATCTCTCCACCACCTCCTCCAGTGTGTCCAACCTGGCTCCAACCACAGAACCAGCTCTTTAGACCAGTCTGTCCAACTGCCTTCATCTCTGTGTCTGATGCTGCCTCCCCAGCAGACTGCAGCATAAAACAACACACTACCACCACAGACTGATAAAACATCTGCAGTATCGCACTACAGATAGTACTCCAGAGATCTGAGCTTCAAGAAGAAAAAGAGTTCAGTCTTATGTTGTAGCTTAAGGATGGTAACAAGTTGATATCTCCTGAGTTCATGATTTAAAGATCGTTAATATATAGATATATAGATATAATAGATTATTACATGTTGGTCCAATCCATAGGGTTATAAAATTGTTGTTTTTCAAAGCTACAATTATCGTGATAGGCATGCTTCTGCTGTACACATTATGTATTTATATATTTAACACAACACCAAGCTGTACCAAGTCCTGTGTCTTTTCACTGTGTTAACCTATGTTATTGTTGTCCTTCTTGATAGCATGATCAAATGATGCTGGACTAAAGTCACATCGGGTGCTAAACTGAACTGCTTTTTAAAGTATAACTGCTTGCAAAATTGGCCTACATTGACACATTTAAAGTCAGCACATCAGTTTTTAAGAAACTGCAGCAAGGTATTCTGCCCTACAATCCCTAACTGCAGTAACCACATTTTTGGTCAAAATTGAGTTATAACTAAAAATGAACCCCTTGATGTCTGTTTTATCTTGTGACAAAGTTTTAGATTTCAATTTTGCTTTATTTCAGAGAAATAGTGAAACCACAAAATCCAACTCAAAATCAAGCTTAACACTTAACACCACCTGCTTTGGATATATACTAATTTAAACATAAAAATAATAAAAAAATATGTTTATTTGAAAGGAAAGTTATTATCTAGATAGTGATGAAATGAAGTGAGATAAAATTATATTAAGAGCAAAATCTAACATTTCTTCTAACAAGTCTAAAACACACCAATCTTTGAATAGAGCTGTTACACACTTTTAAATACATTTATAACAAAATCAATTTAAAAAAAATGTATATTCACTGAAAACCCCAAAAAAGCTGAATATAAAATATGAATATAAAAGCTGAAAAGAAGACAACAACATTGTAGTTACCCCACTCTGTTTTTGCATTACTATTAGAACCTTTTACAGCAATGCAGTAACTACATTTTTGGGGACAAAGGTCAAATAAATCATCATGATTTTTGAGCATAAAAACTACATCATAAATACATGTAGAAATAAGTGTCATATCACTTAACCTACCTACATATAACCCATTTTGCTGGCCAGTTAAAAAAATGTTTTAAACTTTAAAGCAGTTTTTCTCAGTTTTACCCTTTACGTAGTTACTGCAGTTAGACTTTGTATGGCAGTATAGTACAAGCAGCTACAATGAGCTATCAACAGGCTCCAACACCAACATTAACACTAATTTTTCTGACATCCCATTGCTCCAACATCCCAAAAGTATAAAAAACATACTCCAGTGACTGCCACCTTCTTAGTAATAAATAGGTTTTATGGTGTAACAGTGCTGGGTAAGGAATGGGACTGGACGTGGAAGGAATTGGACTTACTCGTCCAAAAGCAAAAACACGAGCTTGGCTAAGCTCTCTGAAAGTCTGTTTTTCACCTAAATAGTCGGACCATCCCCCATCAGAGCTGTGAGTGTGTACCTGTGTGAGTTTGTAATCAATAAGTCCTTGTCTATCCAGCATCATGTTATACAGCTGATGGGAAAGCTGAAGGCCTGCTTTTTTAACACTGAAAATACTTTTTTTCTTTTGAAGCGAAGAAAAACTTTCTACATTTTTATTGGTTTATGATAATGGGAGACCCAATTCATGAGCATGGCTCTCCTTTTACCTCCGCATTTCAGATCCTGTTTACCATGATGCTCAGAGGTTTATCACTAAAAGCACTGCTGGTGCCCCTCGTGTTCTTTATGGTAGAGTTGGCTGGTTCTTTCTGCTAACACTTAGACTCGCTCTTAAGTACACACTTTTCTACAAGGCTATTTTTGGAGTGTCACCAACTTTATTGTTCTAAAAAATTCTAGGAACTAAGGTAATATGCTTCTGGAACTTATGTCCTGTCCTTGTTTTTAAGGCTTTCACTGAATTAGGGGAAAAAAGCTTGACTCTTGACTCTCTGTATTTAAACTCTTTGGCCACGTTCAGACTGCCAGCCAAAATCCGATTTTTAGCCCATCCAGATTGGAACTGGATGGCTCTTTTGAAGTCTGAACAGTCACAAATCACATGAAATCCGATTTTTGCGAACCGGATCGAAACCACCTTCACGAGGTAGTTTCAGATCGCATTTGGACAGATGCGTCTCAGTCTGAACCGCTCCAAACACTTTTTGGTTTTGACTGTCCGTGACGTCACTCTACGCGGCACGCGTAGCGCCGGCAGCGCGGAGACGAGGTGTCCACCGGCAGCCGCGCCCGACTCATGAGGGCCCGCCGGGGGCGTCCATCCTCCCGGTTTCTCCCCTGGTGCGTCTGAGATGTTCTGTACCTCTACTGGACAGTGATAAGGCCAATATACTGAGGTGAACTGCCTCCATCATGTTTGTTGTTGTTGTTCTTGTCGCAATTATATGACGTCTGACGCGGTGACGACGTCTGACGCGGTGACGACGTCAGACGCTCTGATGCCGTTACTATGGCAACCTGTCAGAGCAGTCAATAATGTGGCCCAGTCTGAACAGAGCCATATCCGATTTGGACATTTGCTAAAAATAGTGTGGACAGTCAGCCCTAAAAATCGGATTTGAGTAGGAATCTGATTTGAATTAGATTCGCCTGCAGTCTGAACGCGGCCTTTGTGTCCCTTTCTCCAGTGCCAGATTGTCAGTGTACCATGTGTCCTACTTTCCAGCGTTTTCCTAGTGTGCTTTTTGGTTTTGACCCTTGCCTGTTTTTGGACTCTGCCTCTGCCTTAACCCTTTGGATTGTTTGCCTGCCTTGCCTGACTGAACTCCCGTGTACCGAACCTTTGCCTGTGATTAAAGGCTGGCTACCTCCTGTTTCTGCCTCCCGAGTGCTGCATTTTTGTGCTGCAGTCTTGTTTCCATGCTGCGTAACAGTATATGTTTATTAAAGCAACTACATGGAACCTTTTTCGTTTACTAAACATTATCAATGTAATATTTATTCCTCTACATGAACTACATAAGCAAACAAGACCATCAGAGAAAATATTGGCCAGTGGGGCGTCCGGGTCTGTGACCAGACTACTGTGACTAGACCCAGATTGACATTGCTACAGCCTTCAACCTGCAGTGTAAGGTCTGGTGTGAGGCGTCAAAGCTCCGGTTGGAGTTTGAAAGCTTCATGGCAGCAGCAGCATCCTCTCCCACAGGCCAAAGCTGAGACATCACACTGCTGGAGGCCCACACTGAATTGACGGGCCCACTGGAGTGAAGGGAGGCACAGGGGGTGCAAAACTTAACAAAAAATTAGTTCCATGTAGTTGCCTACATTTTCTATGGTCGACTATTATCTTGGCCAGAACAATTCTGTATAATACCGGCAGTACACTTTACATGTCAAAAAGAAATTACAACTTTATGTAAGTCAAAAAACACACTCAAAATTACTTTATAGTGTATTTTACTGTAATTTACAGGCAGCACTATTGCCAGTAAATTACTGTAACTACCTGTTTACAGTACCTTTACTTTAATCTTGTTTACAGTAAAACAGCTATTCAGTTTTTTTTCTCTTACATTTTGCAAGGCGTCCCTGCTTAAATATACTAATCATTAACACCATTTTAAATAGCTGAATGAAAGAAAATGAAAAGAAAAATGAGAAACCATGATCTGCTGGAGTCACATTCTAATATGGCTTCAGTATGGAAGTCTCCTGTAGAAGTCATATCGCACAACACCAACTTCTTTGTTTCTTTTTTTTTTTTTAAACTGACACCAAAGATTAATTATTGTTTGCCACATGCTGGGGAAAAATATTTTGAAAAACCTTTAAAACACATAATTGCATTGTGAATAGGATTTAGGATAACGTGCTATTTAAAAACAAATTCTTGATATTTGAAAAGAATATATATACACTCCAAATTAAATAATATGTCCTATTATAAATACAGTAGCACTACTAGTAATGTGCAAAACTACATTTACTGTCATTTCAAAAAATACAGTAAATTACTGTAAATTATATTTTAACAACAAATTTACCCATAACCCTTTGCGAATTACAGTAACTAACTGTGAAGATGTTATATGATAAGGTTATTGGGCATTTTCCTAATTTTACTGTAAGTAACAGCAAAGGCTCACAGTGCACACATAAAGGTACTGTGCCTCTACAGTTGCCCACTATCTAGGATTGGACAATGCTTGTATTATTCTATTCTAATTAGGGCCTCGGGGCAATCGCACCGAGCACTGGTCCCATACAGCAATAGCTGTAGGGACCAGTGTAACTACTGTTATACTGTGGATTTCTTCTTATTCCTCTTGTTGCAGGAATTTGTCTTGCAACTCTTCGAGTTGCAGGACAAATTATATATCAAAACGTGCGGTTTGATCGGGATCGGTGTGCTATTACTTTTCTCTATGGAATACGAATTTTTCGCGACTTAAGTCGCGAAAAACTGCCCAAAATTTTGCATTGAAATGAATGGGACGGCCGAAAGAAAATGAGCAAAAAAGAACATTAATTGAAGATTTTCAGACGTCTACTTCTCCGGCATAATTTCACCTAGAGACTCCATTTAAACTTTAAACAGTAGACACAAGTCTTTTGTATTAGTGTATTAATTTGCATTTCGATAGGTCATATAGTTTTTTATCAATCCCTGTTCAATGACTATGATCATTTTTGGAGAAATTCTGAGATTATAATTGGTGTGTATTGCACGGAATGTTCGTGTCAGAGTGTGTGATGTCATCGCTCAGTGTAGAGGGAGAGGTAAAACTGTCAAAAAATAAATTTGAAAACTGCACTCCAGGCCGCAAATTCCACTCTACAGAAATAATTTATACATAGAAATGTAGGAAAATTTGTCTTCTCACTCACAATCCTCTGGTAAAGCTGTCAGAGTTATAGTTTGGGCGTACGACGCAAAGATGCGCCACCAAAACCACCAACAGCCTCATTGGGTCCCATATTAAAAACGCAGGAAGATTTCGGAAAAAGTGAGATTTAACTGTTTTTTTAGATCGCTCTAACAAAGCTATTTTTTCATTTTTCTTAAAAAAAAAACATATGTAGAGGTTCAGGAAGAACTCAGGACGCTCAAAGTGAAGTCGGATCAATGATAGGTATTATGGTTTTGCCAAAAATGCTTTCTGTTCGAGGCCAGAAATTTCACTCTGCCCACCTCTGGCTGCTTTCACTCTGCCAGAAGATTCCACAGCTGTTAATTCTGTTGATTGCTCTGCTCTGATTGGTCGACCCCAACGCCTTTGATGCTTTGATGTGATTACAGTTACAGATACACGCACGCACACACACACACACACTGGTCATTTAATGTAATATCAGTTAAAGATACACGCACACACACTGGTCATTTAATGTAATAACAGTTAAAGATACACGCACGCACACACACACTGGTCATTTAATGTAATATCAGTTAAAGATACACGCGCACACACACACACATTGGTCATTTAATGTAATATCAGTTAAAGATACACGCACACACACACACACACTGGTCATTTAATGTAATAACAGTTAAAGATACACGCACACACACACACACACACTGGTCATTTAATGTAATAACAGTTAAAGATACACGCACGCACACACACACTGGTCATTTAATGTAATAACAGTTAAAGATACACGCACGCACGCACACACACACACACACACATACATATGCGCACGTAAGCGCGCACACTCCTCCAGATACAAATGTTTCACACACACACACACATTTTGAGGTTAAAGGGCATAGGTTGCTGTATAAATAAATACTTGAAGAGGAATGTTTGTTGTAGGTGTGCTCCTTGTATATTATATAGTATCATAACATTACTAGTATTAATTGTTTGAAATCTCTGAAGAACCTCATCATAGTGTACACACACCGGCAGTAGCCCCCGTGGCCCTTTCAAAATTTCCCCCAGAGGAAATTTTCTAGTTATTTTTCTTAGTGTACAAATCACTAAAAGCATCAACAGTCATTACTTTACCTCTGTGGCACTTGACTACAGAGCCATTAATCAGTAAACGTTTTCGATTTGTGACCTGTACAAACCACAATATGCAATTTTTTAAAAACCTCATTATATAATATAATTTTATTTATTTATATAATCTAAATAATTTCTGGCCACTGTGGCTCAGTCGTGTGTTTTAAAGAAGACATATGTTGTATCATGTTAATTCTGTATCCTGTTTTATTTTGTACTCACTTTTCTCTCATTCCAGAGCCCTGTACTACGAAGCGAGTTCAACATATCCAGGATATCTTTTCGTTGTCTCGCTTCACTAAGCCTAACAACCACAGTCAAGGATAAGTGGTATCACGAAGGTGGTTATCAACTTTCTGAGTTAACCCTTTCCTCTTCAAGGTCTGTGAGCGCTCACATAAAGGGGGCGTCAAGAGCGTCATTTGACTCAACTACCGGAAAAAACGATTGCTTTCCGCCCACTTCTATGAAGAATATGAATTACTATTACAGTTAAAAGCAATATGGCTGCTCTAAATAAGGCAATTAATTAAGTTAATTTAGGCAGGAAATAACAAGTGTGAATTCATGAATTAATATTTTTATTTAACCACTCCATGCGCTCTCACTGCCTACTGTTGATGTTTAACCTGACAGCTGCACACACTGTTGCACTGAAAACTGACTTTTAAACATTATAATCATGATCTGAATTTACATCTGAGACTGTCCCATAATGAAGGATACATCAAATATATTTCGTTTTGGCTCACTTAAACTCTAATAAACTGTTTTTAGGTCTATTATCTTGGATAAACAGACTAACAATAGACATTTTTAAAACAGTATTCTATTATCTGTAGTACCGGCAGTTTAAAACGATACTATAAAACTAGAAAGCATAAAACACAATGTGACAAGGGTATGTTTTAAAGGAGTTGTACAGTATTTCATATACAAGTAAACGTCATACTGATCAATAATATAGTATGAATGTATGCTACCTAATTTTACAGGAGAGTAATTACAGAAACTGTGTGGTTAAATATCCAGAGAACTACAAACTGCACTCATTAGTTCAGTGAGAAACAACCACACACATCAGCTGACTGATACAGCGATACACACAGTAACTCTACTGTAACTGTACCTATGTTACATACAGTAACTCTACTGTAACTGTAATTATGTCACACACAGTAACTCTACTGTAACTCTGTTACATACAGTAACTCTACTGTACCTGCAGCTATGTTACACAGAGTAACTCTACTGTAACTCTGTTACACACAGTAACTCTACTGTAACTGTAGCTATGTTACATACAGTAACTGCAGCTATGTTACACACAGTAACTCTACTGTAACTGTAGCTATGTTACACACAGTAACTCTACTGTAACTCTGTTACATACAGTAACTCTACTGTAACTGTAGCTATGTTACATACAGTAACTCTACTGTAAGTGCAGCTATGTTACGTACAGTAACTCTACTGTAACTGTAGCTATGTTACACACAGTAACTCTACTGTAAATCTGTTACATACAGTGACTCTACTGTAACTGTAGCTATGTTACACAAAGTAACTCTACTGTAACTGCAGCTATGTTACATACAGTAACTCTACTGTAACTGTAGCTATGTTACATACAGTAACTCTACAGTAACTGCAGCTATGTTACATACAGTAACTCTACTGTAACTGTAGCTATGTTACACACAGTAACTCTACTGTAACTGTAGCTATGTTACATACAGTAACTCTACAGTAACTGCAGCTATGTTACATACAGTAACTCTACTGTAACTGTAGCTATGTTACACACATTAACTCTACTGTAACTCTGTTACATACAGTAACTCTACTGTAACTGTAGCTATGTTACACAAAGTAACTCTACTGTAACTGCAGCTATGTTACATACAGTAACTCTACTGTAACTGTAGCTATGTTACATACAGTAACTCTACTGTAACTGTAGCTATGTTACACACAGTAACTCTACTGTTACTGTAGCTATGTTACATACAGTAACTCTACAGTAACTGCAGCTATGTTACATACAGTAACTCTACTGTAACTGTAGCTATGTTACACACAGTAACTCTACTGTAACTGTAGCTATGTTACACACAGTAACTGTACTGTAACTGTGTTACATACAGTAACTCTACTGTAACTGTAGCTATGTTACACAAAGTAACTCTACTGTAACTGCAGCTATGTTACATACAGTAACTCTACTGTAACTGTAGCTATGTTACACACAGTAACTCTACTGTAACTGTAACTGTAACTGTGTTACATACAGTAACTCTACTGTAACTAACTATGTCACACACAATAACTACTGTAACTCTGTTACATACAGTAACTCTACTGTAACTGTAACTATGTCACACACAGTAACTCTACTGTAACTCTGTTACACACAGTAACTCTACTGTAACTGTAGCTATGTTACATACAGTAACTCTACTGTAACTGTAGCTATGTTACATACAGTAACTCTACAGTAACTGCAGCTATGTTACACACAGTAACTACTGTAACTGTAGCTATGTTACACACAGTAACTCTACTGTAACTGTAGCTATGTTACATACAGTAACTGCAGCTATGTTACACACAGTAACTCTACTGTAACTGTAGCTATGTTACACACAGTAACTCTACTTTAACTCTGTTACATACAGTAACTCTACTGTAACTGTAGCTATGTTACACAAAGTAACTCTACTGCAACTGCAGCTATGTTACATACAGTAACTCTACTGTAACTGTAGTTATGTTACACACAGTAACTCTACTGTAACTGTAACTCTGTTACATACAGTAACTCTACTGTAACTGTAGCTATGTTACACAAAGTAACTCTACTGTAACTGCAGCTATGTTACATACAGTAACTCTACTGTAACTGTAGCTATGTTACACACAGTAACTCTACTGTAACTGTAACTATGTCACACACAGTAACTCTACTGTACCTACAGCTATGTTACACACAGTAACTCTACTGTAACTATGTTACAGTAGAGTTACATGTTACATACAGTAACTCTACTGTAACTGTAGCTATGTCACATACAGTAACTCTACTGTAACTGTAGCTATGTCACATACAGTAACTCTACTGTAACTGTAGCTATGTTACACACAGTAATTCTACTGTAACTGTAAGGCTCTGTTTGGTGACATTCATGTAATGTTACGACTCAACATGTTTACATTTATATCTTATTCTCCCTGCTGAAAATCTGTATTTCTCATATAAATATTCTTCGGGGTTTCTAACAGTTTTTGTCGGCCTCGAAAAACTCTCGCTCTCCTCACAGACTGTCACACTATCCGCGCAGCAAGGTCCACAGGATCTTCCCAAAAGGGTGATGCCATTTTCCAAGATAATTGATTGGTTAGTAGGCGGTGCTTTCAGCATGAGTTGCTAAAGTGATCCAGATTAAAAGAGAACCACCTTCGTGATACTGAAAACCCAGGGTTAGAGCTGAAGTTAACTGCCTTACCCTCAAATCCAGCTTCATAGTACAGGGCTCTGGTGTCTTCAATTAGTGCCCTCATGTGTTTCCCATCTGTGTTGTTACCTGCCTCGCCCTTGATTAGTTTCACCTCATTACCCAGCTTCCCTCATGTATTCAGTCTTTGTCTGAGGAGTTGTCTTTTATTGTGATGTTTCACAGTGGACAGAATCATATGCATTTGGTAGACATTGTCAACCCTACTAAGGCCCCGTTTACACAAAGGGAAAACGCAGATATTTCCATGCGGTTTGGCCTTTCATATACACGAAAACCTTGTTTTTATCACGGAAAAGGATTATTTCTAAAAACTCTGGGCAAAGTGGAGAATTTGGAAAACTCCGGTTATGTGTTGTCGTGTCAACTGGGAGAAACAGGGCTTTAAGTTCTCACGCTCATTCTATCTAGTTGTTTTGAAAGGAAGTCGCTCTTGTTTTTCGTTGTTGATTTTGAGGATTCTGATTGGCTTGCATGGCTTTATCCCTCTCCCTACACTGCCGCCCATAGATTTGGCATATTTATAATGGCGCTCGACGGCGTATTTATGCAGGTTGATGTAAATGACAACCTTTTTGAAAACGGAGGGGGGGAAATATTTGCACTGAAAAAGTTATATTTTTTGTTTTATATTTTTCATAATATGTCCCTGTTAATAGTTCAGGTTTGAGTTCTCACAATACACAATTTAAACACAATCAGGAACAACAAGACATATAATTTCACCAATAAAATATAATCTAAAAAAAAAAAAAGGGAACAAGACAAATATAGAACTTCATCAGCCTCTCTGTTGTTATTTTTTTAGTAAACATTATTGTTAATGATCCCAAATACTGGGCAAACTAGTAGACAGAGATAGTTGGTAAACTACAAATGGCTAACTGAATTTCTGTGTTGGTAATTGAAGCAGCTTTAAATACGTACAAATTTGTAACTTCAAAGTTTGCCATGATTTCAGTCAGTCAAATACGACCTGGCTCTGTCATTGCTGATTGCTGTGGGGTGAACACAGAGTTCCCTCAGCTAAACTCTGCTTTCATTCCATTTCACAGCCACACTGTCCTCCTAAGCGGGTGCCAATCACAGCGGGCTAACTCGCCCAGAGCCTTGAGCGGCTGGAGCTCATTAGAAAAAGCTGGGCATGTTTTGGTGCCGGCAAAGCCCGTATTCATCCCAATGTGAGACATTCCTTGGGGCGGGGAGAGGTTAATCAGCAGGGCAAAAACAATGAGCTCAGGTCCTGCAGGTAGGGAGAGGAAAGAGGGGGAGGAGGAAGAGGCGGGCAGATGATAGTCAGTGTCCGAGGGAGAGCGAAGGACGTGGAGTGGGTCGACTGTGAAATGAGGAAATGCATGAAGAAATGCAAGGACATCCAGGATAATACACATTTCTGTGCGTGCAGCAGTTTTTTGTATTGGATACTAAATCACTACATATCAAGTATGTTAAAGACATGGAAGTGGTTGAAATGCAACATCTGTTACAAGTGAAAGGCTTCATGTTTTAGTAATACAGCACAGTTCTACACTGGCCTCTGATCACTGATATGTATTTGCTACTATCCATTCCTTACCTTGAGTTGCAAGGCTATTTTTGGGCAAGGGAATAGTACAAAACAGAAAAGAGCTAAGCCAGCTTTGCAGGTAGAAATCAATATGCCCTTAAATTAAAAAAATCAGAAATGAAATTGACAGAAGTGGAAACACACGAAATCTGAGGAAATGTGTTTTAGTTACGCTTAGTTGTCTTGTCTGTTTTAAGATTGTTTTTTCATCACTCCATACTCCAAGTTATAATGGATTGTGGATAGCTTGCACAGTTAAAAATGTACACCACGGCCCATTTTAACCACTAATGGTGCGGGCCTAGTGTCAATTCAAGGCCAGTCCAGCTGTAAGACTCAGTGTGGTTAGCTCTTTATGAGAAAGCTCAGTGGACAAGTCTTTGGCCCCGGCCCATGTTAGGCTCACCACATTTCCCTGGCACTGCCACACATATGGGACAAAAAATACTGACCAGCAAATATACTCATGAAAAAGAATGATTCAAAGCACCAGAGAATAATCTACACATGTCTTGGATGACTTTAGGGAAGATCATTTAAAAAGATAGTGTTAGCTGAGGAAATTAGAGATAAATCAAATGTCAGAATAATCTTGCTCACACTCCACCCTCAAGGATTTTGAGAACTTGTTGATAGCACTCATCTACCTTTCTCAACTCTTCTTTGTTCACCTGCTGCAAGCGCTGCCATATTCATTAGAATATCTGGTCATTTTCTCTTGTTAACATGCACCAGTCTTATTCGATTGTGCCTCAGTTATCAGCCTGCACCATATGCTGTGTAGGCGGTAGCAAAGAGTCTAGACAGATCCTGTGGCAAATCTACTGCCATCCCAAGACTGAATTCCTCTTAGTTTGCTTGCTTCAAGACATGAGTTTATTCATCCATGTTTGATAACCCTCCCCTGCTGGGCCCTTTGTGTTTGTGTGGGTATGAAGGGGCCTGCATGTGTCTAAAAATGCCAATGATGGAAATTCTCCTCTACAGGCATTAGGTAAAAGTGTGTATGTGTGATGTCTTCTCTGCACCAAACATTTACTTGTGTTCAGGGTTTCTTTTATCTGAGCTGAATGTGTTAGACTCTTCTCCAATGCTCAACCTGTACAGCTCTGTACTTGTTGCTTTGTTGTTAAGTTAATTTGGCACACATAAACTCTATTTATCTGACTCCCCCTTGTTCAACTTCTTTATTATTTTCACCAATAGTACAGTACATATCTACATAATAATATTTCTAATAAGAATAATAGACAAAGTCAGTGGTCACGTTTCCAACAACTAATTTACAGTATATGCACATTTTGAAGATTCCAATGAAAAAAGCTTGATGGAACACCAAAATTGATAAAACAAAAATGCACATAAAAGTTTTTATACTCGCTTGAGGGGGTTATTGTCTTTTTCGAAAAATACTTAATGCGCTAAACGGGAGATGGAAAGACTTTTTCTGAATAAATTGTTACGTAGCGAACATTTAACTTATGACTGATCGGCTGTTTCTGCTCTGCAGGGCAAGATGAGCTGATATGGGTGGCTAAAGTTGTCTGAGTATAGCAAACTCTTTTTTTATATAATTTTTTCTCTCTTGCTCAATCTGTTCTTCTTTTACTGTTTACTGACGATTAGCCAAAGCAATACATTACACTGCCATCTTCTGACCAAAGTACATTCATTCATTCAGGTTTGTTTGTTCGCTCTAAACCAGTTGATGGAAATGTCCCTAATTCACATTTTCTTTAATGCAACATTTCAAAATGTTGGGAATTAAGGATGCCTCTTTTATGAATATATGATACCCTCGGCGTCAAATATGTAAATAAAAGGGTGTTATCATAAATGCTATCCCTCCCATAAGGATATCAAATATGTAAGGATGAACATGAGCAACACTTGTGTGGATCTCATGGTTCAAAATTGTGGTTAGATGGCTATCAGAATTAAATAATTATCATAAATAATAATTAATTATAAGAAATTATATGACTTGATTGGCTCTAAGTCATAGCTCGTTGGGGCATCATCTGTAAAACAGAAAAATATAGCCAATTCACCTAAATCAGTCTCATAAAGTTACTAAACTATCAATTTGGATATATATATATATATATATATATGTGTGTGTGTGTGTGTGTGTGTGTGTGTATGTATATATTGTAAATAACAAGAAAAGCAAATAAAGGAACACATCTATAAAATAAAGATGTGTTCTACAAAGAGTCTAATCTAGTGTAGGCTTACAAAAGAGAGGAAAGTGTTACTTCGGTGTGTGTGTGTGTGTGTGTGTGTGTGTGTTTGTGTGTGAGGCTTGTCACACAAATACTCATAAAACTCATGCTGTTAAGGGAAAACTAGGCCTGGTGGCTGTGAGCTGTTCGGCAAAACTGTGTCTTTGTTACAGCCAATTTAACTTACTGTCTGACTGACTGTCTGTATAAAGCAATATTAGCATACAACTTGGAATGATGTAGCTACATGAATATCACAACAAATATACTTAAAAACACACGTATAAACCAAGTCATTAATTACAGGTCAAATCCTTTGTACTTAAAGTCCTTGCTTATGGCTTATCTACGCCCAGTTACAATACTCACAGTCCAGTTGGAAAAGGGGGTAAAATCCTTTTCGATGGAGCACGTCGAAGGAAGTTTGATTTCAGGCTGAGTTTCAATAATTTGCTGTCTTGCAAATTAAGTTGCTGGCTCGTCCTTGTTGTTTGATGTGAAGCTTTCTCTGGCAATTGCAATGAACTTTGCATTCATGAATGCAACCTTGGTGCGCAGGGAAGATCAGAAATGCAGTTGTTTCAGAATTCCTCATGGAAAGGAGATTTCTGAACAGAGAGAGGGCCTCATCTGAGCAGGGCTCTGCAGCAGAGGTGGGAGGAGGGGCGCTGGTGCATCCAGGCCTCTAGGTCAATCTTACTGAGGAAGATCAGAAGACTCTGATCTGATTTAACAGGGGACCACATGTGGTGTCACAGGTCTCTTGACCAATGATGTGACCTGTAGGAGTCATAAACGCAAGGCATTCTGGGAGATGTTCCTCATCAGAGAACAAAATGGAGGTGAAATGCCATTTTGTGAGTTAAATCAGAACCGTGTTTCATTTTAATTCACAAATATTAAAATCCACAAATGAACACAAGATTCACCTGTGGTCCAATCACAACAAAAATGTTAATGGAAACAAGGCTATTGTGAGATCTCATCGGCTTGTGGACTCCAGATTTGATGCCTTGAGTTTGGAATTAGCACATGCTCAAGGCAATGTTAGCATGCTAACACGCTAAGTTGAGACAGTGACCACGATAGACCTGATTAACGTTAGCATATTCCTGCTGTCATTGTGAGCATGTTAGCATGATGTAAGTATGTAGCTAAAAGTACCGCTGTGGCACAGTCTAACAGTGCTACTAACGTGGCTGTAGACATAATTAGGCTGTACTGTGGGAGCAAGTAAAAGACGAGACTGAGGGACTTGAGTTGAGTCTATTTACCCTCACTAAGAACAACAACAGTAAGGATACAGCTCTGGAATTGCAGTCTGCACAGTTCATAACTCTCAAACACACCCTCTTTAGCCCACCAAGCTACCATATAGCTCTCCTGTTCGGTTCTTAAAGGGGCAGCAGCCCTTAGTGAATGTCTCTATATTGTGTGTCACCACAGTATGTGAGATAAGGTTTTGAGGATACGGACTTAATGATACAATTGGAACAGTCTTAATGGGTCAAATATATATGACATTACCCTAAGATATGATATAGCGGTGAGCCAGTTTGGCAACTGGTGTCATATCGCCTCCACACAGATGTGACATTATAATCTAACATAATTTACAAATTAGTTAGATAATACTATGCTATCTTTACTCAAACACACTGTTAAGTTAATTCCTTTAACTTTTGAACTACTATTTTTGGTTTTGGAAAAGTGATTATTAGACAGAAACTCTAAACTCTTTAGATGAAAGAATCACCACTACAGTCATGCACACTGCTTTGCCTCGTAGGGAAATTGAAAGCATGTCGCTCTGAGCCTGGATACAGTTGCTTCGGAAATGGTCAGTTAGCAAATGTCAGTTATGCCGTCATAGTTTAAATTGACTCTTTTGGCCAGACAGAAGATGATCCATCCAAACAGAGCCTCCAGAGTCATTTTCCCGTCTTGCATTTATAGTATGTTTTAGAGGAATCATTTTCCCAAAAGTTAAGTTCTGTCACTCATCCAAATTTCAGTTGGCTTACAATTTAACTGTAACCCCCTCATAAATCTTTGTATTATACACAGACATCATTTTACAGCTAATGAATATATATCCAATGACAATTCGATTTCACCAACAGTTCATCCTGCATAAGTGATTTTGTTGCCAAATGACCACCCTGCCCCGTGTGATCTCATTATGTTCAATATTTATCGATTCCTTTTCTGCGGTAAGTGTTCATAAAAACCTCAATGGTGTTTTGACTAACATTAGAATCAAAAGTTAATGACTGAATTACTGAGCTATTCCTTTTAAGGCTTATGACAAGAAAAAACAACAGATGGAGCATGCTTTATAATGACTTCTGGTTGGATCCATGGTCCCATTAATTTGACAAAATGTTGTCCTACAGCTAGTACAAGACTGATTATTTCATTGCAAAGAGTTGATGGGATTTTCCTCAGTGTAAGTAAGTACATTACCACCCCTTTGTAGTCTGTAAGGGGGAGCAGTTGGACCTCACTGCTCCCCCATCAGCAGAGAAGTTACCAGTGTGACATCAGATCTCACCTGCAGGAGCTCCATGATCTCAGCTGAAGCCAGATTTCAGATAGAGGGGACAGGTTGGCCAGACAGGCTGCTTGGACGGTGGCCAGCCGCACAAGCTGTGAAAAGGTCCTGCGGCCTCCCTCACATTTCGCCAGCGATACATTTGTTCTAGCTTCTCTTCACTTCCCCCGCCATCTGTGGTCTTAATGAAGCTGTCAAGAAGCTGTCATTCACTCATGAGTAGCTGTACCTCACAGTGCGATGGCTAACATTAAGCCAACAGGGACCCAGTAAAGCTTTGAGCTGTGGCACTAAGTTCCAGAATTGCTGTGTGAACGACTTTCAACTCACCAGACATGATAGCTTGTCAGCAACTTTCTTTTTTTTCTTTTTTTTTTTAACTGTGATGATACAAGCCATTTGAATTATAGACCAAAGATGACCATTTGCTTGTACTTGTTCTTTGGAGAAAAAAACTCACAGGGTGTATTCACCGAATAAGTAATGACACATCACAGCATGCCATAAAGTCTTGGACCAGAGTGAGATGGTCGCGAGGAACAAAAGAGAAAGTCCTACTGTTGGTGGTGGAGGAGTCATGGCAACGGCAGACTGCTGGGAATTTAGTGAATGACAGAAGGGATTTTGATTCTTGTTCACATGGTGTCACACATGGCTACAACGGAACTGGAGGCTCTGTGTCACTGTGTGTATCCACGCCCTCCTGTTTATTGACTGCCAATGTCCATTGTTTTACAGGCAGAGTGGTCCCCCCCTCCGTCTAAAGGTAATTCACCAAAGACAATCTGGAGAGAGTGGGTAGGAGAGGGTGTGGGAAATGAGTGTATTAGACCTAAATTAGCTTCTTTTTTTTGACACTGCAATGTCATGAGAGCTGACATGAAACAATTATTTCAGCGAGTCATCCAAAACTTTGGGCCTGATTCAAAAGTGAATCAGTCTTTATCTATATAGATAAACATATTTATCATTTTTATTAAGATGATATCCGATGAAATGTATCAATTGCAACTTATGGTTAACACATGAAGATCATTGCTTTTAATACATCATAATCAATGAATTGAGCATTTTTTTTAAATATAATTTTGTATTGATTCACAGTTGCAGTAAACAATACAATCAAAGAGACATATTTTCATTTTTCTACATAACCCAGCACCCACTCCACTCATCCCAGAGACCCTTACATCATTATATCAACAAGTTAATATACCAGATCAGTTTAAGACAACAGTGTGTACTTATAAGGAAAGAAAGAATATATATATATATATAATAACTAGGGCCGGGACTTTAATGTGTTAATTAAAATTAATCAATTACACAAAAATTAACACATTAAAAAAAATTGACACATTTTAATCACACTTATTTTTGCACCACGGAACGTTTCTTACTGGATGAGTTTCAGGCAGACCGATTATACCGGAGCACCAACTAGCGTTCATGAGTTCAGACAACAACAAACCACAGTGAACATGAAGGAAGAAGCTGATGAGAGCGCTTTGGTTGGCCCTGTGGAAGCGTCGATAAGAGCATGGTTGTGTTGCTATGTAACAAGGAATTCACATATCACCGCAACACATCCAGCCTCAAGTATTTCCTCAATGCAAAACATATAGCAGCTAGCGTCTAAATATGCTATTGCTACACTTGATGGCAAAAATTGCACTCATCTGTTGGACTTGAACAAAAATAAACAATATTTTTGTTACTTAAGCTTATGTATTCAGTCATTATTCAATGGAATACTAAAAATCCATGTGAAAAAAATTACTTCTCACTGTTCTCAGGTCAAATATTTATATGCGATTAAAATGCGATTAATTTTGATTCATTAATTACAAAGCCTCTAATTAATTAGATTAATTTTTTTAATCAAGTCCCGGCCCTAATAATAACCCTTTCTTTATTTTTTTAAGTTATGAAAAGAACAGGGTGCAGCTTAAAAAACTTTACTTCTGGACATCGTTCACTAGCCACTTTATTAGGTGAAGTGTGCATCTAATAAATTGTCACAACAATAAGACATGAAGACCTCCAGTTCAAAGTACTGGACTTGGTTGGGCCTTCCATCTCTCGTTTGGCCTGGCGGATGGTGTGCCTACATGGATTTTAACATCACATTGCATCAACATTTTATGGGATAGCTACAAGTTCCGATGGATTACTTTTCGTAGCAATAATTATGAACCGTTCAAGAGAGCAGCCTGAGACAAAATGCTTTCCACTGGTTCTTTAGAAAATGAACCGAAGCTGGGTCATATTTGACTATAAAAACATAATTTCACTATTTCTGCTAAGAACAGTGTGCGTCACTCAGAAAAAAGGGCAAGACCTTAAATCTCTAGATGTGCCACAGCTGACAAGCAGCTGAGCCATGCCTGAGACGAGCTGCTCAGATGGCCTGTGTAGCTGCTCTATCCTGTTAACATGGGCGCCGAAATCAAAACCAAGAGATTCCACAATGTGCATAAATGCGATGTTCACGCAGGCAGTGTGGTCTGGCCGCAAGAGCACGAGTTCATTTTGCATATGTGGCAAGCTGTATTGCCTCCTGTATCATGACTCTTAGAGCCTGCATTGTGTGTATGTGCATGTTCTTGGAAAAAACCCTCACTCTTAATTACTGCTTTAATCCAGCTTAATCTCTCATGACCATAATTTCCACACTAATGTCATGTCCTCAGGCACTTTTTGATTGTGAAATGACGAGGAAAGAAAAAATGAAAAATAGATTTTGATACAAGTACAGTGTCTTTGAGGGGAAACTTTTAACCATGAGAAAGTGTGTGTGTTTGTGAGAGGTGGAGGGGTTGGAGGCTTTTTAGGAGACGTGTGGTGCCAAATGGGGATGAGTAAGCAGTCCCAAGAGCCAGAGGTTGTTCTGGGCTATGAGAAGTGTGGCCACACTGACGTTAGCCAGCGCTCTCCTGTTATAGAGGAGAAGGGTAGAGCTGAGCCAAAAGAGGCACAACGAGCCAGCCAAAGCTAGCAGCACATCTTAGCAGCTGTGGCCCATTCTCATCCACAGGCTGCTAAGCCTGGACAGACACCCGCAACCGCAGAGCTTGGAGCAGACCTCAGCTCAGTCCCTTTCATTTAACCAATCGCTCTTTCATTTCTCCAACTCCAGCCTCTCTCTTTCACTCATACACATCTGTCTCTGTCAGTTTCTCCTTCCACCTTTGGCTCCCTCTCTATCTGTCTTTTTCCTTCACGCTTTTTTTGGCTCCCCCACTTGTCAATCTGCTAAACCTATTAAGTATTACTAAGAGGGCAAAAATGTTCCGTAATGAAATAACATTAAGAATAACACCCTGTCGTGGGTGAAGATGAAACCGGTCTATTTATGAGTGGAGAACAAATAAACTGGTTTTGAGGGATCGCCTGGACTGTGTCTGCCAAAGAGAAGTGACAGGGCCCCAGAAAGCAGCATGTTTCTGTTAAATAAAGCTGGAGGAAAAGCCATTTCACTCCAATAACTGAAGTCTTTGTGAACAAAGAACATTATGTTTGGCTTTAGCTTAGCAGTGTTTCTGCCTACTGTGCCTGAAACACTAATGTTTTAAATTGTGTGTATCCAGGGTAAACTCTGAGTCCCAGTGTCTGGTATTGTTGTTAGACACTGCACTTTATAATTTTCACATTAGGAGGTTTTAGCTGCTTGAGTGCAAAAAATCATCCACTGTTGGCCATTAAAGAAAATATCCACCCTCAAAGCCTAGAAAAACAGCTACTGGTACACTGGAGCAGAGTTTTACTGAAGGTTGATTTAGGGGGGAAAATGATAAGGCTTTCTATATCTTCAACAGTAAATGTCAGGTTTCACAATTAGATCAAAGCACAATGACTTCTTTCTACACATTGTAGAGGTACCAATTTCCCCACCGCAGAAAGCCTTCAATAAACCAGAATGCATTGCAGCCAGAAGAAATGCTGTTGTTACGAGCGCCATGGCTGCAGCTCTTTCTGCCTTACAGCAAAGCCTGGCATGTTCTCTGAAGATTCTTGAAAGGTATAATAAGAATAACTGGAAGGTAGCAGGAAGCACAATTATTGTTACTCTTGTCCCTCGTAAACTCTGGTTAAAAGCAGTGGTTATAGAATGTTTGAAGCGTCCTGATGTGCTGGAATGCCAAGTTAGGATAGTTTCCTAGAGTGATCTCGTGTGTGAATTAAGTGTAGCAGGACACAAATTGCTCACAATGACAGTTCTAACATGCTCATTATAAGGAATTACTTTCACCAGCTTAGTTCTGTTTCCATGTTAGCAAGTATCACTTTCTAAATAGCACTGATAACAAAATACAGCTTAGACTGGTGGGACTGTTAGTTTTTCAGGCATTTAAGATATACTTGCTTTTAACTACTGTATGTGGTCTTTGACCTGAAAACCTGTAAAAATATATGGAAACAATGCACAGCGGATAAGTACCTACAACAAGCATTCCTTTTCAAGTATTTATTTATACAGCAACCTATGCCCTTTAACCTCAAATTGTGTGTGTGTGTGAAACATGTGTATCTGGAGTGTACGACTTCACTTTGAGTGTCCCGAGTTCTTCCTGAACGTCTACGTATGTTTTTTTGATAGAAAAATGATGTAAGGGGCACGGTGGCGCAGTTGTTAGCGCTCTCGCCTCACAGCTAGAAGGTCCTGGGTTCGATTCCCGCCAGGACGCTGTGGGCGTTGGAGAAGTGTCCCGGTGTCCGTATCGCCGGTCGGTGTTGGCACAAAGGTGTGGAGTTTGCATGTTCTCCCCGTGTCCCCCAAGGATCACCTTACAGGGACCTCTCACAAAAACATGCATTGATCCTGGTTGCTAAAGTGCCCCCCTCTGGTCGGTCGGGGAGCATGATGGGGGGGAGAGGAACTGGTGCTCCCACGCGCTCTGTCCTACCAGGTTGGGGTTACAAAATCGTGGGATAAAAAAGAGAAATGAAAAAATAGCTTTGTTAGAGCTGTTGTTACATCTCCCTTTTTCAGAAGTCTTCCTGCATTTTTAATATGGGAGCCAATTGCTGGTGCGTGTTGGTGGCACATCTGTGCATCCTACGCCCAAACTATAACTCTGACAGCTTTACCAGAGGATTGTGAGTGAGGAGACAAATTTTCCTTTGCGGCCTTTATTTTTTGACAATCTTTTCTCTCCCTCTACACTCTGGCGATGATGTCACACACTGTGACACGAACATTCCATGCAATACACACCCATTGTAATCTCAGAATTTCTCCAAAAATTATCATGGTCATTGAACAGGGATTGATAAAAAACTATATGAACTATCGAAACGTGGATTAATACACCAATACACAAGACTTGTGCCTACTGTTAAAATTTAAATGGAGGTTCTAGGTGAAATTATGCTGGAGAAGTAGACGTTTAAAAATCTCCAATTATTGTTATTTTTCGCTCATTTTTTTCGGCCGTCCCATTCACTTCAATGGCTTCGCCCCAAGCACTGGTCCCATACAGCTATTGCTGTATGGGACCAGTGCTTGGTGCAATTGCCCCGTGGCCCTAATAAAAAAGGACAACTTTTGGAGCTTTTTCTTGACAAACAACAGTTTATCTATCCACCCTATGCTATATAGTTTTATCCAGCAGATACAGTAAGGGAGCACAGGTATCAAATCTGGCAACTTCACTGTGACTTTAGGATGCTGTGCACAGTCATTGCACCCAACTGGTGTGCCAAGAAATAGTTCCAGCATGCAAGTCCTACTTACAGCACACATTGTTGCTTTTACATTTCTGTTAATGTACAGGTTAAACAAACAAGATGAAATCAGTTGACCCTCCCATTCCTCCACCCTTTCGTCTACCTTTCAGTTTGTTCTCTCCTGTCTGCATTGTATCGCCCCTGCCTGAGCTGAAGCTCAGTATGCCAGCACAGGGCTCAAGAGATAATGCTTACAGCTACAGGACACATTTATTCCAACATGGCTGGCCATGTACAGGGCCAAAAGGATCCTCATCACCTCCTGGAGCACAGCTGTCCTCTGGAGCGATGAGGACAAAGAAGGGGAACGAGCCGCCGGGGCCTCAGCAGCACTGAGTGTGTGCACTGTGGCACACAGAGAGAGATCAGACCTTTTCCACCAGCTCCTTCTTTCTCATTATACACCTCCCTCACCCGCTCTGAGGATTCTCTTCCTCTGTCGCTACCTCTCTCTCCCTCTCACACACACATATAGAGAACAGTCATCCATACAGATTACAACATCCAGAGGGTGGTGGATGGGTTCTTGCCTGACTCTGAAAAGAGCTCTCGCCATTACACTGTTATTTTTTAGCACCTTTGTCTGATCATCATATGGGTATCTACTTGTAATGCTCCCCAGTGTAGCTTGTATATAACACTACTCTACAGCTAACATGTGACATGAAAACACAATGTTGAGGACTACTATAAATAACCAGAGAAACGTGTTTGTAGCCTGGAATGATACAGCTCTGATGACTGTAATCAACAAAGCCTGGGGTCATTTTCTTTCTTGAATCATGTTGTTTGTTCCTACCGTGATATACAATCATCACTAGCATTTACAAAAAATTTGCTCCATTACCGATGACAGAAGTTGTCCACATACCTAAATGTAATGGCCGCAGTTTTGTTTAGGCAAAAAAAAATACTTACTTAAAATGATGGGGGAAAAGTATATGGTTCAGCATAACAAAAGAAAAAATGAATGGACATATAACTGCAGTTACATGGTGATCTAAAGCGTAATGCAAAGCAGGTAAGCTACGTAACTACAAATAACTTACTTTTGGTTTTAGTATTTTCAGCAGTTGATATGGATATGTAGAAGAGCAGAAGATATTTCCATAGCCCAAATATAATTTCCTAATTTTCTTTTTTCCATTTCCTTTTTTCTACCTAAGCTTTTTTTCTTATTAACTTTAAGTTCATGTGTAGTATAAATTTACTACCTCTCTCTGAGTGAGAAAAATGAACCAAAGATCAAGTCGAAAATTCCTTTTAGTTTTAGTTTTCCTTTTAGTTTTATTTTCAGATGTCGAATACACTGGCTAAATACAGTGGAGGAGACCTTATTGGTCCAATATCAAAGGCTGTTTCTGAAGGGGTCCCATCCTGATCTCAGCCCAGGGTCTCTCTCCTTTCTACCGGTGTGCCCAGTCCTTATAAAATGCGCATATGCGCACTCTCGTGCAAGCTGTTAACCTTTTATCCTTTGTTCTAACCTTAAACTTACTTATTTATTTTCCACATTCCAAAATCTTCTATGTAATGGCTGCCTATTCTTAAACTTCAGATACTACACATGTTATATCTTAACTTTGTTGACTCATTCATAAAGCCTTGTAAAATGACAATGGACCATTAAATCACCAGCAAGACACCATAGCTCTTTATGATGGGAACCTGTTCTTTTTCAAGCTGTACCTGGAACATGGACCTTTGATAGGTTGAGAGTATGTGAAGTAGTTCTGCTGACAAATCTAAAGAATCCCTTTTCAAGAATTAGGTCAACATTAATCCCAGAACTTTACAACCATATTTGGCAGGCAACAACAAAATTGAGGTCAGAAAATTATTTTGTTGACCACATTTGAAATACATTAACAACGTTGTTTAACCTTGTCCTGTAGTTGGTGCTTCTGTATTTTTTAAAAGCATGTTTCATTTTTCAGGTGGGAAACCACACTGCTTTTGCTGCAGCAGTTTCCCAGAACTGACCCGTTGGCCGACAGGCTGGTTCGGCATTGGCTTGAATGCATCTAATAAGCTGTTGATTTTTCATTTGAAAATAATGCTAAACTATCATTAAATTAAATTAAATTATGCATAGTGGAGGTTAGTAGATTTTATTTTATCCCACTTTTCTCTTGACCCAAATGTTGAAAAACCTCAGGCTGCCTCGGGCTGTGTAACTCAAATTGTAATTTAAAAAGTCACCAGGAAAAAACAGGGATGAACTGTGGGGATAAATAATAAAAAACTGGGATGAGGCTGAGTAACAAGCATTAGGTCTACCTCCCGTGTCTGGCATCTCCCGGGAACTCTCGCAGAGCAACAGATGGTAAACTCTGAATGACTCAGCCACAGCTCGTCCATGCGTGGTCCTCTACTGTCACCTGCTGGTCACATGCAGGATGGATAATTGCATTTAGATACACAAATATGAGAAAAAGTTGCCTTGATAGACTTTATTTGCCATCATGTTAACTGCTTAATGAAAACAACTATTATGAAGCAGCCCTCTACCCTCCAACAGTCTGAGGAAAGCCTTAATGAATCAATTCAGTTCAATAACTGAAGTTTAGACATCCATTGTGAGTGATGATGAAGAGATCTCCACACGGACTCGCACTTAATGATAAACACATGTGAGTCTTCCCACTATCTGAGCCAATTACAGACAGCAGACACTAAACAATCTATCACAGCCGTATAGAAAAATGACCCCCCTGATACAAAAGGAGGATGAAAAATGACATGGAATGTGAAGAGGTGAGAGCAGATGGATTATGAACTATAAATGTATAACAAATGAACCGAGCAGGGGGCTCAGGACTGGCAGACCCTCTTAATCAATCACCTCTCTAACAAGACAGTGGGCAGTATGTTGTCTTTCTCCACGCTCAGAGGAAAAGGGCACAGGCTAACACATGTCCAGACAAAAAGAGATGTAAGGGTGAGATCACTTCCACACATAATCTTATAGTTGATTAGGCTTTGTGGGGTTAAAACTAGGGCTGCAACTAACGATTAATCTGTCGATTATCTAAACGATTAATCGTTTAGTTGTTTGGTCAATAAAATGTTCAATCAGTGTTTCCCAAACCACAAGATGACATCCTCAAATCTATTGTTTTGTCCACAAACCAAAGAGATATTCAGTTTATTGTCATAAAGGAACAAAGAAACCAGAAATATTCACATTGAAGAAGCTGAAATCAGAGAATTTAGAGTTTTGTCTTGACTTGAAAATTGCTCAAACCAGTTTTTTGATTATCAAAATAGTTGATAATTAATTTAATAATCGATTATTGTTCAATTAATCGATTAATTGTTGCAGCTCTAGTTAAAACCTCATCATTAACCAACGTGTTTTCAGTCTCATATCTCTCTCCTTTTTTGTCTCTCTTGCCCTCTTAGGAGCCATGCTGTTAATGGACCACGGCTCTTGGACGAGGAACCCCAATGACTTTGGTGATACAGTGAATTTTCATCTAACGCCAGCAGTAGGTTGATTTTTTGTCATCATAACTCTTGATTCCTATGAAATATGGTACAGACATTCATGTTCCTCACAGGATAAATTGTCAGTTTGGAGGTCTTTTCCTCTAGCATGACTCATGACATCAAAACGTGTTCCATTATTACCTAAATACCTTCAAATTAACTCTGATCATCCATTAAACATTAGCATGTGTGGTACTGATTTGCAGACATGTAAAACAGACACAAGCATGCTAATATCAACATCTGCTAAGGGGGCCATCAGATCATTTTTTTAAGTTTACAATGTTAACAAGTAGATACACAACTGTTTTTTTCTCTTTTCTTTTGGTTCTATTGCAAATAATGTGCCAGGCTGCATAAAAAACACACAAAAAAAGTTTCTTCATCAAAAATAAATTATAAAATTAAAAATATCTGCCATAACAGATGTCTGGCCTCAGCCCTGAAAATTCGAAAAATCCAGAAAGATCCCTGTGTACACCGGACCTGTACAGGACTGGATTATCTGATAAATCTTTTTAATAGGACTGCACAATTCAAATCCAAATTTTATTAAAATAACAGTAGTGCTATATACAAATCACAGAAGGCACACTATTTGAGTCAAAAGACCATTCAGGATTTAAGAAAAAAATACTTTTCTGCCTTCATATAAGTGATTTTATATGTAGTGGACTATATATAAAATCAGACATCTCTCACCTTCTAACCAATAAGCTATAATACTTAATATAACGTAATAGTTTAGTAATACCAATGACTGTTAATATTATGCATTACAAGAAGGTGATTTTCTGATGAAATATTACAGAACTACTTCCTTTAATTAGACAAGAGTGATGAATTTAGTGGGGATAGAACAGAGGTAATATTTTACTTCACCTCCCCCTGGAACCTGAATGAGCCTCCCCTCTTGTTCTGTGTTTACCTTTCCTCACCGCTCCCTCTCTTAACACTCCTCTCATCCTAATCCTCTTTGCTCCTCAGAGAGACTCTCCTTTCTCCGTTAATGTCCAAATATAGACAATGTATCCCCCCCTGCATCCCATCACCCCCACACAGATGACCTCACTGTCCAGCCGGGACTCCCACCTGCATTCGGCACCACGCAGACGGAGCTCAGGGGCCCAGGGGACTCTGGGGGTGAGGCATCACAAGCAGGCGTGTCCAATAAACACATTGTGAGAGCTGGCTATGCTGTCAGAGTCCAGCGAGTCACAATGAGTCAACAGTGTGAGTGCTGGCTGTCGTGAAGCCATGGGAGAGGGGTGTCCCATTGTCAGGGCCCTGAGACTTTGTTTAGGGCCAGAGGGCCTTAGGGGGTGACACAGAGAAGGAGGGGGAGGATGGGTGATGGTGATTTGAAGGACACCAATACGTCTAAAAGAAAAAGCCCACACAGTCAGACAGAAACTTTTGGTAACACTTTATAATAACCTTCATTTATAAATAGTAAACAGACAGTTTATTAATGTTTAATCATCATTTATAAACCGTATATAGACCATTTAGAAAGGTAAATACATAATTTATTAATGTTTAACTAACTACATCATTTATAAATGACAAATAGATGGAATATTAATGTACGTTTATGGTTACTTTACCATTAACAAACAATTAGATTATAATTTAATTTAATTGCACTCATTTTAACATTTTCTAACACCATATTAAGTATGTTAATGATTTTGAAATGATTCATAAACCTTTAAGAAATCGGTTGAAAACATTTAATGATTAAATATGTATAGCACTTTGTAAATGGTTAATAATTGGATTATAAACCATCTATAAACATCACTTAGTTGGTTAGTGTAAAGTGTTACCAAACTTTTATTAGTGGAAAAGTAAAGCAGGATACTAAAACTCTTCACGGAAACCCAGACAAGTGAACGTTTTTATGAGCTGGCAGCTTTTTAAAGCTGGCTTTTAACATGTGCTAAACTCAATCTGTATTTGTTACAATCAGTTTTTGTTCTTTGACACCAAAAGTAGGCAGGTTAAAGGTGCAGTATGTGATGCTGGATGAAGATTGTTGGTTGCTGAGTCCCCTTACCATGTCGTCAAATACAGGCACACCAACCCAAAGGTATTAGTACTTCTTTAATATACTTTATAGTTTGCTCACGTCACATATGTAACATAACTTAAAATAGTTACATAAGAAACATATTTTCCCCAAACCATGATATTTTCCTAAACTTAACCAAGTAGCATGTTACCTAAACCTAATCAATGTCAAATCATGTGTTCAAATCATGTGTTCAAAACAGTGACCGTTACGCTTAGATATGAGGTACTCCACCGGTAGGGGCACAAGGAAACGCTCCCATGGGTCTTATTAGGGGGTTGAAACAAACTACCTATGTGGTCAATGGGTTGTTGGGTGCTTCCATTAAGATCTTTAACAAGATTATTTCCTCTGGAGTTGTAGTTTATCAAGTAGTTTTTCCAACTTGTATGTTGTCAATGGCTATACAACCATGTGTCACAAATTGTATGATGTCTTTCTGAAAACATAAACCTTTCTTCTGTTTTCAGGTTCAGGGTTTGATTACAGGTATGATTTATTACAGACCAACATTTTAACTTATTTCCAGTATTTCAGAGACCTTCCTGCTCAGGATGAGAAGGTAATGGTATTGTAACTTCTTTAACAACATCACATTTACAGTTATAAGGTGAGAGGAGCTATTTCTGGTGCCCCTGATTCAAGATTTAAAAGTCCTTTTACATGTGTTTGAATGCTGTTTAGACTACAGTTTTGTATATTGTGGTTTGCTGTCTTTCCCCTCCCTTTTCTCTGTCTCATTTCATGCACGGCATATGCGTGGCAGGAGGGCGTGGCTGGCTGCTGATTAGGCCTCGTTCAGACTGCCAGCCAAAATCCGATTTTTAGCCCATCCAGATTGGAACTGGACGGCTCTTTTGAAGTCTGAACAGTCACAAATCACACGAAATCCGATTTTTGCAAACCGGATCCAAACCACCTTTGGGAGGTAGTTTCAGATCGCATTTGGACAGATGCGTCTCAGTCTGAACCGCTCCAAACACTCAGATCGGTTTTGACTGTCCGTGACGTTACTCTACGCATATCGCGGGCAGCGTGGAGACAAGGTGTCCACCGGCAGCCGCCCCCGACTCATGCGGCCCAACGGGGCGTCCATCCGCCCGGTTTCTCCCCTGGTGCGTCTGAGATGTTCTGCATCTCTAATAGACAGTGATAAGGCCAATATACTGAGGTGACCGGCCTCCATCATGTTTGTTGTTGTTGTTCTTGTCGCTGTCGCAATTATATGACGTCAGACGCTCTGATGCCGTTACTACAGCAACCTGTCAGATCAGTCGATAATGTGGCCCAGTCTGAACAGAGCCATATCTGATTTGGACACTTGCTAAAAACAGTGTGGACAGTCACCCCTAAAAATCGGATTTGAGTAGGAATCAGATATGAATCAGATTGGCCTGCAGTCTGAATGCGGCCTTAGTCACACCAGGTCTCAATCAGCTCATCAACCTCAGACTACATAGCTTCTCTTCAGTGCCAGATAATTCTGTGACATTGGGTAGTGCTCACAATCTTGATGATAAGTATTTTCACAGTGTGTTTTGTTCCTATTTCTGACTTGTACTTTCCCGTGCCTGCAGGTGTGTTTCTCAGCTCTAGCTGCCCATTTGTTTGCTCTGTTCCTGGGCATTTCCATCCGTGTGGCTTTCCTGAGACTTTTGTGCTGTCTTTGAAACCAGGAAGTACCTTAAGCTGCATTCTACCGAAAATTCCAGCAGGGGGTGCGAAGTTTGGCTGCAAAAACATTCTGTCCATTCATTTCAGTGCAAAATGAGAAAACTTCTCACTTGATTTATTACCTCAGAAAATTTTTTTAGGACATCATGATCCCAATCACTAGTAAAAAATCTTCAAGACAATTTCATGTTAATAGTTCAAATAATGGCCCCATTTAGAAGAACTGTATAATTTGCGGGGTGGTTACCTTTGATTGATAGGGAGCAGAACAATGTGTATCCACGGCAACATGTAAATAAAGTCATATATAACGTTATATAGATAGAAAAAAGGACGTTTAGCGGTTTGGTCTCATAACTTTGACCATTTCACTGTATTTTCACTAACGACAGTTTATTTGAACGTTTTGTTCAGTAAAAGTTCTTGTTCAGCGTTTGGTTGGACTAGCAGACACTCCAAGGAGTCGCTGTTCAGTTTTCTGAGGTCAGTAACAAACATTTTGTTTTGGGTTTTTTGCCAAAACTAACATCCCAGTTAATGCTCCAGTTAATGCTAACATGAATTATCAGTGACTTCTCTCAGTCAGGTTGAGGTGTAGAGAGGCTGTAGTCAGTGATCAGATCCCTCTCACTCCTCCACAGTCCAGATATGGTCTGCTGCCCGTATCGGAAACAAGATGGCGATGAGTGTAACGCTGAACTCGATGCTTCCAACAGGCCACAAACCAATGGGTGACGTCACGGTCACTACATCCATTATTTATAGACAGTCTATGCTCCCAACGTACATTTTGGCCAGAAACATCCAGTCACATAGCTTAGCTTAAAATTCTAACTAGAAGCTTAACATTACAGTGTTCAGAAAACTAATGAAACAATCTGCCGCTTAAACCAATTCAGAGGGGTCGATTACAGCTCCAACTGGCCTCTTCTCCATAGCAACAGCAGCCGAAGCTCATGGATATTATGTTTTGTTTTTTTTACCTTTCCACCCTTTGAAACTGACTTCTTATGGTTTATAAGAAAGAACTTTGAAATAAATAAAACTAATGGTCAGAATATTAATTTATATTGTGGGATTGGTGCATTATTCTTGGCGGTGCCACGTTTTATTCAGTAATATTAATATCTTGTGTCCTGTCAATGAAAGTTAATGTCTGGGAAAAGTGTTTTTTCGTCCACCATCGAGTTGAAGCATAAAAACAAAAAGAAATTAGATGAACGTGACCTAGTTCATTTTTTGGCATCCTAATTAAAAATTTGTATCGATGATAAACTAGTTCATTTTAATCTGTGGGAACTGAAATTTAAGCTAGCACTTGTGCAGTATGAACGTGCACTGTGTGTGGACTCCTGTTTTAAATTAGACTTTAAATATATACATCCTGGTGGCTCACACTGGTAGAGTATGTACCATTAAGGCTGAGTCCTTGCTGCGGCAGACCCTGGTTCGAATCCGGCCTGAGGTCCCTTCGCCACATGTCCTCCCCCCTGTCTCCCCCTTTCTATCTGTCACTGTCTAATATAGCATGAAAAATTCCCCAAAAAAGAATCTTATAAAAAAATATAGCCTGTCTTTTCAATGGGATCCTACTCTCTGCTAATGCTAAAACACTAACGTCAATTCTTTGTAAAAACTGAAGGATAAATTATTTTTGCTGAATCAAACTTTCTGTGTGTCTTTGTTGCTTTCAGACATTTATTGACAGTAAAGATATTTACTTTTATACTTTTGAGTCACAATAAGCTCTATAAGTGTCAAGGTCAGTACATCATGCAAAAAACTGTACATTGGCAATATGGAGCCCAACCTAATGCAGACACGTGCAGTCAAGCGTATGCAGACGTGCATGAACAGACCCGTGCACTTGCATTCCCCTTCGCTCTCAGCTTCCTCCTGGCTCAGCTTTTATGAGGAGAGCAGTGTGAAACTGACACAGCCATTATCTCTGTTGTAGCTGCCCCTCCCCTCCCCTCCCTCTGCCCATCTCTCACAACAGGGACAGGAGTCTCCTATCAGAATGAAAGGACTGCAACCGCTTTGGTAAAGATTCTGGTTTAAGGTCACTGGTTGGGTTGTGAAGCCATGCAAATACCAGCGTGTGTTCATAGCGGAACTGGTCTCGGATCAGTGGCTAGGCATGCTGTCGGGAGGTTTTTGTGACTATGACCTCCAGAGTCTATACTTTTTATTGCCAGGTTTTTTTTTCATTGTTCTTACTTTTAAGATCCCTTGGATTTTCCTGCCTCCATTAACCATCATACCTCACCCTCCCTCCATCCACTTTGGAGCCAAAGCTGACAATGACCTACCTACAGGTGAAAGAGCCATTATTTTTGCTTATGTGAAAATTGAACCACAGGTTTCATTATTTTTATGTTCTACTACTTATACTTTTGTCTGGGGTCAACCATGTATCTTCCTTAGACAATTGCAGCCAAGTGGAAACCTTCCCGCCTGCAGTCATGTCACCTCCCAAGGCTCCAGTGTTATAACTCAGAGAGCCTCTGCAGAGGGCCTTGCTTTGCTGCATCACCTTCATTAACCACCGTGCTGGAAGCTTCTCTGTCATCCCTGGTTCGATGACTCCCCTCTCAACTCTGGCTTAGCTTCCGCAAGTTTATTTTTCTACTTATCTGTTGTGAGGACAGAGGGAGGCAATGACGGAGGGAGAGAAAGGGGAGATACTCGGAGCTTGGGTTGTGTTTTTTAATCTGTTATTCTATTGTATTGGCACGGGCGTCTCCAGTGTGGGGATTAAGAATCCAGACAGAGTGATGGAGCTCGGTGCTGACCCTGAGGGCCGCTGAGGACTGGAGGAGTAGAGGGGAGGAACAAAATAAATCATCTCTGTGGAATGAAAGAGAGAAAGACAGAGACACAAAGAGGCGGATGGAGGATTGTGAGTTTGTGTATGTGTGTGTGTGTGTGTGTGTGTGTGTGCGTATGTGTGTGACGGAAGAAGAGAAGCAATAGAGAGCAGAGAAAGAAGCGATGAACCAATCGAGGGAAGCGAAAGTGAGGTGCTGACTGTTGTAATGGTCTTGTTGAGGTAGGAAGCAGTGTAAATTCTAAAACATGGCCGAAATAATCTGAAGGTCACTAGTGGATTTAGGGGAGCTGCAATGGGGGCACTGCTGCCAATGTTTGAAGAAAAAAAAAATGAAACAAAAGTACCCTCTTGAATGCAAAATTTTACAATGGTAAAAATGTGGGTCCCCCACTGCTCTAGGGTGCCCTTAAATGGGGAAAATGTGATTAGGTGCCTTCTAAAACGTGGTGAAGTGCATTCTGTGATGCACTCAAATGGAGGAAATAGGACAAAAGGCCTTTTACGGTGCCCTTTTAGTGGAGAAAACATGATGAAGTGTCCTTAAATGAATAAACATGTCGAAGTATCCTTGAGCAAGATACTGAACCCCAAAATGGCTCCCGATGCTGCGTTCATCGGTGTGAATGAATTCCCAATGGTGGCAGGTGGCACCAATGTGCCCTGGTAGCCTCGGTCACCAGTATGAATGTGTGTGTGAATGGGTGAATGAGCATAGTTTGTAGTGTAAAGCGCTTTGGATAAAAGCGCTATATAAGTGCACCCCATTTACCATTTACCATTCACTGGAGAAAGCATGATAGAATGCCCCCTAAGGTGCCCCTAAATGGAGAAAATGGGATGAAGTGCCATTTTAACTGGAGAAAATGTGATAAGGTGCCCTCTAAACATGATGAAGTGCCCTCTAGGGTGCCCTTGAAATGAAGAAGAATCTATGCAGTACCATATAGGTTGGCTCACATTCTCGAAAACTTTCTATGCAGCTGGTGCCCTTTTTATGTTTGTGGCCCCTGCCCCTCAGTCAGCCTGAGTCTGCCACTGGTGAAGATTAGCTCACAGGGTTTCAGTTCAGTGCTGATAACCAGCCAAAAGTAGGCGTGTAGGAGTGCCACAGTGCTTTCACACCTCATTTCCACATGTATGAAATCACAAGATGAATAAACAAGTTCAAGGATTTGTGGATTCATGCCTTATAGCTCAGAGAAAATATTCTTCAGCGTACAGTTTCAGCAGCAGAGAGGCTACAGTGTTGCTTCTGAGGAAATGGTGTCGTGTGGTTTTTAATTGGTCTCGGATGCAATTTCATATGACCCAGTAAGAGAAAGATCATGTGTGTGCTTGTTGTTTCAGGTGTTATTTATTGTTGGAGCATGTAAACATCAGTTAGACTCCATTTGCCCTTGCCCCGGTAAAAGAATGCATTATCCACAAACCCTCTGAAATAGGAAGATTAGCTGCGATACACCAGGAATCTAAACATGGGGTCAATGCTAAGGCAGCAATTATTAAAGAAAATAAATTGTAGCTTTTATGGCACTGTCTCACACTAAAGGATTGGTTTGACTTTTTCCAACAGTTCCTCCCTCTCTATGAGTTTTCAGAACCTTATACCTCAGGAGCGCTACAAATGATTAGCTGAAGTAATAGTAAGCTAGTCAGCCACCATGGTTAGCCACATTGACTAACTGTAAACAGCAAAAGCAATTTTGTGTTCGATTTAGCAAATGCTTTGTTTTTTATATTTATTTATTTATTTCAAGAGATAGTTCAGATTTTTGGAAGTGGGGTTGTATGAGTTACAATAGCAAAGTTAAAGTTAAGTACTGTACTGTTGTGGACAGGGACAGCAGCAAAATGTACATAAGCCATCTAAAAAAGCCCCACTAAATAAAGCAATATCAGGATCATTTTAAGTGTATTAATAATATTTTCACCGCTCGATGTGGATGTCAGACAGCCCTACCTGATGGGGAACTGAAGTCTTGATAGCTATCTGTGCTCTCTTCAAAGCCACCAGACTCCTTTTAGAAACAGCTTCTCAGCTGTAGTTTTAGGCTATGTTTACATGATTACTGTGTGAACTGAAGACGCAAAAGTGGCGTCGCGTCTTCACTTTTTATTTTGCTTGCATAGTGATGCAAAAGTGTGTGAATTGGATTGGGTATGCATGCCAGGCGGCAGGCATCACTTAAATCGATAAGAGCATCTTTGCATCTTTGGGCAAAAACAATTTTAACTGGAAGATGTAATGAGCTTTTGACCTCTGCTCATTTCCTGCAGCCCTGTTCGAAGGCAAGGATATCTTCTGTAAAGCCAACAAGCCCCAACTAGCGCAAGCAGTCACTGAGTTCTCAAGCAAGAAATCTAACAAAACTGTCCTTGATTCCATCCCACCAACCGAGCATTATGTCCTTGACAGTGAGTCCCTGGTTTACCGCTTGGCATGGAAAAAGGGTGACAGTATGACTGCATATGACCATCATATGCAGTCACCATGCATGCCTGCTTGTGGACCATGTCAAGTTATGAATTGTGAGAATCACTTTAATCAAAGATATGTATAAATAAGAAAAGTATTTAAAAAATCTATAAAAACAAAAGACAAAAAAACCCCAAATGCATCATAAAAATATTATAAAAATATTTTTAAAAAAATAAAACACAAAATAAAAGGAGTTAACGGTACTGAGCCTTCCCGTGGCAGCCCTGTTTTGACTAATTTTACAGTACCACACAGTTTTTTTTTAAATCTATCCTTATTTTTCTCAGAAATATGCTTGTAACCAATTGCTTTAATATATAACTTTAATATTTAAAGTATATAACACTTGTAATCACTTATCTATGATAAGTCCACCATGCAAATATGCTAATTAGAATATGACATGACGAAAAGACACCAGCATTTCTGGTCTAGGAGGAATACAAGGCGTAATGGTCATTTTAAAGACCTTGCGGCTGCCATTTTGACAATAGGGCCATTCTTGGAGTCAAAAATTGTTAAACATTAAGTATGTTTTAAAGTACATCTTATAGTACTGTAAACCACTAAGAAACCTTTTGTTAGATTTTTGTTAGGGTTAAACCATAGTTGCACCTGATTATTTGACAAAAACAGCAATTCTCCTCACAGAACACAAGAGATACATTCAACAGCTGTCCCAGTTGGTAGTTGGTGTGTGTTATTGTGTAACTTTGGTGTTTTCAAAGGGTTTAGAACTACCAGAGCGAACAAACAAAACAAACTACCAAATTGAGGCAGCTGGAGGCCCGCAACTCCAGTGTTCTGCATGGTAAAATGACTGATTTGTCAAATGGGTTTGGTAGCTTTGAAGAAAGCTAGAGACAGATAATGGCTTGAGTTCCAAATCATTAAAGGCTGCCTGATAGTAAGGTAAAGTGATGAAAATATTCTTAATATTGCATGCACTTATGTTATGTTATGTTGATCATTGTTTTTTTTAGGTGGTGTGTTGAATTCCTTCTATAATCTGTGGTAACAAAGTCAATAAATCTGCTAAATAGCATTTATTCAGGTTGTCCTCTCTCACACTATCCCATTTGAGGTGTAATCATAGACTGTACAAAATATGGTAGTATTGTGCAGGATATCACCATAGACTTGATATTACCCATTTGTTTCCAGAGCCAAAATTAAACTCAGTGTGCTTGGCTCCCTTAAATCGACAGTTGCCATCTGTGCCTGTCTCCTCCAAACTCTTGTCATGGGGAATTAGCGATAGAGACTAAAACCATTTTTGAACCAGTTTGTAAACATGTTTGTTGTAAACTTGGGCATTTTAATATAGGTATATTGAGGATTGACTTTACTGCAAAAAAGGTGTATCTAAAAACAAGATAAAAACACTAAATCTGAGGGAAATGATCTTGCTGCATGGACAGATAATTTCACTTGGCAAGATTTCTTAAATTAAGATGATTAAATCTAGAAATAAGCATGTTGAACACTTAAAATAAGAAATTGACTCTTAAAACAAGATAAAGATAATTTCACTTGACAAGAAATCTTGTCAAGTGAAATTATCATGCAGCAAGATGCAGCATGCAGCAAGATAATTTCCCTCAGATTTAGTGTTTTATCTTGTTTTTAGACACACCTTTTGTTGCAGTGTTGCTTTTGGAGCCAGCCTCAAGTGGAAACTCGAGGAATTGCAGCTTTTGGCTCTTCCGTATTGGCTTCACTGAAGGTTGCTGCTTAGGTGTAACAGGTGGTGTTTGGACCAGATTGACATGTTTTATTTGTCAATTGCTCTATGACAAAAAGGGGTTAGTTTGTATTTGTGTTCCATGTTACCATTGAAAATGTCAGTTCCAGCAAGTGAAAGCAAGGAATTATGGGGGTTAGGAATAAGGTGGATAAACAGTTTTACCTCTGGACATACAGTATCCCTCCACTACAGCTCAGCATAGAAACCACTGTATTTTTTAATTTTTTTTTACTAAAAAGGCCATCAATTTGGAAGGCACCCTCTGGATTTGGCTAATTTAGCCTGCACTAATCTCATATTAGCTTCGGAACTGTGGGATCTGTCCATGTATAAAACAAATTCAATAAGATTTGTCCATGGGATCATGCTGCTTCAGGGACCAGTGACACAATATGTACATGTAAAGGTAAATGCTATGATTACGTCTCACTTACATTACTGTATGTCAAGCTGGTCCCAGGCTAACAAGACTGCCTTGAAATCCATTAGATCACTTTACAAACAAGCTCTAAAAATACTAGACAAAAGATCAAATCAGTACCACCACTGTGCCATACTGGGCAAGTATAACATGCTTAGCCTCGAACACCTCATAATATATTCTGACATGCGCCTAATACATAAAATAATTCACAATGCTGCTCCATCAGCTCTGAAAAAATTTGTCCAACCCTGCTAGGTAGAGCCACCAGATCATCACTAGGGGAGATTGTAGCCTCACAAATCGGAGTACTGCATTTGCACACTCAGCTTTCTCTTTTAGAGCTACTAAAGCATGGAACACTCTCCCCAGTAATCTAAAAAGTGTTACAGATTTCCATACTTTCTCACGTGAAGTGAAAAAATGGATTTTAAGTAATCAGTCTTGTCAGCCCTAATCATTATTCTGTACTCTCTGCATGTCTATTTTTATAATTGATTGTGTGTGTGTGTGTGTGTGTGTGCGCGTGCGTGCGTGCGTGCGTGTGTGTGTGCATGCATGTTGTTGTTTATGTTGTTCTTGTTTATTCTTCTTACGTGCCCATGGACTGCAGATGGAAATTAGCTTTTAGCTATAATCTGTTACAAGCCATCTTTTTACTCCACGTAATTAATGAACCTTGTCCATGGTCCCTGTTTTAAATAAACCAATAAACTAAACTGAACTAAAGTACAATCCAGGTAAGCCCCTTTACGTCTGAAGGCTGACCTGACACCACTCAGTGGTTTTTCAGTGCTATGAAGAAGAATTTTAACAACTCTGAAAAGTTATCACAGCAACAATCATTTGATCTATTATTGCTTTTTTCTATTATTACTCAACAGTTGTGAGGTAAACAGTAGAGTTACAGCACTACCGAGAATATGTGCTTGCATGTTTTTATTGGCCACAGTGCCCTGTCAGATGATGTTACATTTTGTTTTGGCAAAATTAGAGCAAACATCTTTTTTTTCTGGGTGACACTGTTTTTTTTGCTAGAGCCCTTTGCGACTGTGTGGTCCCATTCAAATAAGGGTGCTGCACAGCGTCTGTCTGCATGCAGCCCTACAGCGAAGTTGCAATAAAGGGATTGTTTTGTAGGTACACAAGTAAAAGTATCTCAGGTTACTCAATTAATGGTCTTGATTTGCTAGTTTCAAGTCTTCTTCAATACATTGTAATGTGCATTTTGTAAATTATGATCCCAATGACAGTAAAAGATGACAGCGATAAACCGAGTTCAAAAACAAAAAACTTTTATACGGCTTTTCCTCCACATAGATCTGATGTTTTCCGTCTCTTCAGTGAAGACATACCAAATTTTCCCCCTCAGCTGAACATTAAATATTTTAGCGATTACTTTCCCTTTATTTTTATTTTTTTACCTTGACACTAAGGTTTTTTAATATGCAAATTGCACATGAAAAAAGGGCTATGGACTGAGAGAATTGTATAAATCTAAACTTTTCTTATGAGTTTCCACTGAACATTGACATATGGACTGTTGTTGTTATTTATGTGTTCACCTTAAACAAGGTAAACACCTTTCTGCTTGATACCCTGATGAGATTTGGGAGGTGTTCGCACTGGCTTCTCTGTCATCGTCCTAAAACTTAATTCTAAATTCAACTATAATTCCAGCAGAATTTGAACAGACATTTAAGTGTCTTCCCCAAATGGAATGCTGCTACTAAATCAATAGTAATCAGAAGAAAAAGAGATTGTTATAAATATCAAATACTCAAAATCTGTGTTTCCCCCTCATTGTCTTTCTGTAGCCCACAGTGTCACCCCAGAGTCTCTGCACTCTGACATCCTCAGTGTTTTGTGTCCCTTCATTTCCTTCCTGGAGCTTTATTTGTCAAGATTGTTTCCTGACTCAAGGTCATTCCTCATTCAACCTCCTCTCCTCGATGTATCGATGCCAGTAGAGCCATGGTTTTTGGCAGCTAAAGCTAAATCGATATCCCTGAGCGCTCAGTGCTTGTGCTCTAATATCCTCCAAACACCACCTGCCAAAATATTTATGCTGTATTCATGGGAGATGCTTAGAGACAGACACAGAAGAACAAGGAAAGACACAGCTGGTGGCTTGGTAGGATCTTAAACAGAACACTGGGCAGCTCACATGATTTACAGTTTATTGCAATTCTTAAATGTTGCAGAGTCACTACAGCTAACAGCTCGGTTTTTCAGTCTTAGCTCAAGCTTGTTGAGGAGTGTTAATATTATTGATGTGCGGGTGAATCAAGTCATTTGGAACAGAGCCTTTTTGCCGTTTTCACAAGAGCGAGGGCAGCCATTCCTGTGATTGTTGTGTTAACTTAACAGAGACAAAGAGAGAAATGAGAAAGGAAAAACTGAAGGGAGCAAGCTCAGGCATGATTAATGCAGGCTGTTCTCACGATGGTTCATAGTAAGTACTTGAATTCAGGTATTGCAAGAAAATTTGTCAGTTGACAAAACAAAAATAATGTTAAAAGTAACACAGGTCACATTATCCAGCTGCTTTTCTTTGCAAGATCGACTGGTTCAGGTCAGGATTTGACCCTGAGTCTATAATTTCTGGTCTTGACTACTCTGCCCTACAAAGTCTAACTGCAGAAACTAGATTTTTGGTCGAAATTGAGTTATAACTAAAAATGATCTCCTTGATGTCTGTTTTATCTTGTGACAAAGTTTTAGATTTCAATTTTGCTTTATTTCAGAGAAATAATTATATAATCTAACTCAAAACCAAAGCAGACGGTCTGCTTTGACTGTGTTCATTGTGTTGAATAGTGAAGACAAGAATAATAGACATTCTTAGTTTAGTAGAAAAGTAAAAAGTAAGTAAAAAAGTGAGATAATATTATAAAGAAATGTTTTATTTTAGTCTTAATATACTTTTAAGTCTAAAATACACAAATCTTTAGTTGGTAAGCACTTTTAAATACTCAATTCTCAAACATTCTCAAAATCAATTTGAGAATGTTTATTCACTGAAAACAAAATATAAAAGCTGAAAGAAGACAACATTGTAATTACTGCACTCTGTTTCTACATTACTATTAGAACTTTTACAGCATGTAGAAATAAGTGTCATATCACTAAGCTACCTATAACCCATTTGGCTGCCAGTTAAAACACGTTAAAAAACTTTAAAGCAGTTTTTCTCAGTTTTACCTTTTGTGCAGTTACTACAGTTACACTTTGTAGGGCAGTATACTGACTTGTGTCTTTGCAAAGTAGCTTGTATCTTTGCAAAAATAGCGGTAATGCTACCGCTATTAGCCCCGTTACCGTAACGTTGGTGATCTCGCTACGAGCCGGAAAACGCTGGAGAGTAGGACACATGGTACACTAACAATCTGGGACTGGGGAATGGGACACAAAGGGTTTAAATACAGAAGCTGTGTCCCAATGTCAAGGAAGGATGCTCAAACGGCTGGATTTGAAGGATGCCACGTCATCAACATCCGCCGAAGGACTGTCCCAATGTCGAGGATGCTCCGGAGGACAGAGTCCTTCTTTTGCCCAAATTCCAAGGATGCATGTGTGTATCCTCCGTGCGCTCCCATTATCCATAAAGCATTGCGCACACCAGTCTACCGGGAGATTTAAAAATGGTGAGCGTAGAAACAGCGACGCTGGCGGCGCAATATGCATTTAAATATATAAGTATTTTCAGTTTATACTGAATGTTGTCACATAACTTACAAAACGTGTGTTTAAAGTCAAGCAAAAACATATACATAAACAAATGCCAGAATGCCATCCTATCCAATAACAATCCGTTATTGTTATTTATAAATAACTGCTATTGTACTGTACTGTAAAATAAAAAATAAAAAATCACAGAATATATTTCCATGATGAATTATGCTCCGCTGCTTTTATGAAACTAAGTAGCGGCCAAATTCAGCCAGGATCAGTTAAATATTCAGGTTTAATCCACTTTGTGGCTTTTTCATTTATCTATTTTTATTAAACTGATAAGAACAGATACTAGAGGCCGAGAGCGGCGCTGAATTTAAGCAGGACGGCCAATTACGCAATGACGCACAGCTGCACACTCCGAAGGCTGTCCCATTTATGCGTTACACCAGTGAAAGGAAGGACTCTGGCCTCGCCTCCGGAGGACCCGACTCTGAAGGAAGGATCCTACCAAGGAAGGATCCTTGACATTGGGATACAGCTAGAGGGTCAATGAGGTGACACAGGTGTGTGATTAGGGGGGCGGAGCCACCACCAGGTGGAAGCTGGAGCCTGGAGTAGGCAGAGGAGGGGCAGACTGTGACAGAAACATACAAGGGGGATGAATACTTTTGCAAGCCACTGTATACCAACCTGTTCATGTGAATACATTGATATACAAATGATACAGCCTTGTCTTATAGAAGCCAAGTTGTCCACTTGTCCACACACTGATCGCTGGTAGATGGAGAATGGCTGACCTGACAGCTTTCAGCTCAGCCAGATGGGCAGACAGAACAAACAGAACAAACAGAACAGCTCGTGTTAATCTCTAGTTGTCTTTTTGCCCTTGAGGCGAGTGTATGTGACATCTGTGTGTGTTTGTATGAGGTGTATTGATGGTTTGACCTCTTGACTTGATAAACTCCGCTGTACTTCACCCTCGTGGACAAACAAAAGCTTTGGTATTTGGCTTTGGCATTCTGGCGGCGCACTTCCCATTGTGCCGCTGTCACAGTGCAGCAGGAGGTATTGGAGGCTAGGCAGGGGGGAGCGGCTGGGCTAGACCTTGGTGGTAAACATGCAAATCAATGGTTTAATGGGTCTGAAAAGGTCATTTGGGTCAAACTCTGTGATAATTCAGTGTCAGATTAACGCGCCATCAGTGTGTGTGTGGGTGCTTGTGGGTCGCTGGTCAGTGTTGCAGCTGCACAGTGTGTGTCTAAAAACAAGATAAAAACACTAAATCTGAGGGAAATGATCGTGCTGCATGGACAGATAATTTCATTTGACAAGATTTATTAAATTAAGATTATTAAATGTAGAAATAAGCATGTTGAACGCTTTAAATAATAAATTAACTCTTCAAACAAGATAAGTTATTAAAAACTTCTAAATCTAGATAAATTATTAAAAACTTCTAAATCTAGATAAATTATTAAAAACTTCTAAATCTAGATAAATTATTAAAAACTTAAAACTTAAAAAGTTTTTTTTTATCTTGGTAAGAAACAAATAATTGTCAGTACACTCTGCTCGGGCCAGTTCATCGCTGCTTGCAGCTTTAATTCATCTTGTTTTAAGAGTTAATTTCTTATTTTAAGTGTCCAACATACTTATTTCTAGATTTAATCATCTTAATTTAACAAATCTTGTCAAGTGAAATTATCTGTCCATGCAGCAAGATCATTTCCCTCAGTTCCCTCACTTTTTTGCAGCTGGACTTGTCCCTATCAGTACATTGTCAAAAAGACTACAAAGCTTCTTTGTGGCTGCTGCGTGGTGCCTTGAATCTCTACAAACAGTGTCTGTTGTACATCAATCAAGAACAATGAAAGAATTGCAACTGACAGAGAAGCAAGAGAGATGAGGGAAAGGAAGACAGGGACAGGCTGCGAACGAGAAGCCAATGCTGATGGTGAGAGTCTGGCATGGTGGTGGGGGTGGGTAGGCTGTTTGGGGGACAATCAATTTTGTATGATATCTTTTTTTATTTTATTGATATGCACCCTGGGGAGGTAAATGCCATCATGGCTTGCGCTATAGATGTCTGCTTGGTGGACGATTGATTGGTCTGGCATTTGATCCTCTGTCTCACGGTGAAGGATGGGGTCATGGAGTCATGAGAGCAACCATGGCAGCTCTCCCCTCAGTTGCCCCGCCCTGTCTTTCCCTCTTAGGCCGCGTTCAGACTGCCAGCCAAAATCCGATTTTTAGCCCATCCAGATTGGAACTGGATGGCTCTTTTGAAGTCCCCTCCTCATCCCCTCCTCTCTGCTCCTTCCATCATTTATCTGTCCCTCCTGCTGCTATATATCCCTCACTGTCTTGTTTCCCACACAAGTGCCTCTTAAAAACTCGGTGAGGTGTGGTTTTGTGAGCTTTAAAGGTTTGTCCAGGGTTCTATTGCTTCTATCTAAAAGCCCTATAAATGGCTGATGGTTAAAACGTCTACCCATTAAGCACCACATCAGCTGCCCATGGTGGGAATTCGTACTGGTTTCATCTAACTGTGTAATAATTAAATGTTAACCCTCTGGAGTCTGCGAAAGCTCCAAATCATGACTTCTTCATCACATCCAGAACAGAAAACAAAGCAGCGTGGAGCCCTACTGTAAATTTACCTCTAAAGTTCTGGCTGTAAACTCCATGAGGCCAGTTTCAGTTTGATGATGATATACCAAGTAAAACTGGTCAAATGCTGTGCAAGTACATCTATTGATGCTTCTGGACACATCTTCAGTGATGATTCCTGGAATCATCGGGTGTTTCGGGTCTTTCAACATCATACACCCTCTTCCAGGTGACCCAGCTGAGGTTGATCAGACCCCAGCTTGTGTCCAGATGGCTAACTAGCTAGTTCTGCCCCCATGGCTCTCCCCTCTTGAGCCATCTTGAGGCTTTCTCTGCCGCTTCTGTGGTGTTGCGGATGGCTCTTCTCTTCCTCAGTCCTACGATGCCCAACGTACTGAAGGCTCTGGACAGCGATCATGCTGCAAAGCCCCTGCTTCCAACCTCTATTGGGAGACACCTTGCTCTCCATCCAGCTTGCTGACAACTGCTGACAAGTCCATTGTACTTGGTTAGCTTCCTTTCAAAGGCCTCTTCCAAGCGATCTTCCCAAGGGACTGTGAGCTCCAACAGAAGCACTTGCTTGGTGGATTCGGACAGGAGAACAATGTCTGGCCTCAAGTTGGTGGTCACTATGTGGGTGGGGAACTTTAGTTTCTGCTCAAGGTCAACCAACAGCTGCCAGTCCCTTGCAGAGGCCAGAACACCTGCAAATTTAGTATCAAATGATAGAACTGGATGTAACACTCTTATATGTTATATTTGCAACCTTTGTTGACATTTGCAACATTTAAAATTCTTTATTGAGCATGATAGTGTTTTGAAAGTTAAAAAAAAAAAGATTCAAAATCACATTTTATGTTGGACTAAAAGACCAAAAATAGACACAAAATGACTAAAAAAAGATATAAAATGACACAAAGTGAGTAGACAGAATGACCAAAAAAACACAGAAGACACAACATGACAAAAAAAAGACACAAAGTGATCAGTCTGTCCTTAGTTTTTAGAAGGGTTTGGGAAAGAAGCAATTCAATGCTCAGACATACGTACTTCGACCGGAAGGTGAATGGTAGATTTGTAGCGAAATAATAATAATAATAATAATAATAATAATAATAATAATAATAATAATAATAATAATGGACCCACAAAAAAGTATTGATCACAGTAGAGTATTTCTTACATACTTACATACAAACTGGGGTAGTAAGGGGAAGTAATGCAGCTGCCACCCTTTAATTTCTAACCCAAAGAGAAAACAAAACTCTCCCTTTTATTTTTCTAGTCCAAGCTATTTAACAAACTGCTGAACACACATGTAACACTCATTTAATTATGCACAAGACACACATGCAATAAAGGAACAAGAAAGACAGACAGAGACGGAGAGAATAAATCAATTGCATGTTTAATTTTCTAGTTTAATAAGGCACTCGATTCATATGAAGTCTATATTATCTTAAATGGGTGATACATGAAAAAGGTGCAGGCTTTACTACATGGCCCATGGGAATAAAAGACTCCACTGTAAAAGGACAGGGAGAATATGAGAGCTGTAATTGGATAGCTGTGAATTAATTTGTTCACTGAACATACTATGAATCACATCAGGTCATAAAATCCAGATGGAGCATAGGGAGGATTGGCACAAGGTGGTGAAGGCAGATATTTAACATATCAGCGTGATGTCAGGGTGATGCTTGCACAAGTCTGCACTGCCATCATGTGGAGAGAAGGGACTCAAACAGTGGGAGAGCCGTGAGCAGATAACTGTGATTCATTTTGAAGTGCATGAACTAAAAGTGAGATCCCCAATGTGTGCCGAATATTCTACTTTAAAAAAAAAAATTGCTTTTTTTAGCTATTAATCAAAGCTGGATAAATATTAGAGCTCCCATAGGGAGGAATGTGGAGGATAACTACTGTGAGAGGAACCACGTTGTGTTCAGGAACCTGTGAAACCTGACCACCACTTGAACATGACTATTGATGAAACTCCATTTCCTACTGGGAGGCTCAGAGTAAAAGAATGCAGAGTGGGAGAGAAGCCTGGAGGCGCTCTTATCACTGCCACCTCCTATAACCAAATTTATGAAGACGTTTCTTTGGCGTGCTCTGCATAGATGTCATTATTATAATCCTCAATAATCCCCAGCAAGAGGGTGATGGAGGATGTATGTGACAGCTAGAATTGTACCGCTCCCTGTGGATGGGAGATGTTATCCACCCGGGAGCAGGAATGTTTCTGTATGTTTCAGCAGCCATGCATCAATGTGAAGAATGTAGCTGAAGCTAAAAGAGGATTCATGCTCATTAATTTTGTCCCAATGTCCTGTGTGTGCAATATCAGGATAGATAGATGAAATTCCCCTTGTTTTATCTTCTTCAGGGTCCCATTTCATTGACTGTTTCAGGTCTCAAGGTCCCACACTTTTATGAAACAGGATGTTGGGGTTCAACAGAGCACCTCAGAATTGTTCAGATAGTGATTTCTCTCTTTTGTTGTCCCAAATATGCAAAAGTGAACAAAAAGTACACAGTTTGCCTTGTTATCTCCACCAAGGAGGTTATGTTTGTTTGTCCGCAGAATCATTAAACAAAACTACTGGCCTGATTTTCATGAAACTTGGTGGAAGGTTGTAGCATGGGCCAAAGAAGAGCATGTTAACTTTTGAAGCAGATCTGATTCACAAGGCAGATATACAAATTAAATTACATTTTTTGATTAATTTGTATTTTTTTTTTAACATTGTAAGACACTGCACATGGTTTAGGTGAAATAAATGTCATACATTTTAAAATCCAGCAGATGGTAGTAAAATGCAATAGTAACAAAACATAGTTGTGGAAATATGGTGACTTCATATCACAATCCACATTCAGGGGTGCCACTAATCCTCTGGGTAGGCTATATTATAGAGCAGTCAGTGGATTTATGGGAGAACCAGTACAACTGTAACCGTAAACTAACTACACCACCCCCCCCACCCCCAAACACACACATACACAAACTAAGGTTAGCTATGACACATAAATACACACATATTTTGAGTATAGTCTTACTCACATCCAAATTTGAATTGTCTGCTATAAACACCAGATATATTCAGGAAACCTTTACGCATGGATATATGGGTGAGACAGCCCAGTAGCCCAAAAATACACACTGGAGTCTAGTATGATGACTTGCTTATTAGTCACAATACAGTAATATTTCCCTGCAGTAAGAGTAGGAAGTGAAAGTACTGTTTTATGATGACGCTGAAGCTGTCTTCTGATTTGCAGCTTCTGATTCTGCAGTTAAGGGGACATTTAAGAGAACCTCTACTCACATTGCTGAACAGATCCTCTGTTTTGTACACCTCTTACTGTCATATAAGCATATTAGACATTATGTAGAGTGGTACTGCTGTCCAAGACACACTATTAGATTTGTACAGGCTTTAATATATTTGAGAAAATGAAATACAGGCAGATTTTGCTGGGGTTTTTTCATGTGTAGACCACTTTAGACCAGGTCCAGATAGAAAACCAACTAGGTAAAATTTAGACTAGATTATTTTTAGAGAGACGTTTTTTCTTATATACACAACACTAAAACACAAAAGATACTGCTGCAGCTACTGCTTCTATTATTAATAGCATGATATTAGTACTCTTATTACTATTAATAATAATAATTTGCATTATTATTTGGGCTGCCCCTTTTTGACGATTAAATTTCTCTAGTTGAGTAGTCCTTTTTTATGCTGAATGACCCCCCCCCACTATGAGAAGGTTTATATTAAAAAGTAGAAGTAGTTTTTTTTTTCGTTTCTCCATAAAGAAAGTTAGCGAAGTAATCAACCGAATACTTTATCAAATAAAATAACAAAGCAGAGACGACTTGTTTCAGTCGGACACATTTCAGCGCTGCACTCAACATGGAGGTCAGTGAAAACAAACAGTAAAAAAGAAGTCATGAGTCCAGTAGATAACGGTCAGTTGTAGCCAAAACACGCTTTATTATCCGTTATTAAGCAATGAAAATATTGGAATTTAGGTAAGTTGTAAAATGAACCCGCATTTTGAAATGTCGTTAATTTTAAACGTATTATAACTACTACATGTAATGTATCTATCGGTGACGTTCTAGGTTTAGGCACTAAACCAAGTCTGGTTCATAAGTGTGTGATATTTTGCTGCAAAGTATTTTGCAGGCACGAAATCTGTTGTTCATAAATGGGTTTTTTTGTTGTTGAAAGAACGATGTTTTTTGTTGAGGAATGCATTGAGGAAACCTTTAAAATTAAATGACCTGGCTCCAACACTCCAACACTGCCTCGAATCCGTTGATTTGTCAGTTTATTGCATAGAACAGAATAGAATGCCTTTATTGTCACCATACACATGTACAATGAGATTTGAGCGCTGACTCCAAAAAGCAGTGTAACAATAAATAATATATATATAAAGTATAAACATTTACAATATAGACAACATACATAGGCAAGTAAATATTAAGAAAAATATAGAAAACTAGGACTGCAAGCAGTACTAAACGGGCCCTGGCGTCGGGGTGTGTGCGTTACAGGCGTTAACTTTTTGTCATGAGGGTCCATAGATGCTGTGTGCAAAGTTTGGTGCAAAACGATGAAATTGCCTAGTGGTGGAAATTCAGGATGACAATAGATTATAAAATTGTTCGCCAGGTGTGACTTATATTTAAAGTTTCATGCGTTTTGGGGTATGTTCAGGCAGTGAAATATGCGATCATTTGGGAAGAAGAAGAATAAAAATAAATAAATAATCATTCGAAATACAATAGGGACCTCGCAGGTCGTTTCCTGCTCGGGCCCTAATAATCATTCGAAATACAATAGGGACCTCGCAGGTCGCCTAAATATGTGGACACGTCATGTCACCAAGCAGAGAAGACAGTTATCTTTCTGCTCAGCACACCATATCTGTGACCTGACCTGTTAACAAAACTTTCAAAACACAAACTCCTGCCTTGTTATGACTTGCAGAGATATTATTGGAGACACAGATTTTGCAATGTCCACATAAAATATAAAACATATATTTTGTGATTATAGAATCTTACTCTAAATAGGGCAGATTAAGTTTAAGCAGATGCAGTAAATTTATTTAGTTGAATCATAATTTTAAAACAATATTAGCACATGATCATTGTATCAAAGCATCTTGCATGCACAGAGAGGACACACACACACACACACACATACATATAGTGAAATACGCATGCATAGATAGTGATGTTCGTCACACAGAGACAGAATCACAGATTATTCTAACATTTTAAAACAGAATTTCACATTAGCTCTTCGGTGTGTCTTTCGTTTCTTGGTACATTTTTTATGTCCCGTGAAAGTGACATCATACTGGAAGTTAATTCACTTGCGTTGAATCATTTAGCAAGCCCGGTTATAGCAACCGTCAAACACTGCTTTCACATAATAATGTTAGATGTTTAAGTTAGAACTGAGCAAGATTGTCATGTAATCATCATCATCTCAGATTAAAGCAGAAGACTTGTTGGACGAGGCTGCACTTGCATGAACATTGTGAGTGATAATCACACTGTCCTTTTCTCCTTTTCTCAGCTGCAGGCCGGTCTGAAATCTGCAGGGGAAGATGTTTTGTCTCCAGATGTCCCTCTGGCTTCGGCCCAGGACACAACTTTGCTCAGTCTCAAGGAAGAGTGTCCATAAACTTGCTTCGCTTCAGGAAGCCACAATGCTTCCCCCAAAGAAAGTCCAAAGCTTACTTTACCCCTTCAGTGAACTGGAGCCTTATTTGGACAGGTACTGTATTGTGTTTCTACATCTGAAATGTTTGATTTGATTCTAAAGCAGGGATAGGCAACTGGAGGCCCGAGGGCCACATACGGCCCGCACCCTCACTTGAAGTGGCCCTCTGTACAACTACATGCATTTGAGCATGAAATCTTAAAAGTGCTGTGTAAAAATGCACAAAATTACTTCTTGCGATTAATGTTGGTCTGCTGTTCTTGCACTGAAAAAAAATCACAGTAAGTGGTTATTTTTTATTTGCTTCAAACCTTTTGTATTCCTATTTATACTGTTCTACATGCATTGGAGCATGAATTATGTTAAGTTACTGCACTGTAAACATAGTGTCGATGAAAAATTGTGGCCCCCTCCAGCATTTAAGTTGCCCATCCCTGTTCTAAAGAGCACACCTTTTCACAATACCTGAAGACATGTATTATTTTGTTGCTTGAATATATTTTTTTAGTTAAATGGAATGAAATTCTCAGGTCTGTGGACAGGGCTCCATTCCAGCTGTTTCATCCCAGTTTGGAAGACATGATTAAAGCAGAAAAGCTCTTCTACTCTTCACCGTCTCACCATATTGATTACTACCTCTCTGCTGAGAGGATGGACCATGCACCTGCACTGAAAGCACCAGAGGTCAGTGGGTAGCCCTCGTCACTCTGACGACTGGTATCACATTCACTGTTACCTAAATGTCACCTCTTTTAGTGTCCTCATGTATTTTTCAATGAAATACCAAACCGTTTGTTTGTTTTTTGTTAGATTATTATAGAGATTATTTAGCTTTTGCAAACCAGAAGCCATTCTTCCTGGGGTCTATCATCATATTTCAGTGTGACAAATACAATGTAGAATACAATGAATACATAACATAAAACAAAACTTCACTTTTATCATTTATTACATTTATAACCACATACTGAATATGAGCTATTATAATAATCATCTTTTTTTGACAACAAAATTGACCTTCTAAGTGGCTTGGATGATATATTAGTTCTCATAGATTTTATATGGCTGCCATCTCCTATCTACAATCTTGATGAAGTGGCTCCTACCAAAAATTATAACATATAGTGATAGCTAAATAAAGGGGACACGCCAGACAAAAGCACCAAATTTTTTCAACATCCTCTCTAAGCCGCCTGACTATTAAGAGTCTCCAACATTAAACCATTCATATTACAAAATATTTGAACCGACTATTGCCTGTCTCCTCTAGTGGCCCAATTCACCACAGCAGTCAGGATAGACTTGTTTGCCTTGTATTTGTTCGTCTTTAAACCTACGGTGGCCTCACTTGACCCAGAATGTGGACACTCAGCCTGTGAAAAATGTAACCTTATGTGTCTTTACCCTCCTGCAGCATCATCCATAATTAAGCATGAGTTGGCACTTGATAATAAATGAGCAGATTTATAACCTAATAGAGAGTAGTGTTCACTGCAGGCTTTAGAATAGGACATTGTGTTGATAGGACACTGGCGTGTCTTTGTCATACTAAGTCAGTTACCACTCTGCCTCTCTGCTCTGTCAGAGGATGATGTATTTGTAGCTCACTGGCAGCTTGAGCCTCCATCCATCTGTTTTGTGTCAGAGAGATGGATGAGCCGGAGTCGTGTCTCCTGGGACTTGGCGGTCGTTGGTACTGCAGTAGCAAAGTGGTAGCAGCCAATCAGAGCACCTCTTTACAGTCAGAGCAGGTGTGCTGGCTGAAATGGTCAGTAAACAGGGTTCGTACGGGTGCATGAAATCCTTGAAAATGCTTACATTTTAATGTTGTATTTTCAAGGTTTGAAAAGTGCTTGGATTTTGGATAAAGTGCTTGAAAATGCTTGAAATTCTTACTGTGTTTCTCGTCTCTACTATAGATAATCACATGTTCAATGAAAAAAAATACTAAATTGAATATTGAGATTAGCAAACTGTACTTTTGGTTGTTAAAAGTGTAAAACCATCGCTGTTGGTATGGTTGAGTGAAATTACCCCTTTTAGCATGTAAGTACTCATCTAAAACATGCAACTTACAAACGTTGTAAGGTCCTGGAAAAGTGCTTGAATTTGACTATTCAAAAAGTCAATGAACCTTGAGTAAATGAAGAGAACCTGAAAGAGCTCTGAGTAAAATATAGCAGATGATAATCATTTAATTACTATCAAGGGGTTTGATCATTTACTCAATTACAGTCAATTGCAATTCAATACAATATTCCAGAATAAAGGAAATTTGAGCAACGTATGTGTTTTTTTCAGGTCTGTTTCATCGGCAGAAGCAACGTGGGCAAGTCGTCTCTCATCAAAAGCCTGTTCTCTCTAACTCCTGAGGTAGAAGTCCGAGTCTCCAAAACGCCAGTGAGTACTCTTACCTGATATAAGGTCTAGTATGTATAAAGTGTGAGATTACATTATGTAGAGTAAGATTGATGATGTTTTATTTTATATTTTACAGTTAAAATTTAAGTGTCGAACCCATAGACTGTATAAACCTCGAACCTCAATACCAGAAATGGGTCCTCAGCCTCAAGAATAAAAAACTGTCCAAAGTTGGTACTGTGGATCTAAACAGCTGATAACCATGACCTATAATTTACTGCTTCTCATGGCCAACACAGATACAATTAACCAATAATTACCTGCTTCTTATAGCCAACACCAATATTATTAACCATTATATAACGGATGGCTCGAATCAAGCAATCTGATTGGTGGTTAGCCGTTGTATAAATCCTGTATACCAGGGCTATGACGTCCAATTCCTTGTCACAATTCTATAGCACTCCGCTTTCATCTTTTATACAAGGTGCCTGGGACTTCTTGCTGTTACTAAGCAACCAAAACAGCTTGTGCAGCTTGTAGTACCAAATTGGTTTGACCTCAGTTTAGTTGGAATTGAACGCGGCTGTTCTCGCATTTAGGCTGATTGTGACCAGCGTAGACCACCCTCTGCCGTTGCCATGAATGGTTGTTTTTTTAAATAAAGGTGCAAATCGCTCCTACCTGGGTGATCTAATCACCCATAAATGGCCCTTTATTGTTACTTGCCCTCCACAGAGTTGAATTCTGAATTATTCCAGAATTCAGAAGGATTCAGATTCAGGCTGCCACAGAAAATATTCAGAGATAGGGGGCGTCCCGGTGGCTCACACTGGTAGAGCGCGTACCATTAAGGCAGAGTCCTTGCTGCAGCGAACCCGGGTTCGAATCTGGCCTGAGGTCCCTTTGTTACATGTCTTCCCCTCTGTCTCCCTCTTTCTATCTGTCACTATCTAATAAAGCAGTAAAATGCCCAAAAAATAATCTTAAAAAAAAAAAAAATATTCAGAGATATTCAGACCACCCCAGCAGTGAAATGCTTCACTTTTTCTGAAATACTCTGATCGCCCAAGTCAGTATAGTGTAATGTTGTACACTTTCACTCTGTCAAACACACCCAGAGGACTTCTGTTCTGACTTCTCTTTCCTCCTCAGGGCCACACAAAGAAGATGAACTTCTTCAGAGTGGGCAGAACTTTCACCATCGTTGACATGCCAGGCTATGGATACAGAGCACCAAAAGACTTTGTGGAAATGGTGGAGCCGTATCTCTACACACGGAAAAAGTAAGACATTTACTTGAGTTAGCTGCCTGGATCAAGCAAGTCTTGTGTGTATGTAGACTGGAGTCACATGGTCTCACTACAAACAGAAGCAATAAATAGCCAGAGTTAGACTCTTATTACCAGCTGTGTTGGGAAAAAAATGCAAAAAATTTAAGTAACCTCCCCATCACGTGAATCATACTATGCTGTGACAGAAAAAAATGCAAAAAATTTAAGTAACCTCCCCATCACGTGAATCATACTATGCTGTGACAGAACTCAGAATAACTCAGAATTATTGGATGTGAATTCATTCAAAATGCCCCCAAAAAATGACCACTCTGTCAGAAATATTCATGACTGATTATCTGGCTGTGGTGTAGTAATGCTCATAGTTGATACATTTTCTGCATTCATTTTGATTAATTAAACATCCTAGATTTAAATATTTACATAAACAAAGATGCAGGATGACAAATCATAAGTTATAGCAAACCACTATTTGGGTCCAAATCAGCATACCATCTCACTCATACCTGTGGAGATTGTGTAGCTGGGTAAATTAACTGTATGCAAATATACAATATGCTTATGACTTCTGTTTGTCTGTGCCGTGACACACTACTAGTCAGTGGCATGGACTACAGTTTCCTTCTTTGGTTTGTCCACAAGGTGCTGCTGTGTAATCACCCCACTCTTCTTTTAGAATGTATTTGTGTTTCACAACGACTTTAGAAATGAAGATTTCTGCACCTGAACATGTTTCACCCCCCTTTAGTCTGGCGAGGACATTCCTGCTGGTTGATGGCAGTGTTGGTGTGCAGAAGGCGGACCTTATTGCCCTGGAGATGTGTGAGGAGACAAGATGTCCATATGTGGTGAGACACACACACACACACACACACACACACACACACACACACACACTCTTCCTCATGAATAGTAGCATTATAACTGTTGAGTTGAAAAATATTTCAACAGGAGGGATTCTTGAAAGTAGAATATTTGAGGGAAACCATTGTTATCCAAATCCCAGATAGAGATTATATTTCTTTCCTTCATGTACAGTCATGGAATAGCAACAAGTTATCTGGTCAGTTAATCACCAACCTCTACCTTATATGTTTAACTGTGATTTATAATTTCCAATCAATCAATTGAAACACAATTTACTATCTTATTAATCACTCATGCAGGTAACTGAAGAGTAGTAAAGCAGAAGGTCTTTAGTGGGGATTTGCAGAGATCAAAATAAAAAAAACTGAGAAACCCTAACCCTAACCCTAACCCTAACCAGAAAAAAAAAGTAAAAACACCCAGCCAGTGTTTAACCCTCCTACCCTCCACTTTGTAGGTTCTATTTAAAAAGCTTGAACAGCAGACTGCAGGAGTTAATAATGTCTGTGCTCTTCACACAGGGTTTCAGCTATTTTGTTGATGTGGTTCATGATAACTAGCTTCACCACTCCTTTTTTACATTTAAATCATTTGTCTTCTAATTCTCATCATTATGTCCACACTAAATTAATGCTGAACGATCTCACTCAGCTATTTAAAAACTGCTGTCCCCTCTGAAATGCCACCGCTGAGGCGTTATAATGAAGCACCCCACTCTCTTTGCACTCTGCAGTAATTATTCATGCTCTTAGGTTATTAAACACTTTGGCCATTATAAAGGCTGTGACAGTACCACTTTTAACAAAGATGAATTGTTGCTGCTCAGCCAGTAGGGGGAGGACTGAAAGGGTCACTTTCAAACCTGAAACTGTTTTCACCATACACTGTCATTTAAACAGTTAGTGGGAGTAGAAATTAAGAACTGAGAAACTAGAAAAGGAGACTCAGTTGACCATAAGTGATGAGTTAACCAGCAAAGACATTCCTGCAGCTGGCTGACATTACTTAATGTTTCACCCATTTAAGCCGGGAAAGCATTACCACATTTCTACCATTAAAACCGGGAGAGCGGATACGTCGTTAGTTTTTTCTACCTATTTTCGGTCTCTTGGCCAATGAAATGCATCAGAATTCATGTGGGAGTGTTGCAATGCAATACGTTGATTTAAAAAAAAACTTTATTGAAGGTTTGGACAAATAAACTCAACTGCTCATGAAAGCCACAGGTATAAGCTCTCAAATACTTTTGGAATTTCATTTCTATCTGCTACAGAGGCTGAAAAATCAATTATTTAGTAGGAAGCGTTGACACTTCTGTTAAATTTCCAGAAAAACTTCAGGTTTAAGGGGATTATTTTAAAATCGCCCAGAGGTTTTACAGGCATTTTTTCCAGGCGTTTTAGGCCTAAATGGGTTAAACAACCAGTGCTGTCACGTCAGATTGTATGGATAGTAATCATCTTGGCATGCAAAATTAAAAGTGGAAAGAATGGATTGGAATGGACGGAACATTTTCTAAACACCAGAGATGGTAAATGTCAGTTTCAAAGTTAAAATGCCAATCAAAGATTCCTCCAACACTGACCTGACCACCACGTACATTGTCTTAAGTAATATCTGAGCCAGGTGTTACTAGGGGCAGTTGTAAGATCAATTATACAAAAAGCCAAAATATGAGACATATGGACAAATCTATTTTTTCTTTTGTTTGTTGGTAGCTCTCTGTACTTTAATATGTGTAAGTCTGAATATGCATGAAGGTAGAATAGCAATGTGTGTAACATTCTGTTGTGCAGATGGTGGTGACGAAGATTGACAAATGCAGAAGCGGAACGCTGCTGAACAACTTAGTGAACCTTCAGGATTTGATTAAAACACATACGACAAGCTGCTTCCCCCAGCCGTTCCTGGTTAGGTGAGAGGCACACTTTTATATCAACAAAGAATTCTGTCCGTATCTTAGCCTGACACCTTGAATAAAACTCAATACTTTAGCTGACTTTGAGAAATGTCATACTTCTAAAAGCACCAATTAAACAATACATTGTGCACATGTGCAGTCTGTATTCACGCCACAAAAAGCATTTTTCATGAGGAGCATTTTAAGTTGACACCAATCAAGTTGTATATAGACCTTTCAAGATGAAGAAAAAACTATTAATTTCCATTTCTGAAATCACAAAAGCTAAATAATAGTAAACTTATAATGTTCTTACATGTCAGTAGAATACCCACACTACAATAATCAGGGGGGACAATAATGAAGTACACTTACTTGAGTACTGTACCTACATACATTTTTCTTTTCTTTTTTTAGTATACTAGACTTGAGTATCACATTTTTTGAAAACTTTAACTACACTGCATTTGAAGGACAGATATTGGACTAAGAAGGTTCCAAAGTCCTTGTTGCTTTGAAGCTTTGAAGTCAGTCAAATAATTTCCTTTCTAGTATAAAACTACATCATTAAAGACAGTATTTTTATTAGCTCAGACTTCACTGCTTCTTTGATCTGCACTAAAATGCATTGCGAAAAAATAAAATGTACTTTGGATTCCTTAAATTTGTAATTTTTAAGTAGTCCAGTACTTCACCCTCAAGTAAAAACTTGATAGAATAACTTGAGAATTGTCGTGTTTGTAATCGTACCTAACTCTCTGTCTTGCAACAGCTCCTACCACTTTTTGGGGATCTACCTCCTGAGGTGCTTCGTTGCTCATGTAACAGGGAGCATCAGCTTAACAGACACCTTTCAAAGCTGACATAACAGCAGCCTAACATAGCTCTACATACATCCACATTGTAGCTGCTTCAGAGACTTTTATTTTCTAATAAAATGTAAAACACTTCTTTGTTGGTTTGGCTGATTGTCCTTTCACTTTATATTTAGACATTACATTCCTCTCTCCGAAATGCACACAGATGCAAATGTCATCGCAAAACTGCCTCCACTTCAGTTAAGTATTAGTACGGTCCAACAGTTGACTAATTAAACTAAATGTTGACCAAGTGCTGAGGATTGGTGATAAGGCCTGGCTCACAGTGTAGTCAGGTGCAAATATGCTTTAACCCTAAAAGAAATTCACACAAAAGGTTTCTCTGTGGTTTACTGTGGTATCAGATGTACTTAAAAACATACTAAAAGTTTTTACATTTTTGACTCCAAGAAATGCCCCATTTTCAAAATGGCGGCCGCCAGGTCACCATTACTCCTTTTTGTCAGGAGGCGGAGCTTAATAAAGGGGACAACATTCCAACTTTCCAACATGGAAAGTCCAAAACTGTCTGTTTAGTGGGTAGCGGTAAACAAAACCATGGAAACGGCAAATAGCCACCTTCTCCAGACCTTTGACGTGACTGGTGGCTCCTTTTGGATGAGGATTGGTAGATTGTAGAGTAATGATTGACATCACAAAGTGGGTCACTGGTAGACTTACATTGGCTTGAGTAATGATTGACATTACAATCTACCGATCCTCACCCAAAACAAGCCAACAGTTACGTCAAAGGTCTGGAGAAGGTGGCTATCTGCTGTTTCCATGGTTTCGTTCACTGCTATGTAGAGACTTATAAAGTCCATACAAAGTAAAGCATATTAAGATCGTAACTCATATACAACCACTTCCTTTCTTACTACTAATTAGCCACAATTCTGAGGTTATTGAGCTTGAGTTATTTTACAGCTATGGAGGGGTAAAATGCCTTTAACTACCAAAAAACAAACCTATGACATTGCTAAACACTGCATCTGCATTAGAAACTATAAATTACAGAGATGAAGAGAACAGACTACAGTCTTTTTCATCCCTTTGGAGCACTTTAATGTCATTGTTCTGGTTCTACCAGCCAAAAGTTTACAGTTAGCTTCAGTCAAAGGTCCCAAAGTGCCAAAAGTGTATTGGGTCTTATTCACTATTCGTTCTTAAGAACAGAACAGTGCAAAATGTTACAATATATTACAATTGAAAGTCTACATTTTGTTTTAAACATTTGAACATCCCAGAACTTCCATAAACCACCTCCCCTCTACCTCCTCTATCCCACAGAACAAAAATAGTTTCATTTGTAGTTCCACAATGAAACTTTTAGCAAGAGGTTCTTTACAGACCCATTTCTGCAAGCGGTTCTTTATGGAACCCCCAGAGGTTCTTTCAAATATGCTTTAGGCAGCAAAAGAAAAATTAACTTTACCTGAAATAGGTTTTTGAAGGAATCAATTTCAAGAAAGTTATTTGTCTACACAACTGGTTCCGTAAAGAACCTCTTTATAAAGGTTCTTTAGTCATTTTCCCCAAATGTTCCTTGAAGTTCCTTTTTACTTTTATTACGCCCTGGCCTAGGGTAACCGGTGCGCAACATAAAAGTTGCTCTGCCCCCTTCCCAACTCCCAGAGACGAGGGTAAACAGATAAGCAGTCCAATAAATGTATTGTACACAACAATAAAAATGTATCTTCAGGGTGAGCATAGCCAAAATAACAAAAAAAACATATCTCATACTGAAAACTAACTAATCTGAAATCAAAGATGTGTAAATTAAAATACAGGCTTCTTACCTGAACTCCCTACACAAAACAGGAGAAAACAGTTATTAAACAAAAAGGCTACCCACCCCTACCTACCAGGACTGCGCAATTAACTAAAGGGATCTTTGTTATCAAAAATACAAGGAACAAAGATCACAACAACGACTGACAACAGTCTAGAAACAATTCCAACTAAGTTGTCTGGCTGGGAGTAAGGACAAAGGGCCAAGAGAGGGAAGCGTCCTCAGCAGCCGTCTTTTAAAGCCGTTCAATCATCCCACTCTAAGCACCACCTGGGAAACAGAAAGGAGAGACAAAGAAAACAAGCAGCACCTCCTCTGGCAGGGAGGATCACCTGCACTAGACACTGCAAAGAACAAAACAGTAGCTGTATTCCAAAGTCAAGGATCCTTCCTTGGTAGGTTCCTTCCTTCGGAGTCGGGTCCTCCAGAGGCGAGACCAGAGTCCTTCCTTTCACTTGACCTTGCACACAGCCTTCGGAGTGTGCAGCTGTGCGTCATTGCATAATTGGACGTCCTGCTTAAATTCAGCGCCGCTCTCGGCCTTTTGGCTAAGATCAAGTGTAGTATCTGTTCTTATCAGTTTAATAAAAATAAATAAATTCAGCGCCGCAATTTCAAAATCAGTTCAGACATGGATGTGTCTTTGGCATCAGCACTCTGACACATATTTGTGAAAATGGAAGAAGATGCTTTAAGGTTGAATCTCCACGATTTAGTAAGTAAAAGCCACAAAGTGGATTAAACCTGAATATTTAACTGATCCTGGCTGAATTTGGCTGCTACTTAGTTTCATAAAAGCAGTGGCGCATAATTCACCATGGAAATATGTTCTGTGATTTTTTATTTTACAGTACAGTACAATAACAGTTATTTATAAATAACAATAACGGATAATAGCGGACTTTCGGTCCCTGTTAACACAATAAAGAAATGTATAACTTTCTGAATGGCATAGTTGCACATAGTACATCATCATCTGACGCATATAATAAAATATAAATTATTTCTGTAGAGTGGAATTTGCAGCCTGGAGTGCAGTTTTCAACTTTATTTTTTGACAATTTTTTCTCTCCCTCTACACTCTGGCGATGATGTCACACACTGTGACACGAACATTCCGTGCAATACACACCTATACACCTATCAAAACGTGGATTAATACACCGATACACAAGACTTGTGTCTACTGTTTAAAGTTTAAATGGAGTCTCTAGGTGAAATTATTCCGGAGAAGTAGACGTTTAAAAATCTTCAATTATTGTTCTTTTTCGCTAATTTTTTGTCGGCCATCCCATTCATTTCAGTGCAAAATTTTGGACAGATTCGTATTCTGTAGAGAAAAGTAATAGCACACCGATCCCGATCAAACCGCACGTTTTGACATATATTTGTCCTGCAACTCGGGCCTCGGGGCAATCGCAAAAACGTCTACTTCTCCGGCATAATTTCACCTAGAGACTCCATTTAAACTTTAAACAGTAGACACAAGTCTTGTGTATTGGTGTATTAATCCACGTTTCGATAGGTCATATAGTTTTTTATCGATCCCTGTTCAATGACCATGATCATTTTTGGAGAAATTCTGAGATTATAATGGGTGTGTATTGCACGGAATCTTCGTGTCACAGTGTGTGACATCATCGCCAGAGTGTAGAGCGAGAGAAAAAATAAATTTGAAAACTGCACTCCAGGCCGCAAATTCCACTCTACAGAAATAATTTATACATAGAAATGTAGGAAAATTTGTCTTCTCACTCACAATCCTCTGGTAAAGCCTTCAGAGTTATAGTTTAGGCGTACGACGCACAGATGCGCCACCAACACCACCAACAGCCTCATTGGGTCCCATATTAAAAAAGCAGGAAGATTTCAGAAAAAAGGAAGATGGAACAGTTTTTTTAGATCGCTCTAACAAAGCTATTTTTTAATTTTTCTTGAAAAAAAATCATATGTAGACGTTCAGGAAGAACTTGGGACGCTCAAAGTGAAGTCGGATCAATGATAGGTATTATGGTTTTGCCAAAAATGCTGTCTGTTCGAGGCCAGAAATTCCACCTGTCAATGTTCCAGGACATAAGCAGGTGTCAATTAATTCTGTTGATTGCTTTGATCTGATTGCCTTTGATCTTTGATGTGATTACAGTTACAGATACACACACACACGCACGCGCGCAAGCACGCATACTCCTCACACATGGATACACATGCTTCAAACACATGCCCGCAGGGGCACGCACGCACACACACACACACACACACACAGTAACTTTATGTGATTTTAGTTACACACACAAACACACACACATTTTGAGGTTAAAGGGCATAGTTTGAAATCTCTGAAGAATCTCATCATAGTGTACACACACAGTAGCCCCCGTGGCCCTTTCAAAATTTCCCCAGAGGAAATTTTCTAGCTTAAATGCATATTGCGCCACCGGCGTCGCTGTTTCTACGCTCGCCATTTTTAAATCTCCCAGTAGACCGGTGTGCGCAATGCTTTATGGGTAGTCGGACCGCACGGAGGATACACACATGTATCCTTGGAATTTGGCCAAAAGAAGGACTCTGTCCTCCGGAGCATCCTCGACATTGGGACAGTCCTTCGGCGGATGTCGACGACGTAGTGTCCTTCAAATCCAGCCATTTGAGCATCCTTCCTTGACTTTGGGACACAGCCAGTGAACCATATGACCCCTGGTTATAACACTTTATTCAATTACAGACTACTAAGATATTAAAATGTACATCCAATGGACCTATTTGCCAAGCACAAACATAAAATCAGTCACTATGACATCTAACATAGACCCTAAAGCCTTAATATCATTTGGGGATCTAAAGTTTTTTTTAAAAATCAACAAACATTTTGTCAGAACACTAGACACAATGGGCCTCATTCATCAATATCTTCTTAAGAATCTTCTTAGATTCTTTCTTAAGTCCTTCTTAAGAAGATTTCTAAGAAGACCCTACGTCAGATTCATCAACGTGTTCTTAAGCCGCTGAATTGTTCGCAGCCATGTTTCTAAATTGATGAATGCCATCTCTTCGTAAATTGAGCACATGTGCCAGGTGAGTCTAATTTACATAGTGTGTAGACGCCACACAGAGAAAACAGCAACAGAATGCCTAAAGCAAAGCGTAAATCCATTGGAGTACAGGTAAAAAGAAAAAAAAACTTTAGCAGTTCAGAACTAGAAGTTCTGCTGCAGGAGATCACTTGGAGGAAAAAAAATAAATTTAGCAGTCTTAGTGCAGGTTGCAACAACACAAACAATTTATTTTCTGTAATAATACACACACATACACACACACACACACACACATATATATATATATATTTAAAATGTGTGCCCTGTAAGGCAGGAGTTTAGCATAGTACCATAGTGTGTAAGCTCAAAATATGTCTTTAGTATTGGACTGAGGGGTTACAAGCTTGGCTTGATTTTATTTATTTATTTATTTTTTATCACAGATGAAGTCTGTCATTGTTTTGTAGGCCGTGTATGGAGAAATGCCACCTATAAATATGGTGGTATCACTAATGGACGGCATAATTTCCAATTTACTTGATTTATGTTAAAGCGTTGGCACATTTAATTAAATAAAATGAAAAATAAAAAAAAATGAAATTAATAAATATATACATAAATATGACGGAAATGTCACTGTAATGTATTTTATCGAACTTAACAAAAGAAGACAACACAACCATGCCAACATGTCAGCACTGAAATGTGCTTAAGAGTACTCCTGAGTGTTCCTAGGATTTGTTCTTACCTAAGAAAAATCCTGGATAAGAAAAAAACTCATGAATGCCACAATCTTCGTAAAATATTCGTAAGAAGGACTTAAGAACAAATTTGTTCTTAAGAACGGTTCGTGAATGAGGCCCATTGTCATACCTGTTATACACTCTTTGCAAAATAAGAAAGCTATACATTAACTAGGTTTCTTCATCGTTCAAGTTCCAACTGGACACATAACCTTTTATTACTTACATTACTGCCTACAGCAGGCAACTAACCTCTGGGGCCTTTTTGGAGAAGTCATTGCTTTTCAAGACCAAGTGAATAAATATTCATGCCGGACCAAGACCTGCTATCAGTATCTTTGAGAAAATACAAACTCCTAACTCCATTTAAAGTGATATACTAAGTGACATTTGCCACCAGCTGTTGGTACTCTGGTAACTGGAGTCCTTGGCTTCAAGATGAATTCCTTCAAGAACACTAGCTTCAGCTGACTTGGGTATAGGCAACATTGTAAATCTGATAAATTGTCAAAATAACACTTAAGCTAAGGAAACGTCCATCTGGACAATGACTGAAGTGCAGTCACTGAGTGGCTATCCATCAGTGCTGCTCAGGGTGACTGGATGTTGGGCTCAATAGATCCTGAAACAACACATTCAAAGCTTTAGATTTAGATTAGATTTAAATTACTTTCCTTGCATAGTGTCATTAATATATTAAGATACCCCTGAGGAACACTACCGGTAAAGTTTACTGTAATGCTAGACAAGGAAAACCAGCCAATTCCACCATTAGGGAAACATAATTAGGGCCTCTGGGCAATCGCACCGAGCACTGGTCCCATACTGTTATACTGTGGATTTTTTTTTCTTCCTCTTCCGGACGAAATTTCGTCCCGCTACTAGTCCTACAACTTGAAGAGTTGCAGGACAAATTATATATCAAAACGTGCGGTTTGGTCAGGATCGGTGTGCTATTACTTTTCTCTACAGAATACGAATTTTTCTCGACGTAAGTCGCGAAAAACTGCCCAAAATTTTGCATTGAAATGAATGGGACGGCCGAAAAAAATGAGCGAAAAAGAACAATAATTGGAGATTTTTAAACGTCTACTTCTCCAGCATAATTTCACCTAGAGACTCCATTTAAACTTTAAACAGTAGACACAAGTCTTGTGTATCGGTGTATTAATCCACGTTTCGATAGGTCATATAGTTTTTTATCAATCCCTGTTCAATGACCATGATCATTTTTGGAGAAATTCTGAGATTATAATGGGTGTGTATTGCATGGAATGTTCGTGTCACAGTGTGTGATGTCAACGCTCAGAGTGTAGAGGGAGAGAAAACATTGTCAAAAAATAAATTTGAAAACTGCGCTCCAGGCCGCAAATTCCACTCGACAGAAATAATTTATACATAGAAACGTAGGAAAAATTGTCTTCTCACTCACAATCCTCTAGGGGCTGTTGGGCGTAGGACGCACAGATGCGCTCTAGATCGCTCTAACAAAGCTATTTTTTCATTTTTCTTAAAAAAAACATGTAGACGTTCAGGAAGAACTCAGGATGCTCAAAGTAAAGTCAGATCAATGATAGGTATTATGGTTTTGCCAAAAATGCTTTCTGTTCGAGGCCAGAAATTCCAGTCCACCTCAGGCTGCTGTCAGTCTTTCGGAACATTAACAGGTGCCAGTTAGGGCGCTTTCACACCTGAAAGTCCGGACCAAGGTCCGTGTTCTGTTACATTGTATACATTTGGTCCGGTTGGTTTTGGTTTCACACTGCAAAAAGAAGAACGGACTTTACAAGACAATTCTACTGGACACGTCATCTCCCTGTGGACTTCCGCGGCTCGCTTTTACGCTGAGTTGTTGGGCCGGCCGGCATCTGACATCCGTGTTTACACAAAATGAATCCGAGTCACCTTTTACCTGTGGTAATACTTTTGCTGGTGTTTTGCTACCAGCAGCACCAGCTAAATGAGCAATATATGAGAGTGCTTGGTGTTCGTAAGATGAGCTTCCTCATCATGACAAAACTCTGTCGCCGTCGCCAGGAGAGGAGGAGAAAACGGCTCGCAAACCTGAGAGTTATGGCAATTTCTTTTCCGGAGAGAAGGTGAGTGTGGGAACTATGAGCTGACAGTAGTGGTGTATTAACTTGTCTTTATAGTGCTATACATGCATACATAATAACTTACACGACTAACGTTACGTTACATGTCACAGCAACGTTTAACGTTAGCAGCTAAAGTACCATGGTAACCCGTCAACCTCCGATATCTGACTGTTACATAAATGTAAAATGTAACTGTTCATTGAATCATTGTTCATTGTCTGTGGTTCATTCAATTAATCTCCATTGAAAAAGAGATTAATAAATAGATAACCATAAAAACAGATCACTGTACAAATAAATGGATAAATGAATAGATACATTTATAAATAGTAACATGTACAAAGAAGTGGATAAAAAAACATATGCATAGACATTTCTGTTATGTTTTTCTTTTGGATCCTGTTTTGTTAATTTCTGAACAGGGCCTAATAATTTTTTAATGTAATTTGTATTTCTGTATTGTATTTATTTATGTATTTACTTCTTATTTTTAATAGGAGAATCTGGGCCAAACCGCGTTGCTATGCTTGGTGGCAGCACATCCAAGACACCTGGACGGAGAGAGACTGGCTGCTCAATTTTAGAATGAAAAAATCCACCTTCAGTCATCTCTGTGAAAATCTGCGTCCAAGACTGGACTCTCGACAGAATACAAGATACCACAAGGCAGTGCCAGTGGAGTTTCGTGTTGCTGTATGTTTGTGGAGGCTGGCCACCAATCTTGAGCTTCGATCCATTTGTCACCTGTTTGGTGTTGGATTATCCAGTGCTTGTATGTTCACTCAACAGGTTGTTGCTGCCATCAATGACATACTAAAGCCACAATACCTGCACACACCTTCACATGAAGAGCTTGAGGAAATAGTCAAGGGATTCCGTGACAGATGTGGTTTCCCTCAGTGAGCGGGACCTGTGGATGGCACTCACGTTTGCATCCTGGCACCACCTAATAACCCGGCTGACTACTACAACCGCAAAGGGTACTATTCAATCATCCTGCAAGGTGTTGTAGACCACAACATGAAGTTCTGGGACGTAAATATTGGTTGGCCTGGGAGGGTTCATGATGCCCGTGTGTTTTCAAACTCCTCCCTGTTTGAACGAGGACAGAATGGAACACTTTTGCCAGGTTGGAAGGAAACCATCCAAGATGTGGATGTACCTCTTGTGATACTGGGAGACTCTGCGTATCCACTGCTTCCATGGTTAATGAAGCCATACCCAGAGAGCAGAGGGATAACGCCGCAACAGACGGCTTTCAACCACCGCTTAAGTCAAGCCAGAATGACTGTGGAGAGGGCTTTTGGGCACTTAAAAGGAAGGTGGAGATGTCTGTTGAAAAGGGCTGACTGTGATGTCAGCCTAATCAGTGACATCATCTTGTGCTGCTGCATCCTCCACAACTTTTGTGAGAGTCATAATGACGAATACATCTGCAGTGAGGATGATGTGCCTGATGCAAGACCTGACCCTGCAGACCGACAGATTGGTGGTGATAATGGGGCAAATATTAGAAATGCACTGTGCGCTCATATTTCATCTCTGTAGTAAGGAGCTGAGGTGTCACAGGAGCTCCGTTTGCTCTGTTATTTTTTGTCAGTGGTTTGTACATGATTTCAATGTAATGGTCTAATTTTGTAATTGCAATTTAAATCGTTTATCTGCTAAGTTTCCCACACAATGGACAGTGGAGGCCACCAAAACCATTGTGCCACTGTGTAGACACATTTCTCTTGGTGTATGAACTAAGTCCTAAGTGTAGTGTTTTATTAAGTTCATACACCAAGAAAAATGAAAAACGTTTTTGATACAGTACACATTGTTTACATTGAAAACGCTACAGCTGTTAAACCTTCCTACTTATGCTAATGCTTCATCCAGGTTATGTTTATTTTGTTAAAATACAAATTAACTAATGGAAACATTTTTAATTTGCACTAAGTTGTATATAGTATATTGTATATTGTTAAATGTCTTTTTCTTAGATTGTTATTATTTTTTATATTTATCTTAAATTTGAATTTAATTAATAAAGTCAATCTAATCTAATCTAATTTTATGTGCTGTTCTGTTAGAAAACAAATCTTTTGCTTTTCCACTCAAGATCAGTTTTCTCACAATAAAATCCTTGCTCTGTGAAAACATACATGGCAATAAACTGTTTTTATGTGTTCACATGTGCATAATCACAAACCACAACAGTAGGCTGTAATGTTATTATTTTTTATTATATATTATATCTTATTATATATTATCATCATCATATTATTATATCATTCAAACTGAGGAGGAATAATTTAGGACCAACAGAGCCCAACAAAAATGAACTCAGCCAGCTCTTGTCACTTTGTATAAATGCATTTGTTTTTACAACTCCAAACAAAAATATTGTTATAATAATATAATTATGTACTCTTAAACAAATCGAACTTGGTGGAGGTAAACTTTATAAAATCTAACACACTAATGTAAACAGTAAAATACAGAACTAATTTAACATTCAACATGAACATACTGTGGTGCTGGCTCCTATTCAGTGAAAGAAATTACAACTGAAAAAAATCATTGTTTGGTTCACCATCACGTGGGGTCTGATCATTAAGATTTTGCTGAGACTGAGGAGGTGGTGGGAGCTGAGACATCTGTCCAAGCCAATATCCTGGAGCTGGGGAAGGCGGAGGATAATGTGGGTGCATGGCTGGGCCCCTGGATGTTGCATGTTGTGGCACATGGCTTTGTTGAGATGCCCCTTGAATGATTGTCTGCATAAAGTTCATAAGCATTGCATTTGTGGCTGCTTGCTGCTCCTGTAGCATCCTGAAACGCCTCTCTTCAAACTCCTGCTGCATATTCATCCACTGCAGAAGTGTGGCATCCTCCCTCTCTTGCCTTGCGTCTTCTGCACAATTTACCTCTTCCATTAACTTTTTTAATTCATTAAATCTTCCAGTGTCCTTCGCCTTTCTTTTTCTGCCATGGGAAGAAGTTGTTGGGGCAGGCTCACTTTCTTCCTCAGTGGTCGTAGCTGCATTTTGTCCTGTAAAGATTGAGTAATTGTGGTGAATTAAAAGTGTGAGTTCAGTTGTGAATTAGTAAATAGTTTAATACTGTATGAACAATAGAAAGCATAGCATTGTACATGGTAAGTCGTACATTTATTTTTCTGTGATTAATAACGTTATTCTAATGTTTTTAAAAGGAATAACCTGTACTCTGATGTGATTCTGAAGACTGCTGAAAAAGTAGGCTATTGTAATCACGCTAATATGGCATAAACATTTGAGAACCAAGTAGATGGAGGCAAAGCAGTGAGTAAACGACCGTTTGTTACTGTTACAACCCAGTTTGAGTCTAGGGAAAAGGGAATGTAACACGACCACACACACACACACACACACACACACACACACACATTTTTCTATTCAAAAACACAATAAACAAAATAACTCTGGCTATCTACGCTGATTTAATCTACACAACAAAAATACATATGCAACCATAGGGTTAGCATTAACCATAAACTAGCTGGAGGCAGGTGAGGCAGGTAATTGGTCGCCAGACCAATCGAGCGGAAGAGGGCGGAGCCAGGGGAACACTGCGGCCTGCTACCGGCATTTGGCGGAGGCGTTACCCAGTGGGGATTCCCGCTGACGGAGCCAGTGACGTATCCTGCGGTCCTGAGGCACAAACAGAGAGCAAAACACACATACCGTACCCCAATGACGTAACAGTTACTTACCACTGTCAGAGGTGGAGAAAGAGGCATCAGTAGACGCTAATTCTGACTCGCTGGTTGAAGCAGATGCTGGGGTTGACTCAACCACACAAACTGGGGAGCTTGTAGGGCGAGTACCCAGGATGCCATCAAGCTCTTCGAAGAAGGGACATTTGTTTTTCTCATTTGTAGATGCACCGCTTTTTCTCATGGCATCACGAGTCTTTGTGTACTGCTGGCGCAGTTTCTTCACCTTTAGGTGGCACTGCTCTCACGTCCTCTCGAAACCTCGCTCTCTCATCCTCTCAGAAAACAAATTGAAAGTGTCGTTGTTTTTGTGTGTTTTCTCGAGTTGGCTCTTTATAAAGTCGTCCGACCAGATTTCAATGAGGCATCCAATCTCCTCATCTCCCCATGTACTGCCGCGGCTCATTTTGTCATATATTTTTGTTTTATCTGCTGTAACGGCTGATTGAGTTTTGCTGTAACGGCTGATTGAGTTTTGCTGTAACGGCTGATTGTGTTTTGCTGTAACGGCTGATTGTGTTTTGCTGTAACGGCTGATTAGTGTGAAATAACTCCTTTTACCATAATTCGAGAGCAGAAGAAGAAAAACACTTCCTGCCATTGATACGAAGGTCCGAACTATAAAAAAAGTTGTGTTCACACTGCAAAAGGTTCGAACCTTGGTTCGTTTGGTCCGGACCGAGACCACCTCTTTTGGTCGGACCAAACTTTGGTCCTTTGGTCCGGACCGTGGTCCGCGGCACCTTTCACACCAGGAATTTAGGTTCGGATCAAACTGAAAAGTCCGAAAGTCCGGACCAAATGAGATAGGTGTGAAAGCGCCCTAAATTCTGTTGATTGCTTTGATCTGATTGCCTTTGATCTTTGATGTGATTACAGTTACAGATACACACACACACAGACATGCACTAAAGTGCGCACACTCCTCACACATGCATACACATGCTTCATACACGCACACATGCACACACAGGTAACTTTATGTGATTTTAATTACACACGCACACACACACACACACACACACAGGTAACTTTATGCGATTTTCGCTACACACACACACACACGTAACTTTATGTGATTTTAAACACACTGTTAGAAAAATTGCATGAGGAAACCTTGAAAATTGATAATCTGTCACCGACAGAAAAAATCTGTCACCAACAGAAAAAACCTCACCATTTTTCTGCGCATTCTTTGATGGGGAAATGAAGGAGGACGTCCAAGTTTCTCAGTTTCACAAAAGTTTTATTACAATACGTCAAAAAATGCGCACTTTACAGAGATCTCCGGGTTCAAAATTAACTCATGTCCCTGAATACAAACAGACGTGTTTCAGTTCGTGAAGTCTGAACCACGACTCCCTCCCTGGAACCCATTAAAATACTAACATTTGTTTACAAAACATGCTGGTCGATTTCTTCCAGGAATCCCGCCTTCTTGATCCGCTCATTCGCCAGTTTTAATGCATACAACGGCACGTCATGCCACCTGGTTGCTTGCTGCCGAAACCAGGCCTTGCCTTGACCTACTAACAAACTTGTTAGCACAAACATTTTTCCTTGTTATGACTTACAGAGATTCTCACACGGGATTTTCATTCGGCCTTCTGTGGTCTCCCCTCTCCAGACACACATACACACACACACACTCACAAATGCACATACACACACAGCAAAAACTGTGCACCAATATATCTGGATGTCATTCTTTGTGATTTATAGAATCTTATTCAGTTTAAGCAAATGGAATATATGTAATTAAAGTAATCATAGTTTTCTACATCAATATTAACACACAAACACAATCAATGTATCAAATCATATTGTCTGACTTAATATAAATGCATAGAGATATTTATTACAGTCAAGGTTTGACCTTTGATAGTGACCTGCGTCACTCACAGAGAACAGAGACAGACCACAGAGAAGCAGAAATAAAGCATAAAACCATTTACCAATATAGAAAAATATTAATTATTTTAACAACACACACACACACACAGGTAACTTTATGCGATTTTCGCTACACACACACACACACACACACACACACACACACATACACACATACACACACACACACACACACACACACACACACACACACACACACACACAAAAATGCGCGCGTAAGCGCCCACAGTCCTCCAGATACATGTTTCTCACACACACACACACACACAGACACACAAACACATTTTGAGGTTAAAGGGCATAGTTTGAAATCTCTGAAGAATCTCATCATAGTGTACACACACCGGCAGTAGCCCCCGTGACCCTTTCAGAATTTCCCCAGAGGAAATTTTCTAGTTTTAAGTGTACAACATGCTTATTTCTAGATTTAACAATCTTAATTTAAGAAATCTTGTTAAGTGAAATTATCTGTCCATGCAACAAGATCATTTCCCTCAGATTTAGTGTTTTCATCTGGTTTTTAGACATTTTTGACACCTAAAAACACTTTTTTGCAGTGTAGCATCTTTGAACATTTCACAAATCAAGCCATCACCAGTTTGTCTCAGCTGTAAGGGGTTTTGTCAGGGAGCTTCAAAAACTGTTAGGCTGTAACTGAAAATCAGGTTTAAGGATTGGTAGTATGAACTAGCCATGAGGGTTTTTCCATGTACATCCAACTGATGGGAGGCCCCAGGCCAGATCCAGTACACACTCAAATATTATGTACACTGGAGAAAAAAAGTATAGGAACACTTTAATATTACCTTGTTTTCTGCATCCATTTGTCATAAAATGTGATCTGATCTGCAAGTCCCAAGTATAGACAAACACAATGTGCTTAACCTAATACCACACACAATCCATTATAATTTCATGTTCATAGTTTCATGTCTTTATTGAACACATCCATTAAACTACTTTGTTGTTTAGGGTCATAGTCCTGCTACCTCACACAACCTCTACTGAGCTTCAGCTGGCATACAGCCACCCTGACATTATCCTGTAGGATACCTTCATAAACTCTCCTTCCTGATGATGGCAAGCGGTCCAGGCCCTGAGGCAACAGAGCAGACCCAAATCATGATCCCTCCCTCCACTATACTTCACTTGGGATGATGATCTCATGTTGGTCCATGGCAGGACACCAAGGAGGTGCCTCTTTATACCATACATAGTGCTGCATATTCTTCCCGAACAATTCAACCTGAGATTCATCACTCCACAAAACATTTTCCCAGTAGCATTGTTGAGTGTAAATGTACTCTTTGGCAAACTTGAGGCATGCAGTGTTTGTTTTAGAAAGCAGTGCACTGCAAATTATTTGTTTCTTACCAAGATAAAAAAAAAAAAGTGTTAGATAATTTATCTTGTTTTAAGAGTTAATTTCTTATTTTAAGTGTTCGACATGCTTAATTCTAGATTTAATAATCTTAATTTAAGAAATCTTGTCAAGTGAAATTATCAGTCCATGCAGCAAGATCATTTCCCTCAGACTTAGTGTTTTTATCTTGTTTTTAGACACACCTTTTTTGCAGTGTGGACTCCATGCCTGTTCAGTCTTGGTAGACTCATGAACAGAGATGTTAACCAGTTCCAATAACGCCTTTGGATTCAACTTGGCCACAGTACTACTGTAAATCGTCTCTTTGTGGACAATTTGTCTAACTTTGGACCGGTGAATACCCAAAGTCTTTGAGATGATTTAGTAACCCCTTCCAGTTTTATGCAAATCAACAATTCTTGATCATAGGCCTTTGCAAAGCATGGTTCACATCAGCATATGTTGTGAACAGCACAGGGTTACCCAGGAAGAGCTGGAGAACATTGCTAGGGAGAGGGACATCTAGAATACCTTATTGTGCTTGTTGTCTACCCGACACTATGGAACTAAAGTATTTCAAAAGAAGAAAATGCAGGCACTCTGGTGAATTGACAAAAGTTAAAAACCCTTTATTTTACATGGGTTACAAACACCAACTTGTGTTGGCTTGCGCCTTCCTCAGGGTGTATGCCTGCATTTTCTTCTTTTGAGTTCACTGTTTACCCATTGCAAGAGCACCGGTGCATTTAGGGACACCAGCAGCGCTCCTGTTATTCTGTTTTTTGAAACAAAAGTATTTATTTGAATTGAAATATGCACAAATTACTAGAGCAGTTTTTTGGCAGACTGGAAGACTTATGCATATGACGTGAAAGCCTGCAAAGAATGATAAGTAGAAGTCTAGGAATGTGTAGAAGATCAGCAGACATGCAGTCATAAACTTTTTATAGTGCCACTTGTCAAGGGTTCAAGGTCACATGTGAAAAAATGTCATTGTATCCTCTTTGATTCCTGAGTCATGTTGTTAGCCAGAGGGACAGTTTCCCAAAGGTGTCTTCATTTCCTTATGTTACAGTGGGGCAGGTTCATGAAGTACGAGGTGATCAGATCAGATTAGATCATTATCTGCTATCAGATCATAAGATAATGGCCTTGGACGTGACACACACCTTCACACACCAGGAGCACAAAGATACTTAAAATTTACTGCGTCCTGAACAAAGGACAAGTCAGATGGAGAGAAAAAGATAAAAGCTAGTGGGAAAGATAAAGATAAAGACTGATAAGAATTCCACTTAAGGGCTACCACAAGTATTTCACTGATATTTCTTCACACCACCGTACTGATTGAGACATATAGAAAGTAGAATACTTTGCACACACCTTTAAAGTTTATGAGACAGAACAGGAACGTGAATCACTGTGCATAGCTTTTAAATGTGTAGTTTATGTATCAGATTGAAATCACTACATTCATGCAGTTTCCTTTGGAGGAATTACAATATGGTTGGGATCTATTTGACATGTATGATGACACTGTTAAAGTTCTCATACTGCAAAAAGGTGTGTCTAAAAACAAGATAAAAACGCTGAATCTGAGGGAAATTATCTTGCTGCATGGATGGACAATTTCACTTGACAAGATTTCTTAAATTGAGATAATTTAATCTAGAAATAAGCATGTTGTGCGCTTAAAATAAGAAATTAACTTAAAATAAATATATAAATTAAAGCTGCAAGCAGCGATGAACTGGCCCGAGCAGAGTGGACTGCAAATTAGTTGTTTCTTACCAAGATAAAAAAAAAACTTTAGATTTAGAAGTGTTAGATAATTTATCTTGTTTTAAGAGTTAATTTCTTATTTTAAGTGTTCAACATGCTTATTTCTAGATTTAATAATCTTAATTTATGGAATCTTGTCAAGTGAAATTATCTGTCCATGCAGCAAGATCATTTCCCTCAGATTTAGTGTTTTTATCTTGTTTTTAGACACACCTTTTTTGCTGTGTAATGACTCAGATAGACCACTCATGGGTAGAAACCTTGATAGAATGAGTTTGTGGCAGAACAACATGCTGCAGCCAGAGGTGTTTTTATACTCTGGACAAAAGCAGGAAGGTGAGACTGAAGCCATTGCTGGAATGTAAAAAACATACCAATGCAAACATATGTAAACATGCTCTTAGTTTTAAAATCATTAAGGAAAGGATGCCAAACTAAATAGTGTTGATATTTATAGACCAGTTGTCCTTGCAGGTATTCTATCCAAAGTGCTTGAAAGAATTTCACTTCCATGGTTGAATATGTTTGTTCTCTCCACTGAAAGAAAATATGGCACTGATGTGTGTGTTTTTGCTCTGAAGGAAATGGTTGCTAAATATAGTAGACAAAATTCCACTCACAGTATGTTCCACTGTTCCACTGTTTATGGGTTTTTACTGATGCATTGAAAGCCTTTGCTAGCCTGGGTATACCCTTGCACGCTCAATTTAATTTTGAACCAGTCTGGAAACCACAGCCATTTCTTAGCCCTGTTTTAGGGATCCAATCACAGAACGGGGAGGGACGGCAAGACGATGACGATGATGAAGCTTGTAGTTTTGTAGTTTTCTTACGGATCCAACATGGCTGCAGCAGACGCGAAGCTCTCTTTGGATCTAGTGTTAGAACGTAAAGCTTTTAAAGTTTCTAACTCTCACCCTGGTTCTTTTTTCTAAACTTGGTCTTACAAAACACTCAGAACAAATGAATAAAGTCAACCATTTATTGAAAGAATCATAGCCAAATGCAATGCTCAGCGCTGGACTCTGCAATGTGACCCCTGGCACCACAAGACAGAGTGATTACAACCTTCCTTAATGTTACATATATTCTTCTCGGATTTTGGCGAAACCCCGTACAATGGGTGGGCTCTTTAACGCAATTGGTCAATTTGTTTTTGTGGGATGCTTCGATTACCACCCCTTAACCGAGCATTTTGAGATTTAACATCTCACTGACCTTTCAAACTTTATGTGTGTGTTTTGTTGTCTGCTGAAGCCTTCACATCCTGTCCTTGCTTTTTCTGCTTCTCCCCCCTGCATGCCTTCCCTGAACTCTGACCTCTCCTATCCTTGAAATGACCCAGTCCTGTCAGTGAGTAGGCCATAATTTTAGGACTCAGCCACGCCAAGTAATTCCCCGCTCCCACACTAGCTGACGGCATTTTAAATAGTTTAGAGCAAAAGTTTATTTTAAAAGAACAGCGTTTGACTTTTCACTCCTGTTTCACCACCAAAAAGGATGTTTTAGCCTTGCTTCCGACAGGATTTGGCAAAAGCCTAATCTAGCAACTAGCCCCGCTACCACTCGCTGCTGTAACGCTGGTGATCTCGCTACGAGCCGGGCGACAGCGGAGCCGCCCAGAGACCCGCAGCAGCTCGTCTATTGCCCATAAAATCAGTGGATGTGTGTGACTGAATGACATGAGGGGGAAATAAGGCGTAAAAATAAATAATCTTGCAGAAAGCGAGAACTGGAGAAGCAAAGCAGCAAGCAACACACACACACACACTGCCGGTAGACTGTGAGCAGCCAGAGCCAGAACATGCTGCAGAAAAACGTAGTCCGGCTATGTAAACATCAATTTCTGTCGATCTACACACGTCATCTGGTATAACTGATACGATTGGCTAAGAGCTACCTACAGACGCTTATGATAGACATTCGTAGCGCCCAATAAACAAAATGAATGGCTGGTTTCCAGAATAATCTCATTTGTGATTAGTCTGGCGTTAGCCAGGCTAGGCCTTTGTTTGAATTAACCACAAAAATGTATTTATGAAATAAATAACCGAGAGGTGACCTAAAGTATATTATTTGAATATTGGTTTTCTGGTATGCCAATCAAGAGAGATAGTTCAGGATTTTGGCCATTAAGTTGTATGAAATAGTCGCCAGTAGTGTAGTGGATGTAAAGTCATTAGCTTACTGGCAGAGCTCCAGTGTTTGAGTTCTGGCCGGGTTCTGATCGTAGAACTGTCCGGCAAGCTGGCAGGGTCAGGAAACTACATGGTTTTACTCCTCAAAACTATGTGTACACTACAAGGTACAAAGCCAGATAATACAATCACAGCAGGGTCATTGTATTTACTGGCTTTTTCAAGAAACAAACTCGTGCCGAGTGATAAGCACATGGACCATCGTACATGTGTAGAGTGTGTGGAGTAAAACCCTGGCAGCTTGCCAGAACTATCTGGTGCTCAGAAAGTAAGCTGATAGCTTTGTATCCACAACACTATTGGCAAGTATTTTGTACAATTCAATGTCCAAAATCTCTATTCCTATCCCTATAATGTCTATATGGATGCAAGGTTATTATAGCTAACAATAACTAACAAAATAACGAAAACTAGAATTGAAAAAACATTTTCGTTAACTGAAATAAAAATGAAAATGAACGTTTTTTAAAGTTTTTAAAAATCTTCATTATTCATCTCATGTAAGCTGATGACCTGGTATTTCTGAACCCATATAATAATTGTTAAAAGTGTGCTCACAATATGGCAATGATCATGATATAAAATATATTGCCAAAATAGTAATGTGAGATGAAGAGAGGACAGGGGGGTTAGTCTTGAGTGACAACCCGCTCATGTCATGCAAGGGAATAAAATACATGGGCCACTTTATTACAGATGACTTGAGTGATGAGAGATCTATATAAAGACAGTGGTGTGAGTTATACACTTAAGCTAACATGTTGATTTTCAAGTTTAATATGTGCTCTGTCAATGTAAATGTCCTTTATTTAAAACTTTCTGTACCCCTTTGTATACAGCTCATCTCTGGTGGAGCTATAGGATGTGAAGGCTTATTATGGCTTACAATGATGCACTGAGGTTTCTACTTCCTGTCCCTAAGTGGCACAGTGGCAGTCAGCTGTTTGTGTACTGAGCTGTTCCTACATAAGCCACACAGAAAATTATGAATCGACTAAATTATGACCCTTGTTTGTGCAAAATGAAAATACTACAAGGCCATGGAGCCAATGAGAATATATGATTATTTTATATTTGTGGCACCCCCTAGAGGAGAAACATAATGCAAATTAATATGGAAGCTCACTAACAAATTCCACAGTTTTCAAGTTGATATCTCAACACAATGTATTGCAAATTTTAAAAAATGTCACATTGGGATAAAAATATATTTTTGATATGTCAAAATCTTTTGAGGTGTTTGTATGTGACTTTTGATGAGTTGTCGAAATTAGGATTTCAATAAAACTGAGAAAACGTTGCAAATTTGACATTTTTGATACTTTCCCCATTTTAATCTTTAAATTATTAAAGATTAAAATGATGAAAGTATTTTTAGTCTAGGCCAAGCTGTGTGAAATAATAGCGAAATCATAAGCTTGATTGTTATAGCACTACCTTGATGTCAGTAACTAATTTGCAAACAATTTGTCAATTTTGGTGACTTTTGGTCGGTCTTTGCTTTTGTTTTTACTTTTAGCAGACAAAAAAATAAGGAGAAGAACAAGAAAGAAAGAATAATGAGATCAAAAACAAATTGGGTTCCTCTGGTAACCAACCACAGCTCATAATGGCCTCAATCATAGGCAGTTTTGGCCAAATGAATGCAAAGTTGCATTCAATCTAACAGTGCCACAAACTCCAGCTTTTAAAATCCTCATTGGACCAAACCTCGTCCGGCATATTCTCAACAAAAGCTTTTTAAGTGTCATAAAAGTTGTTTATTGCAAGGTCTGATGTTAGACAGCAATAAATTATACAGATCACATTATCATGTTTACTGTTTCCACACAAGCCTCCTGATGTCTTTCAGAATGCAAACCATTGTTTATAAATGCAGTTACATGGTGCCTTCAGTAGCTTTTAATAATCACATGTTAGTTGGTGGTGACTGGTTGTTCTTTAACTTTACAGTCAAACATTTATTGTTACAAACGGAGACATTCACTGTCTCCAGTCTTCGACCGGACCCTGGGAAGGTAAGAACAACCCAATTGTGTCTTTTTTTCAGTGGAAGAAGATTAAGAGTACAGATTTTCCTGCCCAGTAAAACAAAACAAATTGTTTTATGGTCACTTTTAACTTGTGTGCTAATTTTGGCCAAACTTAATTCCATCAAAGCGACAGGGAATGACCATCGGCTGTAATTGTTTAAATGTTTTTTTTTTTTTTTTTTATCACACTTTATCCTCTTTTATTGTTTCCACACTTGGCATGTGCAACATGTTGACGTAAAGTTCTTATAAAACGTCTTACCTCCCACACAGATATTTTAATGTTTTATGGCTTTAAACTTTATATCCACCTTGATTGAATGTTGTAAAGATTTATGATTTTTTTACACTTAAAAACCAAAAAGACTGCACTAATCTCTTCAAACAGATCTAAATTAAATGCAAATATAAAATACAAAATCAGGATATGTGGGTATGTCTAGATTGTTTCAGTTTTGCACATTTGGACACTGTCAATTTGATTTCTTCTTCACATAACATAACTGAGTAAATTTGACCATAACTTCTCTATTGAAGTCTGGACTAGCCTGTTCCAGGACATTATCATTATTTTTTTCAGTAAGACAAGTGCTTTTTTTAGATCAATTCTTGCCAGATATTTGGATTAAAGAAACAATGCAAATGAGCAGAGACTGATGAATGACCTTCAACACTTGCTACTGTATGTAGTGTCCCTCACCTCAGCCACTGAACCCTGTGACTCAGTCAGAGTCTCTGATTGATGTTTCTGTATGAGGAACTTCAGTACTTTTCGTGTCATATTTAAAGCAGCTAAGGTGCTTTCATTTCCTGCTGAGTTTCCATGAGCATCAGACTGCAGTTAGAAAACTTATTTTGCTGCAGCAGGATCTGTTGCCTGAGGCCTTGCTGGAGTCTGAGCTGAAGGAGGTCCGGCATGATTTTGTCAGAATCTATCCCTGTGGTACCATGACAGACAAAGAATAACTATATAGAAATAGTCAAAATTCACGCTGATGGTCTTGTTTGCTTTTGTAGGTCATATAGAGGCATCAGTATCAAACTGAGCCTGTCTATGACCAGTTAAAAACTCTTTGCAGCACATTTAACTAAATTTTCAAATCTGGTTTTAGTTTAACATTTAAGACTTTTTCTATGAAAGATGTCAGAAAGTCTTTATTTCAACCCTGTGCAATTTAATGTTTAAAAAAGATTGTGATAAAGAGGACAGTATAGGGATTTTATCTGCAAATAATACCCAGCACCTACAGGGTGTGCCCTGTCTTTTCAAGCATCCTCCCTCCTTATTGGCATTGCAGGATGATGATGCTGCATAGCACAGCAGTCCAATAAAGTTTAAAGAGGCCAAAGGGCAGTTTAAGTTGGAGCTATTATGCAATGACATTTCACATTTCAAAATGATTCTTGTTTTATATGGATGCAGTTCTGAACACTGACCCCATAAAAACATTTAGTTTGGTTAATTTTTATTTTTTCCTGCTGATTTTTCTCCTCCCCGTTGTATTTGGCTGTAGCAGGGTAGGTATAAAAAGAGACCAGAGCTGGTCACTGTCGCCATCATCTTCTTGGACATCAGAGGAGAAGCTGTCTCGTGGAATCTAAGAATTACAAGCTCTAAGGACACTCTCATCTAGTCATCGCTTTTCAAATCAGGAGCCATTGTTTCCCCTCTCCCACTTAACTGTCCACGATGACGACCACAGCCGTGCCGATGGGCTGCGACCCTCTTGCTACAGTGTGTTCAGGCACAGACTGCCTTGTTCCTGCCAGTGACTTCAATGCCATGCTGAGCCTGGTGTTGAGCATTGTGCTGACTGTAATGCTTGCGATGGTCATGTTCTCCATGGGCTGCACTGTGGATGCCCAAAAACTGTGGGGCCACATCAGGAGACCCTGGGGCATCTTTATCGGCTTCATCTGCCAGTTTGGCATTATGCCTTTTACAGCCTTTGCCTTGTCTTTGGCCTTTAATGTTCAGCCTGTACAGGCTGTTGTCATCATCATTATGGGCTGCTGCCCTGGAGGCTCCGGCTCCAACATTATCTGCTACTGGCTGGATGGAGACATGGACCTAAGGTAAGAAACCCAATGGATGATCCATCTTAACCCATAAGTACCCAGACCCAAATATCCTTAAAGGAAAATTATGGGGGACGTACCACAGACCAAGTGGACAACATAGAACACATTTATGATGTTTTTAAAAAAATACTACCCCTAAATGTCAAAGATCTGTGATGTGACATATACGTTACATTGGGCGTTTATGGTATCTGTGTTCATAATATTTCTTCATAAAGTGTTTGTTACAAGGGTGTCACCATGGGTTCTTATGGGTTAATTAATGGTGCGTTGTTTGGATGGCTGAATGGCGCCAAAATGTTTAGCCAATCAATAAGTGTGTTTCCATGACTGAAAAGTGAATTCTTTCTAATTACCAGCAGGGGCCGACTCCACTGGTTGCAAAATAAACTCCAGTTGTATAGAAGTCTATGAGAAAATGACCTCTCACTTGCTTTCATGCCTCAGTAAACATTCTCATAATGAGTTTATAGTCTCAATCACTCGTTACAAGTTTACAAGGCATTCATTCTGTAAATTATGGTTCCATTTAGAGTTAATAGATGCTAAAGCAGAGTATGCTTTAAGGCTCGACTACCTTGATTGACAGGTTGCTACCACAGTGGGCAGTGTGTTTTCATCGTAGAACTTTGATCCTTTCACAGTGTGTTTTCATTTCATCAAAGTAAATTGTAACATTTTGGATGCTTAAAAATGTCTTGTCCAGTGTTCCACTCTTATTTTATTATTGTTATTTATTTTGAATCATTGATTGCCCTTTGCTAACCGAAATAGTCAGCTAGCACTAGCATTAGCTTATAACGTTGCCTCATTCCAGCTCCAAATCCATTCTACACACAAAAAAACAATATGGCAATAGACATAAAGCAAGTTGGCAATGGCCAAAATGCCAAACTTGAGGTTTCAAAACCAATGGCTGAAGTCACGTCCAAATTCAGAAGCTTGTTTTAAAATGTAATACATTTAAATTAAAACTTGCTAATATGTGCTTAAATGCTCAACGTGGGTGAGTGATAGGGTAACATTTAGGTCTCGTTTAGACAAATATTTGTTAATGGGACCTAAATGTGTATGCCCAAAGGGGTTGCTAATTAGGCAATGGGGTACAAGTGGGGACCATGTGAGGACCCACACTGACCCCTTTTTTTGTCCTTATTATGCAGTGTACTACGTACATTATGACCAAAATGGACCCCCATGAGCGAATCCCCAAAGGAGATATCAGTTCATTAGGTGACTGTCACTGCATCATTTACTGTTTTCAGCTGTCACAGACCACCTTCTTATTTTAAAGACAAATGCTACTTGAAACAAAACCATTTACAGGAGCTTGTTTGACAGACTGTCCACACTCTCTCCTCCTCAGTATCAGTATGACAGCCTGCTCCTCTATCCTGGCCTTGGGGATGATGCCTCTCTGTCTGCTCATTTACACCTCCACCTGGACTTCTGCCGACACCATTGAGATCCCATATGACAGTATTGGTAAGTCGGCAACTCATGGAAGATAACAATTCCACAAAACTAAATACTGTGGGGCTAACAAAATAAAGAAAATGCCTTATGAAGCTTTTTAATATTTTGTACGTATTTTAGTATCATATATTTTAAGGGCCTCCACACCTACAGTTTTATTGTGTTGTTTAATCACTTTACTGTTTTATACCAAAAGCACAGTACAGGTTTACTATGATCCTATAATTATGTGATGATATGAAATCTGTGTACCCTCAGGAATCACTCTAGTGGCCCTTCTTGTTCCAATTGCTGTGGGAATGTATGTGAAACGCAGGTGGCCCCACGTGGCAAAAAAGATCCTCAAGGTAGGAATCCGTGTGAATGTGTTATGTAAACAGTGACATCTCAAACTTCTTAAGTCCAATATTTTTTGTGAATTTGATATTTGATGCAGGGATTTGTTGTGATGTTTATATTTTGCATGGCTTAATCCAATTACAATTCCTGTCTGTGTGTCTGCTGTGCACAGGTAGGGTCCATTGTAGGCTTTCTTCTTATTATCACCATAGCTGTGGTTGGAGGAGTTCTCTACCAGTCCTCCTGGACAATTGCTCCCTCCCTGTGGATCATTGGAACCATCTATCCCTTCATCGGTTTCGGCCTAGGGTTCTGCTTGGCCCGCTTTGCTGGTCAACCCTGGCACAGGTAGAGTGAAATCATTGCAGTGATGATTGCATGTAATCATTCTTATTGTTTTAACCCTTAATAAGGCACTCATTGAAATACTTGCAAATTCCAAATTTCAACCCTAGAGAATATTGGAGGATATTACATACAGCCAGAATGTTAAAAAAAAAAAAACATACGGACCCGGGGAGGGGGGTAATATTTAGAGAAAAAAAGTTTACGAGATTAAAGTGGCAAATCTATGAGAAAAAAAGTCGCAGATTTATGAGATTTAAAGTGGTGAATCTGTGAAAAAACACTTTAATTTAGTAAATTCATTGAAGAGTAACTCTATTTGGTCAAGGTGAATAAAGTTAATATTATTATATTATTATCATACTGATTGGTCAGATGTCATGGTCTTACCGTCTGTGACGTAGTCTGATCTTTGCTGATTAGCTGGAAGAAATCCATGTGGTTCTACGACCAAACAGAGAGACATGGGGACCCCATTTAGATATCCACTGAAGTTACCAAATATAGTTATTCGCCTGATAAAGGGTTCATATTTTTATATTAGTAAATGTATTATGATAATAAATTGTACTTTCTTTTGAGGTTATTGATTATTCCCTGCTGTGTTCAGATGTCGAACCATCGCTTTGGAGACAGGTTTTCAGAACTCCCAGCTGTGCAGCACCATCGTCCAGCTGTCCTTCAGCCCTGCTGAGCTGGAAATCATGTTTGCATTCCCCCTCATCTACAGCATCTTCCAGCTTGTGGTGGCCGTGTCATCGGTGGGAGGTGAGAGTTCACATGCAGATACATTGACAGTTAAAGGTGCAGTTTGTATTTACTGCAAACGTTTTTAAAAAGTAATGCGCGACATACTAAATACAGTGCCGACACTCCAGATTGTGTGAAGTAAATTACACAAGAAATCTTGCAGTGTCCTCAAAAATGTATATAGGAGAGTTTCCGAACTGAAATTGAGATCGTAACTATTGCTAACAGTTTCTAAACACAGAATCTAAGTTTGTGTGTAATGTTAATTCTTCATTTTAGCTGCAGTTTTAGATGTAAACCAAGCTAACAATGTGCCTCTCTGAGGGCAGACCAAAGTTATTATAGTTAAAGAAAACTAAGGAAATAACGAAAAACTAGAATTGAAAAACATTTTAGTTAGCTGAAAAAAAAAACGATAACTAACTGAAACTGTATTTTGTGGTTACAAAACTAAATAAAACTAACTAAAATTAAAGTAAAAATGTCCTTCATTTTCATCTTTGTCAACTTTTTTCATACGTAAACCTTTTTGGTTGATATGAAATCTATTTAATCTATTTGGTTTTATGACTTAATAAACTTATTGGGGCTGAGATGGATCAGACAAAGGAAATAAAGGAAACATTTATTGGGACTTTTTCAAATCTCGCACCCAACAAATACCCTATTACAAATAAACTAAAAATAACACTAAAACGAATTAAAACTTAACTAAAACTCTGCACTTTCCAAAAAATAAAAACGAATTAAAACTAGCAAACTCACTCACTGAAAAAAAACTAAAAAACTAAAACTAATAAAAAATCCAAAACTATTATAACCTTGGGACTGACTGGACACTACAGTGACTCACTATCGCCCCCCCAGGCACAAGTGGTATTACAAGACAGGACAGGCCAGGCCTAGCTGGCTAGCATGCTCATTTAACTAGATACCACTAAACCCTTTCACATTCTGTTAACAAAAAAATTACCATATCTAGAACCATATCTTATATGTTGCACATTTAATGATGACAGTTTTCAAACAACATTAGCATTTTAGTAAAAACTAGATGTTGCCAATTCATCCACAACCAAAATAGTATAGGTGAGCATAAAGGCTTGTCAAAACTATCTCACATCAATATAATGCATTACAGTTGAACAAAGTCTCTTTAGGTTTAGGAGATTAGGGTCAGGTTACACTAAAAAAGAAGCATTTAGTGTGTTTTATTCAATCACGCCTGAAATACAGACAGAGTCATGTGGTCTGACAACATTTGAAAAATCCTACCGGTGCAGGCAATACAATGTTAAAAGTCTTGTTTGTCCTCCGTCGGGCAGGTGGGACCAGCCAAGTCAGAACTTCAAAACAAGACACTGGAGTTCATATTCTGTTGTTGGACGTTTTGTCCAGAAGTAATGTTTTTGAGTCCAGTTATGCAAAATGATGCACAGAGCAGCTGTGGTCAGGTGTCACAGTAACAGCAGGTTTGCAACAGTTAACCCTCTGGAGTCTCCAAAAGCACCAAAGCATGGCTTCTTCATCACATCCAGACGTAAAAACAAAGCAGGCCAAAAAAAGATACAAAAAGACACAAAATGACAAAAAAAAAGATACAAAATGACCAAACAAGACACAAAATAACTCAAAAGACACAACAATTGACACAAAATGGCCAAAAAGACACAAAATGACAAAAAAGACACAATATAACAAAAAAAAGACACAACAGACACAAAATTACTAAAAAAAAAGACACAAATCACCAAAAAAGACACAAAATTACTAAAAAACACAAAGAAGACACAAAAAGACACAAAATTACCATAAAAGACACGAAAAGAGATGAAAAGGATTGAAAATAGACAAAATAGCCCAAGACTCCATAGAGTTAAGAAACGTTCATATTCAACATAATTGTGGCTCAACATTTATTTTGGTCACTGGGTCGCATGTCAAAACAACTGATCAGTGTTTTTTCCTCTACAGCCTACCAGGCATACAAAAAGTTTTGTGGTTTCACTGAGTCAGACAGTGAGGCTCCAGCCCTGGAAGATGGTGGAGATGAATCAAAGAAGAAGGGACACGTTTTGGAAAATAGTGCCTTCGAATTTGATGACAATGGCATCTGCGAGGAGAAGGGCAGTGTCAAAAAGATCACCCAGCTTTGAGAGTACACATCTGCAAATCACTGACTTAAACTAACATCATGTGGCCACAGCCCTACTGAACACACACTGCACTCTGCAGGCTGGAGATGTACACTACGTCTCCTGTTCTCATCAACTTTTGCAAAAACAGGGGTGCCAAACTTCTTCCCCAACATGGCCATCAGTTGGTCAGTCCCAAAATTAAAGGGGGTACAGTAAGTCACACTGTTGAATTGTAATATGAATTGTGTTGTTTTATATGAGGCCCTTCTTTCCCTTAATTTATTCATATTTTATAATTGTACCACTTTACTCTGTACATTCTGTCAGCAAACCTGTTTGTTGAGTATTTAATGCTGTTTATGTAGATAATGGGGACATTACAGGTGAATAGGATACTTTTTTACCTTATAGATATTATCATTAAGCTTCTCCAGTTGATAACTTACATAAATACATCTTTTTGTATTACACGTTTATATATGCAAATGCGGCATTATTTTTATTAAACATGTCCTTATTTACATACATTTCGAGTGAAATCTGAACATTGGATGAAGCCAGGTTCAAAGTTCACTGTTTCATGTTGTTGACATATAAGAGTCAAAGGGTTTTACAATAGGGGATTTTGAATATCACTCAATAAAACAAAAAGAGTCTGAGAAAGAAACTTGGCCTTTAAGGGGATATATTGTACTTATTTTCAGGTTTATACCGAAATGAAATTAAAACATATTTTTCTTCTCAAAAAGACGTGAAAATCTCACTTGCAAATGAGGTTTAATATAATACTAACTATGTGAATTTAGAAGAAATTTACAGACCAAAAGTTAAAAAAAAAGGTTGTTTTTTTCTGATGTAGCAGATGAAATGAAAAAATACAAATTTATATGCCTCATAGAAGGCTAGGAGGCTGATTCTTGACATTCTAAAATATGTAAACTTGTGGTTTTGCATATTTATCCAAACTGAAGAAACTAGGATATACAGTGTTTATGAAGCATATTCAATCTTTTGCTAATTTATTCATCCTCTATATTGTGCAAATGTGACAAACACAGAATTCACTTTCAGCCTACTGAAAGCTTTCATTTTCTTGATTTTTCATGGTAATAAATTATTTTACAAAACTCTTGTACCACCATGATTAAGAAATGTGCATTTCTGAAATTAAGAGTTGTAAATCAAAACATCTTGTACATTTTTATTATATTTTTATTTTATTGCATTCGTTTGTTATCCTTATCTGCTTATGCACACTTGGGTCGTGGACAGGTCTCCAGACTATCACAGGACTGACATATAGAGACAGACAATCACGCTCTCACACCTATGGACAATTTAGAGTCACCAATTAAACCTAAGTGCCTGTTTTTGGACTGTGGGAGGAAGCCAGAGTACCCGGTGAGAACCCACGCTGACATGGGGAGAACATCTAAACTCCACACAGAAGAGCTGCAGGCCGGAGTCAAACCGGCGAACCTCTTGCTGTGAGGTGAGAGTGCTAACCACTACACCATTGTGTAGCCCCTATTTTGTTGTAATTATTATTTTGATGAGTATGGGTATTCACCTCAATAAATATAATATTTGTTAACTAAGCCTTGTATTGTATGTGTTTATTTAATGTGCGAGTGATAATTGACAAAAAAGAATATTTGAATCATTCAGATGATGATGTTCCTTAAACCCTTTCCAGCTGATGTAAATTTGCAATGCAATAAAATGTTAACATTTGCAGGCCATATAGTCTCTGTACAAAGTCAGAAACATCAAGCATAAAATAGTCACATTTATTCTTTTTCAAGGTCCAAGCTGTGACAGCAAAAACAGTCCACCGTCACAATACTGCATACAATTAAAGTGTTGTCATGTGATAATAAACATGTTCAGCTGTCTGTGACATTACTGTCACTTCTTGCTTCCAACTAGTTCCCAACATAAACAGCTGAAGAAGTCACAAATTACACCATGCAGGCATGTATTGTGGCTCGAGTTTCACGGCACATATGTATGTGGCTCGTGGTTGTAAAAAAGGCGGCAGTTTCTGTGGATTTATGTTGTAAAACCACTGACCATAGGTCTAGGGGAAATAACTTCTGGCAAGGACAGTTTAAACAGTAAATAAATGTACGTAAATGCCGGAAATTAAGTAGTTACAAGGGTCAACGACTGCTGTAAGTTACGTTAAAAAACGTGATTCACATAACTTTAGTTAAAAACTGTTTCCTTTTGTTTTTGCACGGGACGGAAACCCTGCTCTCCTGGGCCAACCTGGTCTCACAGAAATCTGTGAAATAGCCATGGATTTGCTTAACTCAAAATCCGTAGAATAGCCACGGAATCACTCAAATTTCCATGAAACCAACACGGATTTCGCTACAATGCAAGTTAATGACAGTCATATCCCAACCTGGTATCTTTTCCTATTGGTTTGTGTCCAAGTCACGTGACTTTCAAGGTTCCGGCAGTCAGAACAAAAAACATGGCGGACAGTTCTCTCATTTTTAGTGAAAAAATCAATATTTAGGGACCGAGCACTGAAGGTGAGAGGACCCTATTGTAATTGGTCCGTCTATAATTATTATTTCGACAAATGAATCGCCTTTTTTATGCCTTTATCATATTAAAAAACTCACCAAACTCACACCAAAATTCAATCGTGTCGAAAATGTACGTATTTTATAGGTTTCAGAAATGGGCATGGCAAAATGACCTACAAGCACCCCCTAGAATGCAGCCCCTCACACAAGTTTGTCGTAGTGACATGAAATTTGGTACACAAATGTATCATGGGAAGACGCACCAAAAAGTCTCAAGAAGCCATACCCAAAAATGTACAGGAAGTCGGCCATCTTGGATTGAATATGGAGTTTCCGCCATTTCCACACCGCATACTTTAACAAACTCCTCCTACAGATTTCACCCAATTGCCTTCAAACTTGGTCAGTAGCATCACAAGGCCTTTGGGATCAAAAGTTGTATAAATATTTACAGACGGTCACACTATGTGGGTGTGGCATGGCGCCAAAATATGGTGTCTCGCCATAAAACACGAGCGCGTTATAACTTTTCCATACTTTGTCCCATCTGCTCCAAAATTCTCATGCTTCATCAGAGTCCAGCCCTTAACACTTCTACATCATAATATTTCATAAAGTCCTACTTTACATAACTCTTCCACCAGATTCAATCCCATTGACTTTAAACTTGGTCAGTACCATCCTTAGGCCTTGGGGAACACAACTTATCAACACCTTTACTGACCTTCACAATATGTGGGCGTGGCATGGTGGCAAATTGACCTGGATAATTGACCATACATTGTCCAATCTGTCCCGAATTTCACACACGTGATTAGGGTCCAGCCCGGAACACACCCACGTGTCAATATTGACACACAGTCATAGGGCCCCCCGCTGACAACAGGAAGTAACATCTTGTACACCTAGCCCCAGCAGTAGGTTTCACATAGAGACGCGAAATTTGGTACACACGTGATTCATGTGGAGACGCACCAAAAAGCCTCTTGGACCTATAACCTAAAACGTACAGGAAGTCAACCATCTAGGATCGAAAATGGCATTTCCTGTCCTTTTTTACCCATTTCCATGTCGCATACATTAACGAACTCCTCCTACAGATTTCACCCAATTTACTTCAAACTTGGTCAGTACCATCACAAGGCCTTTGGGATCAAAAGTTGTATAAAACTTTACCGACAATCATACTATGTGGGCGTGACATGGCGGCAAAATATGGCGTCTCGCCATCTAACACCAGACTGGATAACTTGACCATACATTGTCGTATTGTTATATGGCGAGGTGCAATATTTAGTCGCCATGTCACGGCCACATAGTGCAAGGGTGAGTAAAGTTGTTGATAAGGTTTGTCCCCCAAGGCCTTGTGATGGTAATGACCAACTTTGAAGTCAATGGGATGAAATCTGTAGGAGGAATTGGTTAAAGTATGCAATGTGGACATTTTGTAAAAGGGGGCGTGGATAAAGCATAAGGGGTGGGGCTTTATGAAATATTGTTATGTAGAAGTGTTAAGGCCTGGACTCTGATGAAGTATGAGAAGTTTGGACCAGATGGGACAAAGTATGGAAATGTTATAACGATGTTGTGTTTAGTGGCGAGATGACATATTTGGTGCCATTCCATGGCCACATAGTGTGACAGTCAGTAGAGATTTGAATAACTTTTGATCCCAAATGCGTTGTGATGGTACTGACCAAGTTTGAAGTCAATTGGGTTAAATCTGCAGGAGGAGTTTGTTAGAGTATGCGGGGTGGAAGCATGATAAGTTTGGATCAGATCAGACAAAGAATGGAAAAGTTATAACGATCTTGTGTTTTATGGCGAGATGCCATATTTTGCCGCCATGACACGCCCACATAGTGTGACCGCCGGAAAAGCTTTCAATAACTTTTGATCCCAAAGGCCTTGTGATGGTACTGACCAAGTTTGAAGTTGATCAGGTAAAATCTGTTGGAGGAGTTTCTTAAAGTATGCGAGCTAGAAATGGCAGAAAATGCTGAATAGTGCAATATTCAAACCAAGATGGCACACTTCCTGTTGGGTTTGAGGTATGGCTCCAAGAGGCTTTTTAGTGCGTCTCCACATGATTCATATGTGTACCAAATTTTGTGTCTCTACGTGAAACCTACTGCTCGGGCTAGGCGTAAAACATGTGACATCCTGTTTCCAGCGGGGGGTGCTATGACTGTGTGTCAATATTGACACGTGGGTGTGTTCAGGGCTGGCCCCTCATCACGTGTGAGAAATTTGGGACAGATTGGACAATGTATGGTGAAGTTATCCAGTCTGGTGTTAGATGGCGAGACGCCATATTTTGCCGCCATGCCACACCCACATATTGTGAAGGTCAGTAAAGGTGTTGATAAATTGTGTTCCCCAAAGCCTTGTGATGGTACTGACCAAGTTTGAAGTCAATGGGATTAAATCTGTTGGAGAAGTTATGTAAAGTATGCAACGTGGTAATTTTATGAAAGGGGGTTCGGATAAAGCATAAGGGGCGGGGCTTTATTAAAAAATTGTTATGTAGAAGTGTTAAGGGCTGTACTCTGATGAAGCATGATACGTTTGGAGCAGATAGGACAAAGAATGGAAAAGTTATAACGATCTCGTGTTTTATGGCAAGACGCCATATTTTGGCGCCTGCCACACCCACAAATTGTGAAGGTCAGTAAAGGTGTTGATAAGTTTTGTTCCCCAAAGCCTTGTGATGGTACTGACCAAGTTTGAAGTCAATGGGAATAAATCTGTTGGAGAAGTTATGTAAAGTATGCAACGTGGTCATTTTATGAAAGGGGGCGTAGATAAAGCATAAGGGGCGGGGCTTTATGAAAAAATTGTGATGTAGAAGTGTTAAGGGCTGTACTCTGATGAAGCATGAGAAATTTGGAGCAGATGGGACAAAGAATGGAAAAGTTATAACGATCTCGTGTTTTATGGCGAGACGCCATATTTTGGCGCCATGCCATGCCCACATATTGTGAAGGTCAGTAAAGGTGTTGATAAGTTTTGTTCCCCAAAGCCTTGTGATGGTACTGACCAAGTTTGAAGTCAATGGGAATAAATCTGTTGGAGAAGTTATGTTAAGTATGCAACGTGGTCATTTTATGAAAGGGGGCGTGGATAAAGCATAAGGGGCGGGGCTTTATGAAAAAAATGTGATGTAGAAGTGTTAAGGGCTGTACTCTGATGAAGCATGAGAAATTTGGAGCAGATAGGACAAAGAATGGAAAAGTTATAACGATCTCGTGTTTTATGGCGAGACGCCATATTTTGGCGCCTGCCACGCCCACATATTGTGAAGGTCAGTAAAGGTGTTGATAAGTTTTGTTCCCCAAAGCCTTGTGGGTTAGGGTTAGGGTTAGGGTTAGGGTTAGGGTTAGCCACAACCCTAACCCTAACCCTAATTAGGGTTAGGGTTAGGGTTGTGGCTAACCCTAACCCTAACCCTAACCCTAATTAAGGTTAGTGTTAGGGTTAGGGCTAGGGTTAGTTTACTTCAAACTTGGTCAGTCCCATCACAAGGCCTTTGGGATCAAAAGTTATTCAAATCTTTACCAACAGTCACACTATGTGGGCGTGGCATGGCGGCAAAATATGGCGTCTCGCCATAAAACACGAGATCGTTATAACTTCTCCATTCTTTGTTCAATCTGCTCCAAACTTCTCATGCTTCATCAGAGTCCAGCCCTTAACACTTCTAAATCATAATATTTCATAAAGCCCCGCCCCTTATGCTATATCCACGCCCCCTTTCATTAAATGACCACATTTCATATTTTAATGAACTCCTCCTACAGATTTAACCTGATTGACTTCAAAGTTGATCAGTACCATCACAAGGCCTTTGGGATCAAAAGTTATTCAAATCTTTAACGACAGTCAAACTATGTGGGCGTGGCATGGCGCCAAAATATGGCATCTCGCCATAAAACACGAGATCGTTATAACTTCTCCATTCTTTGTCCGATCTGCTCCAAACTTCTCATGCTTCATCAGAGTCCAGCCTTTAACACATCTAAATCATAATAATTCATAAAGCCCCGCCCCTTATGCTATATCCGCGCCCCCTTTCATTAAATGACCACATTTCATATTTTAATTAACTCCTCCTACAGATTTAACCTGATTGACTTCATCACAAGGCCTTTGGGATCAAAAGCTATTCAAATCTTTACCGACAGTCACACTATGTGGGCGTGGCATGGCGGCAAAATATGGCGTCTCGCCATAAAACACGAGATCGTTATAACTTCTCCATTCTTTGTCCAATCTGCTCCAAACTTCTCATGCTTCATCAGAGTCCAGCCCTTAACACTTCTAAATCATAATATTTCATAAAGCCCCGCCCCTTATGCTATATCCACACCCCCTTTCATTAAATGACCACATTTCATATTTTAATGAACTCCTCCTACAGATTTAACCTGATTTACTTCAAAGTTGGTCAGTACCATCACAAGGCCTTTGGGATCAAAAGTTATTCAAATCTTTAACGACAGTCAAACTATGTGGGCGTGGCATGGCGCCAAAATATGGCATCTCGCCATAAAACACGAGATCGTTATAACTTCTCCATTCTTTGTCCGATCTGCTCCAAACTTCTCATGCTTCATCAGAGTCCAGCCCTTAACACTTCTAAACCATAATAATTCATAAAGCCCCGCCCCTTATGCAATATCCAAGCCCACTTTCATTAAATGACCACATTTCATATTTTAATGAACTCCTCCTACAGATTTAACCTGATTGACTTCAAAGTTGGACAGTACCATCACAAGGCCTTTGGGATCAAAAGTTATCAAAAGCTTTACTGACCGTCACACTATGTGGGCTACCATGGCAGCAAATTATGCCGTCTCGCCACAACACACGAGACCGTATAACTTGACCATTCATTGTCCAATCTGTCCCAAATTTCTCATATGTGATGAGGGTCCAGCCCTGAACACAACCACATATCAATATTGACACTCAATCAGAGCGCCCCCCGCTGGCAACAGGTAGTTGCATGTTTTATAATTAGCCCTAGCAGTAGGCTTCACGTAGAGACACGAAATTTGGTACACACATGAATCATGTGGAGACGCACGAAAAAGCCTCTTGGACCCATACCTCAAACCCAACTGAAAGTCTGCCATCCTGGTTTGAATTTCGCACAATTCATCGTTTTTTCCCATTTCCACCTCGCATACTTTAACAAACTCCTCCGACAGATTTCACCTCATGGACTTCAAACTTCTTGTGGTCAGTATCACAAGGGCTTTGTACTTTGGGATCAAAAATTATTGAAAGCTTTACCGACTGTCACACTATGTGGGTGTGGCATGGCGGCAAAATATGGCGTCTTGCCACAAAACTACACATCCTTATAACTTTTACATACTTTGTCCCATCTGGTCCAAACTTCTCATGCTTCATCAGAGTCCAGCCCTTAACACTTCTAAATAACAATATTTCATAAAGCCCCGCCCCTTATGCTTAATCCACACCCCCTTTCATAAAATGACCACATTGCATACTTTACCAAACACCTTTACTGACCTTCGAATATGTGGGCGTGGCATGCCGGCAAAATATGGCATCTCGCCATAATACACCAGACTCTTTAACTTGACCATACATTGTCCAATCTGTCCCAAATTTCCCACACCTGATGAGGGTCCAGCCCTGACCACACCCACCTGTCATTATTGACACACAGTCATAGCGCCCCCCGCTGGCTACAGGAAGTAACATGTTTTACACAGACAAGCCATTTGGGATGCATAGGGACTGAGCCCACAGCGCCGCGCCCGACGTGGCCTCCTCCGACGGCTCCTCTCTGCTCAGTCCCGTTCAGTCCTGCTTGCAGGCCTAGTTTGACTTTGTTTCTGCATAAAAATGGATTTTGATTACATTTCTAGCGAGAAATATATGTTTTATTTTCTAGATTTTCACTCAGTGAATGTACATAATCACTTTGTCATAAAGCTTAACCAAATACATCACCGAAAAGGTCTTGGCATGGAGAGTAACATATATCAATTTCAAGGTTCTATAATATTCTTGCTTTGAGATATTGACCTTTGAACCTTAACCCTGGAGCATATTTAAATGATTATAACTAAGAGACAAAAAGGGTTACAGACATGAGACCTACTGTTATAGAAAGGTGTTGACATGAACATGACATATGTGAGCATAGTCACTAAGGGGTGGGGGGGCTTTAGGATATGCTGAAAAAATAAAAAATCCCCCACTGAACAAGACAATATTTAAAGTCTGATGCCAAAAATGTGATTGACATCCCCTCAAACCCCTGGAAAGCCACTAATTAAGTATTTCCAACTTCCAATTTAGGGGAAACCCTGTTTTATTAAAAAACTACAACTCCCTAGACCTCTCTTCAGTACTTATGTCGACATCAGCAAACTTTTGTACACTGTGTTCCAAATTATTATGCAACTGAGTTTTTTCTCCGATTTTCCTAAATAGTCGATGCAAATGACAGTCAGCATAATTTAAGTCATCAACCGTTAGTTTAATTAATTCTAATGTGATTGGACAAACCTCCCAATGATAACAGTATTTTTTCAAAAATAAAAAACTTAAAATGCACTGTTCCACATTATTACGCACGGCAGAGTTTTATAACATTTTATAGGTTTTTAAGAACTGAAACTGCTCATTTTTGGATTTTCCAGCATTCGGAGGTCATATTTACTGAAATCAAAAGCTATTTCAATCAAAATCATCTTAACAGGTCAAGTTACATTTTAACATAGGAGCCCTTATTTGATAGCAGCTTCACAATTCTTGCATCCATTGACCTTGTGAGTGTTTGGAGAGTTTCTGCTTGAATTTCTTTGCAGGATGTCAGAATAGCCTCCCAGAGCTGCTGTTTGGATGTGAACTGCCTCCCACCCTCATAGATCTTTCACTTGAGGATGCTCCAAAGGTTCTCAATAGGGTTGAGGTCAGGGAAGGATGGGGGCCACACCATGAGTTTCTCTCCTTTTATGCCCATAGCAGCCAATGATGCAGAGGTATTCCTTGCAGCATGAGATGGTGCATTGTCATGCATGAAGATGATTTTGTTACGGAAAGCAGGGTTCTTCTTTTTGTACCATGGGAGAAAGTGGTCAGTCAGAAACTCCAAATACTTTACAGAGGTCATTTTCACACCTTCAGGGACCCTAAAGGGGCCGACCAGCTCTCTCCCCATGATTCGGCCCAAAACATGCCTCGCCACCTCCTTGCTGACGTCGTAGCCTTGTTGGGACATGGTGGCCGTCCACCATCCATCCACCACTCCATCCATCTGGACCATCCAGGGTTGCACGGCACTCATCAGTGAACAAGACTGTTTGACAATTAGTCTTCATGTATTTCTGGGCCCACTGCAGCCGTTTCTGCTTGTGAGCATTGGTTAGGGGTGGCCGAATAGAATAACTGATAGAATAACGCATAACTGCAAGCCTCTGGAGGACCCAACACCTTGATGTTCGTGGGACTCCTGAGGCACCAGCAGCTTCAAATATCTTTTTGCTACTTTGTAATGGCATTTTAGCAGCTGTTCTCTTAATCCGATGTTTTTGTCTGGCAGAAACCTTCCTCATTGTGCCTTTATCTGCACAAACCCATGTGTGCTCTGAATCAGCCACAAATCTCTTAACAGTAGGATGATCACGATTAAGTTTTCGTGAAATATCTAAGGTTTTCATACCTTGTCCAAGGCATTGAACTATTTCACGCTTTTCGGCAGCAGAGAGATCCTTTTTCTTTCCCATATTGCTTGGAAATGATCATCTGCTTAATAATGTGGACGCCCTTCTTAAGTAGTTTTTCCTTAATTGGGCTTACCTGGCAAACTAATTATCACAGGTGTCTGAGATTGATTTCAGTGATCCAAAGAGCCCTGAGACACAATACCATCCATGAGTTTAAGTGAAAAACAAAACATGTAATCTTTATGACACTTAAATACAATTTGCGTAATAATTTGGAACGCGGTGTAGTTCTTCCGTTTTAGGGTTGTGAAAACCTATTTCTACCCAATATATCGAATATCACACACTGTCTAATAAATAATTATACTGCATGTATATTATCTATGCTAAAAAAAAAGAGAACAATGTTTGTTTAATGAAGATATTTTAACTAAAACAGGAGAGCAGAGTCCGGAGCATTTACAGTGAAGCGCGATTCAATGAGATCGCACCACATCCGGTAGGATCGCACACCACATCCGGTAGATTACAAAATAAAACAGATTTCAAAATAAAACACAGCGGATCGTCTTTTTCTGGCAAGATCTTCACCACAAAGTGATTATGTACATTCACTGAGTGAATATTTAGAAAATAAAACATTTCTCGCTAGAAATATAATCAAATTCCATTTTTATGCAGAAACAAAGTCAAAATATTGATTTTTTTTCACTAAAAATGAGAGAACTGTCCACCATGTTTTTTGTTCTGACTGCCGGAACCTTGAAAGTCACGTGACTTGGACACAAGCCAATAGGAAAAAATACCAGGTTGGGATATGACTGTCATTAACTTGCATTGTAGTGAAATCCGTGTCAGTTTCACGGAAATTTGAGTGATTCCGTGGCTATTCCACAGATTTTGAGTTAAGCAAATCCGTGGCTATTTCCTGTGATTCCTGTGAGACCAGGTTGCCTGGTCGTAAGTCTGCCGCTTTCTGCTGGGAAAACAGGCTGTTGGTTCAGTCCTGAGCCAAAGGCCCAATCTCAATCCTTACCCTATAATTCCTTAATGTCCACTTCTCTGATGTCCCTATGGTGGCCCTGAGAGCTCACAGCGCTGCAACTTAAGGAAACACATGCAAATACACAAAACTCAAGCAAATTGAGAAAACATCATCAATTTGACAACACAAGCGCAGCATTTAGAAAACACGCTGCCACAACACCACACAATAAGAGAAAGCGATGCAAATAGACCACAACACAACAGAAGTGTTTCCAGAGGACACAAATAATAATCACTGTTGTTAGAGGAAGCCAACTGAACAGTAACCAAGGTTATTAAAACGAACGAAATAACGAAAACTAGAATTGAAAAAACATTTTTGTTAACTGAAATAAAAACAAAAACGAGTTTTAAAAAAAACGATAAACTGAAACTGTATTTCGTGGTTATAAAACTAACTAAAACTAACTAAAATTATAGTGACAGTGTCCGTTTTCGTCTTTGTCTACTTTTCTCATACGTTAACCTTTTGATTGATATGAAACCCTTTCATCTATCTGGTTTTATGACTTAAACTTATTGGGGCTGAGATGGATCAGATAAAGGAAATAAAGGCAACATTTATTGTGACTTTATTGAATCTGGCAGCCAACAAATACCCCATTACAAAAAATCTAAATCTAACACTAAAACTAATAAAAACTAAAACTGAGCATTTTCCAAAAATAAAAACTAATCAAAACTAACTGAATTTGAAAACAAAAATTGAAAACGAAATTAAAACTAGTGAAAATCCAATACTATAACCTTGACAGGAACCTTTTGCGAGTGGAGAGCTTCTTCCCAGAACCATGCTTCCCCCTAACCGAGTCTATAACAGCAGTCAGGTGCTCTGTGAGTCAGAGTCCCAGCTGATAACCCACAGCAGCCAAGCCCTCTACAGCCATAACAACCAGCACTGTTCTGCTTACACACAGTGACTGTGCCATCTGCAAGCCTTATGATTGTACGAGGCTGAAGCAGTTGGAGAGAAGATATGAATTTATAAATCTAGTTTCTTATTTATTGCTCTCTAACATCACAGTCACAAACCTGCAACTGGTCAATATTTAACTTTAAAGTCCACCTCAAGGCACAATATTTAAAATAATCTGCTTTGATTGATAACTTCTTTAGCAATGCACATCAAGATGGCTGTCTTGATCAGGCTGTCTGGTTGCAGTATCTGTCATAAATCCCACCCCCTCCATGTTGCTGATGGGACATCAAATCAATCAATCAAAATGACTTTATTTATCCGCAGGGTAAATTCAGTTAGTCTGGTAGAATCTCTATTAGAATGAGACAGCCTGATGGCTGTAGGAGAGAAGGATCTTTTGTATCTCTCCATCCTGCAACAAAGAGAGAGGAACATGGACCTGACCAAAAACAATCAAGGTACACCTGAAATACATTCTTCCCCAAAGATGGTTTCTGTCATTTTAGGTACTTGTTATCACACTGATGTATGTGTCACAGGTTTCTTTGTTCTCTGGTTACACAAGAACACAGAGTCAGAGATCACTTAAGGCAGTTTATTTACACAGGCAGGTTTTTAAAAACATTAAAAAAAAATGCTGGGGGTGATGAAGGGGCACAGTCTTTTAAAAGAGTCTTTACCAGGGGTTCCCAAGCTGTACAGGCAGTCTTTTTCTCCTCCTTGACTGCAGGTAAGGGGAAAACAAGATAGAGTCCAGCCAGCGCCATCTGCTGCTCCTCTCTCTGCTCTGCTGTGTCTGTGTGAATTCCCCACTGCATGCTGCTCTGCCTCCTTTGTATCTATTTGGAAGGTGATTAGTGTTTGCAGGTGTGCCAGGTTGCTGCAGGGGGAGGTCCTTCAGCCACAGGAGAGAGAGGCACCTCAAAACAATGATTCAAACACAAAACAATTAAGGATAAATCAATACACTGCAAAACACAAAAAAAAGTCTCTCCTGGTGACTTTGTGACATATGTTTATGAAAACCACTGATTCATTAATCTACAACAATTTTTTTGTCCAGTTAAGACGCAATATGATCAATGGGTTAAGTTTTGTCCCGAAATATTGTTTTGTTTTTACCAAGTGATTATGGTACCTAACCTTAAATAAAATGTTTAAAACAGTGATTATCACATGTGTACAACATGTTGCAGCAAGTGTTTCACATATTTGCTGTTGAGTTGAGCTGCAGGCCATGCCCATCTCTGCCTGAGTGCATCAGTTTTTGGTGTGTCTCCAAGCCTGAAGGTGTGGGAGAGAAATGTTTGGAGAGTCTGGACTAGTGCCCCGTTTACATGAAGGGAAAACGCAGATATTTCCATGCGGTTTGGCCTCTCATTTACACGAAAACCCAGTTTTTATCACAGAAAACGATTATTTCTAAAAACTCCGGGCAAAGTGGAGAATTTGGAAAACTCCGGTTATGTGTTGTCGTGTCAACTGGGAGAAACGGGTTTTAGGTTCTCACACTCATTCTGTCTAGTTGTTTTGAAAGGAACAGTAAGTCGCTTGTGTTATTCGTTGTTGTTAATTCTGGATTCTGATTGGCTTGCATGGCTTTATCCTTCTCCCTACACTGCCGCCCATAGGTTTGGCATACTTATAATGGCGCTCGACGCCGTATTTATGCGGGTTGATGCAAATGACAACTTTCTTGAAAACAATGTTGTGTGCACGATGTTATTTTTGAAAACTGAGGGGGGTAATTTTTCGTTCCACTAAAAACCTTGCTATGTATAAACGTGGCCTAGGAATAAGGAGACTGCAGGACTAAAGCTTGGTTCAAAGAAGGAAGAAGGAGCCGGTGAGCTTTTAGTTATTGTGTCTTTGCTTCCTGCATTGGGCCTGTGGACTATTTATGTGATGAAATTCAGGTTCAAATGTAAAGTATTGAATAAGTTATGTTATTTAAATGCAAGTTAAAATGTTATATATTTAATATCATGTGGGTTGAAAGCATACTTAATAATGTGGTGTATTTCTAAAAAGTATTCAAGCTAAAAGTAATTCAATTTGGACTGAGCTGCTTTGCTGAGATTGGGTCCACTTACAACAACTTCTATGGTAAGTTATCCATCTGCTGCTCCTGCTCTTCACTAACTTCTCCTCTTCCACCCTCATTATTATGTCTGTATATTGCTCACGCCTCTAGAGTGGTTTCAGAATCTGACCTACAGCGCCGGCCCCACCACAGTATGGCAGCTGGGTGTGGTCATGTTCGAAATGCTCCACAGTGAAGAAGAATTTGAGACCAACATGTTTCTGGAAAGCAAGCTGGGAATCAGAAATGAGCTGTCTGAAAGTATGTAAAGCATTAAAAACATTCATTTTAGTTCACAATAATGGATCACTGCAACGTCCCCTTCATCATTCTTCATTATCTTTTTCTCCAGATTGTTAGGATTTCGTTCGAGCATGTTTAAAAGAAGACCCCCAGCAGCACCTCACCTTGGAGCAGCTCCAACTCTGCCCATTGCTCGGATCAAACAAAGCTGCACCCTCACACATTTAAAACCCACCAGTCCATCCTCTGCCTTAAATCAACCAAACGGTCATCCAAGAACAACTCTTGTACATTTACGCTTTCTAAAATCTCTCTGTCTGTTTGCAGACCCGGCCATCCTTGGAGAGGGGATGCAATAATTATAATGAAATAATATTGCATATATTGATTTTTATTATTACTATAAAATAAACTTTTATTAAATTGAAACCCAATGAATCGTCACACTCTTTGTCTAACTGCATTTTTACTCAAATCCAAGATACCAGATACTTTTCTAATCTTTGGAGAACCCACAAACATAAGTAAAGAAACACTGAGATCAACTCAATAAATGTGACTGTCGGTTAAAAGTCATCAGATTTTGTACAGTACTCTTTGGTGGCTTTCACAATGCATTTTAAACATTTCTATTCAAACAGTTATACACAATAAATTCTCTTTCTTTAGTTCCACAAGAGGACAGTAAAGCCTGCACTTTTCATGCAGGCTGTCCAGTGTGTTTAACAGAATTCACTTAAGTGTCTGTGGGTAAAAAAATTAAAGTTAAAGTATCATATGATACAATTTTGTTTATAACCTGTGCACACATAAAATATGATGTTGGTTGGTTGATTCTGAATGCATCATAATTACCTTATTATTTCTGAAAAGAGTTACTAACATTATGTTGTCTAATCTCATGATCTACGCGAGTCTGGTAAATCATATTCCATGAGCAGATTCAGTATTTAGTTTTCAATATTTACAGTAGTTTTAAGGGAGGTTTGCAATTAAAATATAGAAGACAAATTAAAAACAAGCTGCTTGAAGTAACAATTAAGTACATGTAGAAATAAAACTCTGAGATCCTGGAGCAGACCCAGCAGTTGACGCAATAATAATAATTAACCCTCTGAAATCTTGGGCTATTATGTCCTTTAAAAAATATTTACCATGCCATGCGTTACATCAAATCTGATCTTGAAAATTATATTTCAATACACAGAATTGTAAATGTTACAAATATGAATACAGGTTGCAGATATTAGATATAACAGGTAAAACAAGGATAATCTCTAGTTCTATATTTTTACACTAAATATATTTGACATTTCCTCCAGTTTTACTTGGCATGGCGTTTCAAGCCAGAACTTGGGGCAGCTGAGGGCAGCTGATGGCAAGGCTCAATATCGCTTCATTTTTATGTCTTCACATCATGAAGAAGTCATGTGCCAGTGCTTTCATGGATTCTAGAGGGTTAAATAATGTATAAACCAATATAATAATCAAATACTACATGTAATTTAATAATAGTATTTTCATTTATTTTAATGCCCATTGGTCATAATGTAATGTCATATTTTATAGTCATGAAAATAAAACCTCAATTAAATTTAAACAAATCTTTTCTTCAGACCACAGTAAATAATCATACTTTCTTTTTCTTACTGCATTTTAACATAAAGGCTTTAATCCACCTCCAGGCTTTTTAACTGTTATCCTAGATTAGAGTTAAAAAGGATGCGTGCTAAGTAAATAATAAATGCTTCAGTCTACTCAACCAACACCCTTCCTTACACATACTTGCCCCTCCTACTGATGAGCACATTCCAGCTGCCTTCACTTACTGATGAAAATGCTGGGAATTCTCAAATTTCCACATGACCATGATTGCAAAAAAATCATTCCATTTCATTCTACATTGAATAAAGTAAACATACATTATTTTATAGTTTTTAGAAGAAAGTAAATGGAGGTTTATCATGAACAAATATCATGCTTTTCAATTTATTTTTATTTTTGGACTGTTTTCAGCCCTGTACACTCACCGTAGCCAACTTGCACAGGTGTAGAAATGTTATTTTTAACCCAGGCACCACAGAAACCCAATGTTTGAATAACTGACCCTCTAATTTGTTTTACTGGAATAAGAGTTTATTGGTTTGTGATTGCTGGTGATGGTATTGAAATTCCAGCATAGCTCACTCACCGTCATCCCTGGAGCAGATGTAAGCCGACAGAATACTTGCTATGTGAAAAGATTTAGACATTTTGTACCATAATTTGATTAATCAATCAATCAACCAACACTTTATTTCGGACACGGGGTGGTCCATATAACAAAGTAAAAACACAACAATAAAAACAAAATAAACAAAACGGAAACAAAAAGGACAGACAGAGAGACAGACAGATATTCAATATCAAATATTTACATATAGGCTAAAACGCCAGTGCTTCCAAAGCCTTGAGGTGAGCCTGACCGTACTCATGGCAGGATTTGCCAGCACAGAAATTAAGCTATTTGGTAAATGAGGAAGTTTACACATGAAGCTGAACATGAGGTTCCTGAGTACAGCAGGACATGTGGACACATCAACACTCACAAACATTTGGCTAGCACTGCTCACTCTTGGCACATTAAGCAGCATCCTCAAGCCATCATTATATGCCACATTGAGTCTCTGAATACTGCTACTTTTGTAGTGCCGCCACAAGTGGGCAGTATACATTGGGGTGCAGAAAGTTTTAACATCCAGAATTTCCGTTCCAACATGTTGGCCTGTGCATACATCATACAGCATTGTCTTTGAATGTCCCGATTATCAGACAGGTCATCAGTCAAATGATGTCCTAAGTATTTAACCTCTTCACACATTTTAAGGACAGTGCCTGAGAGAGAGAAGACAGGAAATGACAATTTATTGTCTTCCTTGCTTCTGACTATCATAATATTGTATTTAATATCAGTCAGCCACATTGCGAACATACTCTGACTAACTGCTGAAGGCCAGCACTATATGGACAATGATTCCTTAATTGATAAGCTGTTTTCATCATTGATAAATTTGTATTTTTCTACATCTGCAATGCTATGGCCAAACAAACCTCAATAGGCAACAAGTCAGAACTTTCCATTTCTGAACCCGCGGTTTACGAGGAGACCCTGAAGGCAGCACAAGCCCGTCTACAGGGAGACAACATCACAAAAAGAAGAGCTCAACTCGTACTCGTAACAACTCGTAAGTAACAATTTATTCTGTACAATACGTTTTTTCATACTTGTCTGTTATACTATTTAGTCAGTATAAAAACTATGTGGCAGTGAAACAGGCTGTCTTCTGCTTTATTAGCATTGAAAAACATCACTATCCACAAGGAGCTCTAAAAAAAGTTAGTCTTATTTCCTCTTCTCCAACTCTGCCGTTATAACCGTAAACTTTACTGTCAGTCTGCTTTGATTTGTCTGACAGAAGTGACTATGAAGTTATAACTGAACGCGAAATTAATGTTATGAAGTAAATTGCTAAATATCCGTCGTTGGTCTTCCCCTGGAAGCTGAGCCGTAATTAACAGCTCGCATTCCTACTAACGTCGTAACGTTAACGTCGTGCCGATGACTAACGGTAGTATCCGTTAACGGAAACGTTAACGTTAACTAGCTTCACATAACTTTATGGAACAGATGACTCGTTCAGACTAAACAGAAACATGTAAAGACCTGTAATATTAAGAGTAGGTAGGTTGGTTAACGTTAGCGTAAAGGAGAAAGTGACACTTAACTCTATGGAGTCTTGGGCTATTTTGTCCATTTTTGAATCCTTTTCATGTCTTTTTGTGTCTTTTTTTTAGTCATTGGTGTCTTTTTTGGTCATTTTGTGTCTGTTGTGTCTTTTTTTTTTAAATAGATATTCAGTGTCCTTTTTTGGTAATTTTATGACTTTTTTTTGTCATTTAGTGTCTTCTGTTTTGTTTTTTTTGGTCATTCTGTCTTCTTATTGTGTGTCGTTTTTGATCATGTTGTGTCTTGTTTTGTCTTTTTTTGTCTTTTTTTTTTTTTTAGTCTTGTGTCTTTTTGCATCTTTTTTTTTGTTTTTAGTAATTTTGTGTCTTTTTTTTGTTCTTTAGTCCAACATAAAATGTGATTTAGATTTTTTTTTAACTTTGAAAACACTATCATGCTCAATACATAATTTTAAATGTTGCAAATGTGAACAAAGGTTGCAAATATAACATTTAAGAGGTTACATCCAGTTCTATCATTTTATACTAAATATATTTGAGCTTGTCTCCAGTTTTACTTGGTATATCATCATCAAACTGAAACTGGCCTCATGGAGTTTACAGCCAGAACTTTAGAGGTAAATTTACAGTACGGCTCCACGCTGCTTTGTTTTCTAGTCTGGATGTCATGAAGAAGGAGCTTTTGGAGACTCCAGAGGGTTAACTTAGTCACTGTTAGCACACAAGTCAACATAAAGCCTCAGTTAAACGGCAGATAGCTGTAAAGTGAACATATTGCTGGTAAACTAAAGGGATATGGTCCTGAGTGTGTGATTGGGGGAACCATCAGGGTCTGACCGCTTCTTTGCTTCTGAGAGATACAAGTTACATCATATCTAACGGAAAGGGGACTTACAGTTCCTTATTTGTATCACATGCCTATAATTATATAGTCAGTGGTTCCACGGTATTTCTTTTTTTTTCCATATCTTTATTGGGTTGTCAGGACATAATACATATTCAATCAGTAAGGGTACAATTCACCTATTTTCCCCCTTTTAGAAACACCCACCCCACCCCGAACTAGAGAGTCACATTCACATAAAATAAGCAAAAATCAATAAATAGTAATGATAATGAGCAAATGAAACTCTCTCCCCCTCAAAGAAAACATTAATAAATTAATAAAATGTATATGGAAAAAAACAAACGAAAACTAGGACTGCAAGCAGTACTGAACGGGCCCTCGCAGGACACGCGTGTCGGGGCATGCTGCCATTTTCATTGCCTTCATTGCCTTAAGTCTTATGGTGTGGGCACAGTGGCACTTATTATATTATTATAACAATCTCGTGTTTGATGGCGAGATGCCATATTTTGCCGCCATGCCACGCCCACATAGTGTGACTGTCGGTAAAGATTTATACAACTTTTGATCCCAAAGGCCTTGTGATGCTACTGACCAAGTTTGAAGATAATTGGATGAAATCTGTAGGAGGAGTTCGTTAAAGTATGCGACGTGGAAATGGCAAAAATTCCATATAAAATCCAAGATGGCCGACTTCCTGTATGTTTTAGGACATGGCTTCCACTGACTTTTTGGTGCGTCTTACCATGATACACGTATGTACCAAATTTCGTGCTTCTCCGTCAAACCAGTGTGAGGATATGAAATTTAGGGGGCGCTAGTGAGTCATTTTGCCACGCCCATTCCCGCGAATACTAGAATACGTAAATTTCACAGGAGAGCGACGTATATTCCAAAAATGGTGAGTTTTTGAATATGATAAAGCCCCCAAATAAGCGATTGATTACCCGGAAAAATAATAATAGACGGACCAATTACAATAGGGTCCTCGCACCTCGGTGCTCGGTCCCTAATAAATAATCATTCGAAATACAATAGGGACCTCGCAGGTCGTTGCCTGCTCGGGCCCTAAAAAGAACTAGGCCTGCAAGCAGGACTGAACGGGACCGAGCAGAGTGGAGCCGTCGGGGGAGGGCACGTCGGGCGCGGCGATGTGGGCTCAGTCCCTATGCGTCCCAAATGCCGTGTCTCCTACCACTGTGCTCGGAGTAGGGGTAAAACATAATACTTGCTGTAGCCAGCAGGGGGCGCTATGACTGTGTGTCACTATTGACATGTGGGTGTGTCCCGGACTGGACCCAAATCACGTGTGTGAAATCTGGGACAGATTGGAAAATGTATGGTCAAGTTATGCAGTCTGGTGTGTTATGGCGAGATGCCATATTTTGGCGCCATGCCACGCCCACATAGTTTGACCGTCGGTAAAGCTTTGAATAACTTTTCATCCCAAAGGCCTTGTGATGCTACTGACCAAGTTTGAAGTCAATGGGGTGAAATCTGTCGGAGGAGTTTGTTAAAGTATGCGAGGTGGAAATGGGAAAAAACGATGAATTGTGCGATATTCAAACCAAGATGGCGGACTTCCTGTTGGGTTTGAAGTATGGGTCCAGGAGGCTTTTTGGTGTGTCTCCACATGATTCATGTGTGTACCAAATTTCGTGTCTCTACGTGGAGCCTACTGCTAGGGCTAAGTATAAAACATGTGACTTCCTGTAGTCAGCGGGGGGCGATATGACTGTGTGTCAATATTGACATGTGGCTGTGTTCAGAGGTGGACCCTCATCACGTGTAAGAATTTTGGGCCAGATGAGACAATGTATGGTGAAGTTATACAGTCCCGGGTTTCATGGCGAGACGCCCTATTTTGCCGCCATGCTACGCCCACATAGTGTGACCGTCGGTAAAGCTTTCAATAACTTTTGATGCCAAAGGCCTGGTGATGGTAGTGACCAAGTTTGAAGTTGATCGGGTAAAATTCGTAGGAGGAGTTCGTTAAAGTATGCGGCATGGAAATGGGCAAAAACAGCAGGAAACGCCATTTTCGATCCAAGATGGCCGACTTCCTGTACGTTTTAGGGTATGGGTTCTTGAGACTTTTTGGTGCGTCTGGCCGTGATACATGGATGTACCAAATTTCGTGTCTCGACAACATTCCTGTGCGAGGGGCTGAATTTTCTTGACTTTCAAGGGGGCGCTGTTGAGTCATTTTGCCACGCCCATTCCCCAGACCACTAGAATACGTAAATTTGAGCGGAGATTTATATTCCGAAAATGGTGAGTTTTTGAATATGATAAAGCCCCCAAAAAGGCGATTTACTTTTGCCATGAAAAATAATAATAATAGACGGACCAATTACAATAGGGTCGTCGCACCATTAGTGCTCGGTCCCTAACTAGGCCTGTAAACAGGACTGAACGGGACCGAGCCGAGTGGAGCCGTCGAGGGAGGCCAGGTCAGCGGCGGCCACGTCGGGCGCGGCGCTGTAGGCTCAGTCCCTATGCGTACCAAATGGTGTGTCTCCTACCACTGTGCTCGGGGTAGAGGTAAAACATGTTACTTGCTGGTGCCAGCAGGAGGCGCTATGACTGTGTGTCAATATTGACATGTGGGTGTGTTTCGGGCTGGCCCCTAATCACCCGTGTGAAATTTGGGACAGATTGGACAATGTTTTGTCAAGTTATCCAGTCTGGTGTTAACTGGCGAGACGCCATATTTTGTCACCATGCCACGCCCACATAGTGTGACCGTCGGGAAAGATTTGAATAACTTTTGATCCCAAAGGCCTTGTGATGGTACTGACCAAGTTTGAAGTTGATTGGGTAAAATCTGTAGGAGGAGTTCGTTAAAGTATGCGACCTGGAAATGGCCAGAAACGCTGAATATTGCGATATTCAAACCAAGATGGCGGTCTTTCTGTTGGGTTTGAGGTATGGCTCCAAGAGGCGTTTTCGTGCGTCTCCACATGATTCATATGTGTAGCAAATTTCGTGTGTCTACGTGAAACCTACTGCTCGGGCTAGGTGTAAAACATGTTAGTTTCTGTAGCCAGCGGGGGGCGCTATGACTGTTTGTCAATATTGACACGTGGGTGTGTTCAGGGTCGGACCCTCATCACGTGTGTGAAATTTGGGACAGATTGGACAATGTATGGTCAAGTTATCCAGTCTGGTGTTAGATGGCGAGACGCCATATTTTGCCGCCATGTCACGGCCACATATTGTGAAGGTAATTAAAGGTGTTGATAAGTTGTGTTCCCCAAGGCCTTGTGATGGTACTGACCAAGTTTGAAGTCAATGGGATTAAATCTGTTGGAGGAGTTATGTAAAGTATGCAACGTGGTCATTTTATGAAAGGGGGCGTGGATAAAGCATAAGGGGTGGGGCTTGATGAAAGATGGCTATGTAGAAGTGTTAAGGACTGGACTCTAATGAAGCATGAGAAGTTTGGAGCAGATGGGACAAAGGATGTAAAAGTTATAAAGATCTGTTGTTTTTTGGCGAGACGCCATATTTTGCCGCCATGCCACGGCCACATAGTGTGAACGGCGGTAAAGCTTTCAATAACTTTTGATCCCAAAGGCCTTGTGATGCTACTGACCAAGTTTGAAGGCAATTGGGTCCAGTCTGTAGGAGGAGTTCGTTAAAGTATGCGGCATGGAAATGGGGAAAAACAGCAGGAAATGGCATGTTTGATGCAAAATGGCGGACTTCCTGTACGTTTTAGGGTATGGGTTCTTGTTACATTTTGGAGCGTCTTCCCATGATAGACACACGTAGAAAATTGCGTGTCTGTACGACGTTCCTGTGCAGGGGGCTTAATTTTCTTGACTTTCGAGGGGGCGCTGTTGAGTCATTTTGCCACGCCCATTCCTGGGACCACTAGAATACGTAAATTTCAGCGGAGATTTAGGTGTATTCCAAAATTGCTCGGTCCCTAATAATCATTAGAAATACAATAGGGACCTCGCAGGTCGTTGCCTGCTCGGGCCCTAATTAGCTTTTACAATTTTTATATGTTGTGCCTAGAGTTTGACCACCAAATTAACATACCAAAAACAATTACTGGCCATTTAAAAGTTACATCAATTTATCTTAATTAGAACCATCTATCTTAATCATCTCGGAGGATGAAATTGACTCAATTAGGGAAAGAAAGGTTCCACAGTATTTCTTTGATACATCCTCATCCAGTCCTGGTCTGGTAATTCGAGATGACCTGCCACTGGAAAATTCATTCAATTGTGTTGTCATGTTGCTGCAACATGAGTTGTCAGTGACTCATCTAAATTATCACCTCAGACTACATCACTGACACTGACACAGTTTTATTCCTTATTTACAGCATTCAGAAACTGGCACAGTCTGGGACAACACAGGACAAACGAACATCAGTGGAAACAATCTACTCTGTGAAGACTCTAGTACTGGTGAGTACCACAGACAAAAGTCTTAAAGGGTGTGTATAAATATATACATAAATTATGTGCTGAATGGCTTATTAAAACATTTCAATAAAACACCCACAAACTATATCCTCAATATTTATATATAATGTAGTTAATTTCTTCAATTTTCTGTTGATTTTGTGATTAATTCTGTTTTAGTCATTCTTAACTTTTTTATTTTATTTTTAATTTATTTGAAGATAAAATATCACAAAAGTCAATAGAATTTTATGTTACTTTAATAATAGTCTGTACTTCATGACTGAGGTCAAAGTGTATTTGGTATTGTAGTGTATTTAAGGCTTTCCTATCTTGCCAAGGTTTATATATCTGTTTTGATATATTTTCCCGAATCAACCTTTTTTTGGTGCGCTCCTGGGAATATCAGTCAAACTGCTGTTGGATTGTTCTATTCAATTTCAAAATGTTCTCCTAAATCATGTATTTTTTATTGTGCAATCAAGGGAAACTCAATCAAAATGGGCTATTCTACCATCACCATTTTAAGAATAGCTTTTATCTTTTTTCGCAAATGCACTTGTCATATACAACCCTGATTCCAAAAAAAGTTGGGATGTTGTATAAAATGTGCATAAAAACCAAATGCATGAAATTCAAAATGACTGTATAGTATATTTACAGAAAACAAAAATGTATCGGTTTGAACATTACAAATCTTGTCTTTTTACTGTATTCAATAACATGTAGGTCAGAAAGGATTTGCACATTATTGCATTCTGTCTTTATTATTGCTTTATTCACTGCATCTCAACTTTCTTGGAAAAGGGTTTGTATTAACAATGCTATGCAATTGAGTTATTTTCTTTTTCGTGTTCTACTGACCACATGGAATTTCATACAAGAAACAAGGCAGTGTTTAAACAGGACTGAGATAGGTGTGTTAATACAAAGACCTAGCCTCAGAGCTGTTTGCTCATCTGACAGCGTGATAAGATGTTGTAGAGGGGCCACAATGTTGAAAAGGTGAAAAGAGAGAACTTTGCAAGAGCTTGTGGCTGCTGTGACACTGTGGAAAAACAAAGACTTTGAAGTGTGGAAAATTACTATGTTGATAACCTAACACATTACGCCTCACCTGACACGTACTTTACTTTTATGAATATTGTAAAAGGTTGTTGAATGAGTCATCCTTTTCTCAATGAATATTTCCATTTCTTTTTCTGACAACCGAATCAGTCCTTGTAAATAGCACTGACTGTATTAAATGGAGGTGGGGGGGAATTGATACAGCATAGTATCGTGATATTTTGCGTGACAATATTTTCTTCGATTCATGTCCGCCAATATCAATATTTAGCATTCCAGCCATCAGTATTTTTTCCTGAGGCAGTAGCTGGCTCACTTTGAGGAATATACTGGAGATACTAGTATCATAAGAAGCTAGAAGGTCTAAGGAATCCATAGGCTGGGGGAAAGTTGTCAAAATAAAGCTGCAAAGTTAGGGTTTTTTTATGTTTCATTCCAAAAAATTCAAAGCAGTGAAGCTTAAAGTTGAGGAAAGTTTGAGAAAATGTTGCAATTATTGTCGTCCATAATTGTTTATTAGTTCAGTTTGACTGAATACTTTGTTGGTAAGTCTGTGAGAAATAAAAAGACTGAAGTGAGATGAACAGACTGAGATCTTTTTTTTTTATTTGACAAAACAATTCTTGATTTAATTTAATTTTGTGGGCACAAAATGCAGGTAAACAGTTAAATAGCAATGTATTATATCGCAATACTCCCTGTATCTCAAAATGCTTAAAATCGCAATAATATCCTATTGTGACTAAAGGATCGGGATATAATCGTATCGTGGGGCCTCTGGTGATTCCCACCTATACTATTAAATAAGTGGAGATAGAAGCCAATGCAGAAGTGCCTGAAACCTTCTTTCTGATGGCCTGCAGGGGGCGACTACACTGGTTGCAAAAATAACTCAAATTGTATGGGAATCTACAGTATAAGAAAATGAGCAAACTGTTCACTTAATGTATTACCTCAGTAAACATATTCCTAATGAGTTTATGGCCATAATCCACATAATATAATAGTTTAAAGTATTCTTCAAAGCCTGATGTTCATTTTGTAATTGATGGTTCCATTAAGAATAAAATAGACAATAAAGAAGGGTATGCTCTAGGGCAATGGTTCCCAACCTTTTTCTTGAGGGACCCACTTTGGCGACCCCCCCCCCCCCTCCATTGTCCACGGCGAACTCAATGTACCTTTCATGGTACCTTCTCTTTTTCTTTTTGAGATATTCAGCATTTTCGTCTCCCTACGCTTCACCATTTTTCCACTAGCTCTGTGTTTCTGTTTCTAGGTGAGGTTACCGCTAGGTGAGGTTACCGCAAGGTGAGGTTACCTGTGTATACTGCAGGAGGGATGTTACACATGTCATTATTCTCGCGATATAGCCTTTATTTTTAAACTTTTCAATAGTGATTTTTCTATTGAAATAAATGAATAAACATTTAATGTAGCCCTTATTTAGTTGTTTTTGTCCCACTAATGTGTTAAATATAGATGAGTCAGCATTTAATTCATTAGATTTATTACACCCCTTAAAATCAAGAGGGCTTCACGACCCCCCGTGGATCTTTGGCGCCCCCCTGGGGGGGTCGGGCCCCCCCTGTTGGGAATCCCTGCTCTAGGGCAAGGCTACCTTGCGATTGACAAGTTGCTACCAAGGGAACCTGTCAATCAAGATAGAAGCATAGCAGTGTGTCAATGGCACTGTTAACATTTAAATAGTCATGAACCTGTTTTTGGTTTACCTATAATTATGGAAGCAACAGAGACTTGCACGGGGAAGCCAGGAGCCAGGTCCAGTCATGTTGCCAGTGTAGGTGGGCGTGCATCATGTGCTCAGGTTCTCAGTCAGATCCTCAGGTTATCAGTCGGATACACTCTCTATGGTCACTTTTGGCTCCAAATGCCAAGAAAGCGATGGCCAAAATGCCAAACCTGAGGCTATGTCCACTTCTTTTATACAATCTGCGCTTTTAGTTAGAGTTGGGTTGTTAAGTATTTTAGAGCTGCAACATTTAGTGGATTAATTGATCAGTAAATTGACAAAAAGTTAACCAGTAATTGTTTTGCTAATTGATTATTGCATATCAAGAAAAAAACACTAAACATTTGATGGTTCTAGCTTCTCAGATGTGGGGATTTGCTGCTTGTCCTTGTCATAACAATGTAGTAAACCGAGTGTCTTCTTTGAGTTTTGGACTGTTGGTTGGATACAACATGACATTTGATAAATCAGCATTTTTCACAATTTTATCATCTCATTCATCATTTATTGATAATGAAAACTGATGATAAAAACAGTGCCCTTGAAGAACGATGTGTACATATGTCGTTATGCTCCCTGCGCCTCCTCCATGTCATAGAGCAAATAACATAGCCACAGTTAATATTATTTCTAGAAGAAATTAAGAAATTAAAACCCCATATCAGTTTTTATTCCTATGCAATCTAATTTGTGATTAATTCCAAATACACTTATTTTATTTCTTCCAAAAATTACTGTATCCACAACTAATTTTGTCACACCATTAGTTTATTTAATCTAGAATGTCCACTGAGGGTCCATAGATGATGTGTGCAAAGTTTGGTGCAAAACAATGAAATTGCCTAGGAGGAGTTTGAAAAAGGAGGTTTGCGACATTTCGCGAATTTGCGAGAAAAAAAAACGGTAGGCGAAAATGGGTGTGGCACAACTCAGTGAATGCGTGGATATACGTTTTTTGAATGTGCAGTAAAGTATGTGGGAGTTATTGGCCAAAACGCACTTTCCTTAATTATAGCGCCACCTAGTGGTGGAAATTCAGGATGACAATAGATTATAAAAAAATTCGCCAGGTGTGACTTATATTTAAAGTTTCATGAGTTTTGGGTCTTTGCACATGAAGAAAGCAATGGATTGTGTTATTTTCTTAACGCGTTCTGAATTGAGAGGCAGTTTTGTCGGCTGGTTTCTCGGTAGCGCGTCATCAGTTAATGCTATCTCAGGATGGTGCCGAGTTAGATGAGCCCGCAAGTCTGTTTTATTCCCCGCATATTTTATGTTCAGGCAGTGAAAAATGCGATCATTTGGGACCAAGAAAAATAATAATAAAAATAATAATCATTTGAAATACAATAGGGACCTCGCAGGTCGTTGCCTGCTTGGGCCCTAATAAACGGACCAATTACAATAGGGTCCTCGCACCTTCAGTGCTCAGTCCCTAATAATCATGACTGTAGTTAGAGGAAGCCAACTGCACAGGAACCTCTTGCAAGTGGAGAGTCTTTCTCCCCTGATAACTGAGTCTATAACAGCAGTCAGGTGCTCTGTGAGTCAGAGTCCCAGCTGGACGCCCACAGCAGCCAAGCTCTCTACAGCCATAACAACTAACACTGTTCTGCTTACACACAGTGACTGTGCCATCTGCAAGCCTTATGATTGTAGGAGGCTGAAGCAGTTAAGAGGAGATATCAGGTATCATCAAATGAGGAAGGATAACACATCATCAATTTCTTCTATTCCTTTTCTCTGAGCCATCAAGTCACACCTCCTCCTTTCTCAGTAGTTTTGGAGTGTTGAAGCTGGGTTTCCCACTAGAAATTGATTGATATACATGCAGGATTTCAGCCACAGGATGTTTTGGAGGCTCAGCTGGTCAATATTTAACTTTACTCCATGATGATTGTAAGGGGTCCAGGTGGTGGTGATTATCAAACTATCTTCAGCCTGCCTGCTTGTACTGCTTGTGTTTCTATGCTTGTTCTGTTCTTGTTTTGTTACATGTCATTTGGTACCATTTGGTACTCTCTCTATAGACCCTTTCATATTGCCGCTTCAAACCGCGATAATTCCGCCTCTGTTGACATCACCAGAGGCGGAATGGGGGGCTCAAGTGATCGCAGCTCTGTAACGACTTCAGAGTAGAGGTGGGAATCACCAGAGGCCCCACGATACGATTTTATCACGATACTTGAGTCACGATACGATATTATTGCGTTATAGTCACATATGAATCTACTGCCCGCGATGTCCACGCAACACAAGTTATCGCAAGTATATCTGCTGTTCCCAAACTTTCCTCAACTTCAAGCTTTACTGCTGTGTATAGCTTTGATACGGCTGTGTCTGTGAAATACCGTTGCGACGGAGTCACATACCTGGTTCCATTGTCTTTAGCATGTAGCTAAAACCATCGTTTCCACAACGTTGTATGGCCTCAAGTCTTTGCACATGAAGAAAGCTATGGATTGTGTTATTTTCTTAACGCGTTCTGAATTGAGAGGCAGTTTTGTTGGCTGGTTTCTCGGTAGCGCTGATGTTGCATTGGCTTTGGCATCATCAGTTAATGCTATCTCAGGATCGTGCCGAGTTAGATGAGCCCGCAAGTCCGTTGTATTCCCCGAGTATTTTATTTTTATGCGGCACTCCTTGCAAACTCATTGCATTTCTATCGTGTCATTTCTATCTCATTCGTCCCTTCCTTGTTAAAAAAAATCTAAATAAATCCACATGCTTGACATTAACGCGGACGGGGCTCTCCTTATTTATTATCTCTGGTGCCGCCATCTTTGTTGTACCAACTTCTTCTTTCACAATCACCTCTACTGACCTCACCAGAATAATACTCAACAGCACCATCTAGTGGATCAAAAAAGCAATTGATTTCATTTTAAGTACCAAAGAATTCACTTCATATTTTCCATTGATTATGACAAAAAAGTATCGATACTTGCCGGCCATGAATCGATATTATATCGCCACGCAAAATATCGCGATACTATGCTGTCGATTTTTTCCCCCGCCTCTACTTCAGAGGTAGTAACAGAGGATGAAAAATTGTTGGGACTGAACTGCGCTAGAAGAGCATAGTGAGCCGGAGGGTTTGTGGACCTGAATAAAGGCTCCGGTAGGCAGGAGTTGTGCAAGTTGCTGTTTTGTAAGCAAGAGACAGGGTTTTGAATTTGATGCCGGCTGCGACCGGGAGCCAGTACAGAGTTATGAGTATGATGTGCTTTCTTGGGCTGGTTGAAGACCAAACGCATCACATTGTTCTGGATCAAAGGCAGAGGCTTGGTGGTGCATACAGGGAGACCTGCCAGTAAAGAGCTGCACAAGGGCCTGTACCAGGAGTTGTGTTGATTGCTCTCTCAGGTAGGGTCTGATCTTTCTAACATTGTATAGGGAGAATCAACACGATCGGGCAATTGTGGCCACATGAACCTTAAAGGTCAGTTGGTTATCAATCATGACACCCAAGTTCTGTGCAGAGCTTGTGGGCACAAGTTGCATGGATCCAAGCTGAAGATTGATAGGCTGATATAAGGCAGGACAGGCCGGGATGACAAGAAGCTCAGTCTTAGAGAGGTTGAGCTGAAGGTGGTGCTCTGACATAAACCAGGTTTCTGCTCAGGTCAGACATGATGCCTGCGTTGCATTTCACATGACAAATATTACAGTGAGCATTACAGTATTACAGAGTTTTGAGTGTTACTGTCCTGGCGACACGTTTCAAGGGTAACATAGTCTCACTCTCCCGCTTTCTCTATATACTCTTAGTAAGCGGAGCGAAATTTGGCTCCAGGGTAGGCCTGTCACTGTGAACAATATATGGACTCATCGTCCACGAAACAGAAATGGACACGATAGTTTTTCCAGACTCAATAAATTGTCGTTTACATAAGTCATCAACATTCAGTCACGCTGCTTCTTTCCCTCTCCTGTCAGTCATTCGAAGTTTTCACAAGATACTCCTTAAGCAAGAGGTAGCGCTGACAGTATAGTGTTAGTAAGATGGTCACTGTTTAAACATATTTATTTGTCACAATGTGTTTAGCATTGGGCTAATGAGGTGGTTAATATGACAGTAGCCTCGCTCGAGAGGGGAATTTTTCGATGTGCAGCTCAAGGTAACCAGTTGTTTTAGATCAGTACAAAACAAAATGTTGCCCTGGACCCTGAAGTAGGCTTCTTATGCAATATAATTTTTGCCACAGAGTGAACAGGTGAGCCTGAGTAGCTCACAATGTAGAGGTGATGCTTCATGAGCAATTTAATTTTGCTGTAGTGAATTCGAACTCAGCTCTTACTGATCTTGCAAACATTATATTTGTATGCTTTCTTTTTATTTGTAGGTGACTGTGATGTAGTGTTCACTTATTAAGGCCACGGGGCAATCGCACCGAGCACTGGTCCCATACAGCAATAGCTATCAAGTCGGTCTACAAGTACACAACATTAAGGTGGCAGTTAATTAACACACACACGCACACCCATAACTTTATGTGATTTTAATTACTTACACACACACACACACACACATACACACACAGGTAACTTTATGCGATTTTCGCTACACACACACAAATGTGCGCGTAAGCGCGCACACTCCTCCAGATACACATGTTTCACACACACATACACACACACACACACACACACACATTTTGAGGTTAAAGGGCATAGTTTGAAGTCTCTGAAGAATCTCATCATAGTGTACACACACCGGCAGAATTCAGAATCAGAATTTCCCCAGAGGAGATTTTCTAGTTCAACAGTATTATCCACAGTAGATAGGAGATGTGACCTGGGAATCGCCAGTTATATGTTTATTAAATATGTGACGAATCTGCTAACTGAGGCAAAACACAGCTGCACACACACGAGTACGGCAACCAGTTAGTGTTGAAACCAGTAAGGACATAACACCGGTATGTCAAATTTGTATGAATATAGTTGCAACAAAAAGTGGCAACACAACAAACCTCAAAGTTTATTTAAAACATAACCTTTCATCCAATTTCTTCAGCTGGGAACAGAAAACATGGCAGGGGTTGCGGGACATGGAGCCCTCCACTAACCGACAATTTGCAATTAAGGATATCTTTGCCAAAAAATGCGAATATAAACGTGACAGCACAAAATGGCGCACACTCGCAGATAGTGTAACTCGCCTTACAGCGAAAGAGATGCAGTCATTCAACACTGTTGTGAAACTAGTGTTTTGAGAAATGCTGCAGACCATTGATAGGCTGTACGAATTCCCTAGAAAACTCACAGAGCCCAAGTCTGTTAATATTTTTTATTTGTCTAAAAAACTTTATTTATTGTTCTACTTTTCAACGCCAATGTTCAATATTCTTGAGAATTAAAAGTTAATTGCTCTTAAAAAGGATGTACTTGAATTATTATGCTCTAATATCATTAAACCCAACAACATCAACAATACTATTGTTTATCGTCATAGTTTCTGGGAAAATATATCTTCCTAAAAATGTGTTATCGTGACGGGCCTAACAGGGTGATTTGGTCAGAACTCGGGCTGATCCATATATTGATATTATAGCAGTATTTGATATGAGAGATATATTCTAAGATTTTGGATGTCCTAATATCATAATGACTGCATTACAGTATATTTACTAATTTATTTTCTGAACTTCTGAACTGAGCAGACTGTCCTAGCGTTTTTCCCCATCTCCCCACTTAGTCATTATTTACATATTACTAATGATAATTTATCAAAAATCTCGCTGTGGAAATAATTTTGTGAAAGCACCAACAGTAAACCCTACTGTTTCACTGCAATACAGATATCAAGGTATGGCTGAAACTAGTGCATGGCAATGTATACTAAGCTTGGCATATAAAGTGTTAACTGTAACCCTAACTTGCCTCAAGGTGCAGGAACCCTGTTTATCTAATACCTTACTTTACTGACAGGTCATAACACCACCAATAGATCAAGCTGATGGTGAAATGTAAGAGCGTCCTCTGTTGAAGCACAAACTACTTTAACAACTGATCATTTTTCTAAACACTTCAATGTTGCTTGTTTTAGAAAATGTCCAGTGAGAGCAGACGATGCCCACTATGAGTCAAAGTGGTCCTTGCCTGTGGACTCGGCTCCCCCAGAGCAGCCAGTCCCCATGTGACCGCTACAAGCACGCCTGCTGCAGTTATGATGGAAACGTCTACATCATGGGAGGAAGAGACAACAGCTGTTTGAGGGACTTCTGGAGGTACAGCGTGGGTAAGCACTGGATTCACAACTATAATTGAGTTGACTGAAATTGTTTTTTTTTTACTGATTTGGGGAATTTTGGAAATCGGGCTTGTAACCAGAGGGTTGCTGGTTCTAATCCCAGGACTGACAGGTCAAGGGCTGAAGTGCCCCCCCCCCCCCCCCCCCCCCACAACACACACACACACACACACACACAGCTCTCTGGGCGCAGTAATATGCAGCCCACTACTCCTTGCATGGTGTGTTGTTACTCTTGACTCTTGTGTATTAGCAAATAGTAAAAAATAACCATCTGGGGGCAAATTTAGGAATGGCTGCAGACAGAAGCTGTGCTGGTCTTGCTGATGGACTAATGTTAGTCAGTAATATTAGCTGGCTTGCTATGTCTTGTCTTGCTGGTATTTGGCTTTGTTAGCAAAGCTGTCAAGCTTTGTCAAGCTCAATATCAAGCTGTAATAGGTTAGCCCTCATACAGAGTCTATGAGATGGGATCCAGACATCTGTACCATATAGTCATTATTATTATTTCATATGATTCATGATATATGTAGAAAAATGGTCTATACAATATGCTCTTGAAATGTATGATCGCTGGCTCAATAACATGTGTTTTACACCAATTTTAGTTCGTAACGAGTGGACACAGTTAAACTGCACCAGTGAGGTTGCACCAGAAGAACTAGAGGAGCATTCTATGGTGGCTCATGAGGTACAATTAATCTCATCATGATTGGATAATAAGATGCCTTTATCTCTGCTGATATCCCCCATACTGCTTAGTATGTCAGTGTGGCAAGAATAATAGCTCTGACCATTTCAGGGCTTCCTGTACGTGTTTGGAGGCATGCTGGATTCTGCATACACCAAGCTGAGATGTCCCCTCTGGGTCTTTGATATTGGTGAGTTTCACTGTGTTGTCTACCATTGCTCAGGCTTTAAAAACAAAACTAGTTGTTGCATGTTAATTCCAGTTCCTTCAAGCCCCAGTGAAAATATTCACTGCTATAGTTCATAACTGTAGTTCAAACCTTGGACAATTTTGCTATACATATACTGGAAATACAGTTTTTAATGTTTGAACAAAAAGGATATGTCCCAAATAAATTGTTGAAGTAATACATATTTTAAGCTATTTTACTGGAGGCTTTTAATAAGCCTGCTGGGTTTCAGCCGCTCCTTGTACTTCATATTATGTTGAATTTGTTATCTTTATTTTTTAACAATTTAAAACACACAAGATGACAGATAAGAATACGAAATAGGGATCTTGCATTTACAGAGCCCGCCATGTTGTGCCACCATGTTCTGCAATAGCCCAAAACATGATATTTTAGTGCGCGGCAGCAGGCGCTTCTTAATATATGCTCTGACTATGGTGTGGAATTTGATATAAAATATAATTCCAGCAAAATTGCTGTTTTAATATGCAGAACGAAACAGGATAAATGGCTTATTTTCCTGCGTTCAGAATATCCAATAATTGTCTTGTGGTCTGCAAAAAGATGAAATACCTTGGTCATTGTATTGCAGATGATATGAATGATGATGATGATGATGATGATGACATATACAGACAGTGTTGTAAGTTATATGCACAGGCAAACACCATAGCACGTAAGTTTAGCTGCTGTTCTACTCAAGTTAAAGTGTCTCTGTTCAAAGCTTACTGCACACCACTCTATACTGCCCATCTGTGGTCTTCTTACAAAAAATCCAGCATGCAGAAGTTACAAGTTGCCTACAATGATGCAATGAGAATTTTACTGCAGGTTCCCAGAGGAGGGAGTGCTAGTCAGATGTTTGTATCTGTAGGAGTTAGCACACTGAAAGCACTTATAAAAAATGTAATGTTTAAGTTTATGCAACATCTGGATGAGTCCACCAACAGTATCATGGTGGTACTGTCAGATCCCTTTGTGAGCTGCTCCAGGTACACAGTCAGACTTAGAGTACATTGGTTGAAATGTCTGTTTGTATTTTAGTTTCTGTATTTGTTGTTTTACTTCTTGTTTGTTTGCTTGTCTTGTTTTGTTTGTTTGTATCTGTCCTGTCTTGCGTGGCTTTTGGACACGAGTCTGGCAAATAAACTGAATTGAATTGAATATGAACCAAACACTGACTCTATAGAGGGCATTCAAAATTTTTACGTTATCTGAAGGATGATGTAGGTTCTCTAGGAAACCTCACCGTGAGATGCTACCTACACACTGCTTCTTTAAAATGAAATGATGATCCTACTCACCACGACATACAAACATTTTAAATCTAGCATAAGCACGGGTGGGAGGTACAAAGATATTTAAAATAATGATCCAATGTCATTGTTACAAAATCTGCACATAAGAGACTGTTCAAGACCATTTATATACTGTGGCCTGTGTATAGCAATGTAAATTGAAAAGCCTACATATGGGAGTCTAGTTTGTATTTTTAACAGACCTTTTTTCTTCTTCTTCACCAATTTACCATTATATTTAAAATTCACCATTTTAAATATAACATACCATTCACATACACATTTCTTATTCTCTTCTATCTTCATAGCACATTCCTTCTTCCTTTTATGGGGTAAGGTGACTAGTCAATACATGTCAATCCAGTGTCTGAATAACATTTACTTACCATCATTATTTTTTTAACCTAAACTCTCCTTCATTTTTCTTTGTTTTGTGTGTTTCAGCAAAGCAGAAATGGGTGCACTGGCAGGGAAAGACGAGCTCCCCTCAGGTACAGAGTCTTTCCTATGAAAATGATTTGAAATAGTAACATGACATGAAACCACACAGGTTTCCTCTTAAAACAACAACAACAATACGAAGGATCTGATCCCTTTGAAATTGATAATACACAACATTTTAATATTAAGAAACAAAGTAAAATAAAGACATGTTTTTCATTTTTAGAAAAACACAACAGACATTGTATAGATATTGTGATATTGAAGTCAGTTAGTGACAAAAGCAATGCACCTGCCACCAGGAACAAGTTAAGCTCAACAAGTTAGCCTTTTTGTACATTTCAGCAGTTCTGAAAATAGCTAGCAAGGCTAAAACTTTCATTTAAAAATTAATTTCATTAAGTAGTGCTCTCAGGTTTCTCTTCACAAACCACCGGATGTGGAATCCTGTAGGCTCCATGGAAGAGAAATATGGAAACAATAAAATATTGTTAAAAATATGACAATTGAATGGATTCTAAGGGTATGTTAGTAAATAGTCTGCCAACTCATAGAAGTTTGTGTGTGCATTTGTATGTCTATGTGTGTAGACCCAAAAGCCGACCAACAGAAAAGGACACAGTGCTGTGGTCATCGGCTCTGCCATGCTGGTTTATGGAGGTTTCATTGACATAAAAGGATCCTCGCAGGACTTTTGGAGTTTGGATTTTGGTGAGTTGCTTTTATGTTTAAGTTGAAAAAAAAACATACTCATAAATGCACAGTGTATTGTTCTTGTACTCATGTTATCAGCCATTTGTTCAATGTAAAGGTAACTCAAGTGAGAGGATAAATTAGAAGAGCAAAAGTCTAGTCCACCGACAGTAGTGTTAAAAATAATAGCAGTCCAATGTGACTAACCAGATTAATCCAGGTTTTTAGTATATTTTTTATTGCTACATGGCAAGCAAGGTACCAGTAGGTGCAGTAGATTCTCAGAAAACCAACAAGACCCAGCATTCATGATATGGAGCTCTTAAGGCTGTGCAATTGGGCAATTAGTTGAAAGGGGTGTGTTCAAAAATATAGCAGTGTGGCAATCAGTGAGGTCATCAATTTTGTGAAAAAAGAGGTGTGAACCAGGTGGCCTCTATTTAAGGATGAAGCCAGCACTTGTTGAACATGCATTTCTCTTTGAAAGCCTGAGGAAAATGGGTCGTTCAAGACATTGTTCAGAAGAACAGCGTACTTTGGTTAAAAAGTTGATTATAGGGGAAAACTTATAAAGAGGTGCAAACAATTATAGGCTGTTCAGCTAAAATGATCTGAAAGCGGAAGACAACCTTCAAAATGGATGGAAGAATAACCAGAATGGCAGTTTGCATATTTCAAAATACTTGAAGAGGTCATGTTGCCTCATGCCCTTGAAATAGGTGTTTCAACAAGACAATGACCCCAAACACACTAGTAAACCAGCAAAATCATGGTTTCAAACCAACAACATTGATGTTATGGTGTGGCCAGCCCAATCACCGGACCTTAATCCAATTGAGAACTTGTGGGGTGACATCAAAAATGCTGTTTTTAGTTTTTTAGTTTAGTGATTCACAGGATTGCTAAATCCTAGAAACAAAAAAGTTTGTACAAAATAATTTTGAGTTTGTAAAGTCAACGGCAGACACTGCTATATTTTTGAACACACCCCTTTCAACTAATTGCCCAATTGCACAGCCTTAAGAGCTGCATATCACGAATGCTGGGTCTTGTTGGTTTTCTGAGAATCTACTGCACCTACTGGTACTTTGTTTGCCATGTAGCAATAAAAATATACTAAAAACCTGGATTAATCTGGTTAGTCACATTGGACTGCTATTATTTTGAACACTACTGTAAATACAACTTCTACTGTAGTTTGAGACTGTCAGGTATCAGTGGCTTCTGCTGTGACAGATATAGAACAGAAATGGATTTTTTTTTTGCCTCTGACACACAGCAGGGACAGTTGCATACACTGCATTGTACAAATGATGAGTTGGGATTGTGCAACGTCAGGAGGAAGTGTTTTTTCAAATGTCAAATTTATTTTGCAGAACACCACACAATTCTGAGACATACAGAATGCTGGGGATTCAATTTCATCATTGCATCATGCTGTGATTAATCCTATGAACACACAGTATAAGCTTCAGAATGTGTATTAATTGTAGATGACCGTGTATCGGTAACATGTGTTTCCACTCCACTCTGTACTTTACGCTGAAAGAGTTTTATTTTTTAGACATGGTGAAATTCTTGCTAGAGTACACCACTCTAAAATTTGTAAGGTGAACACACATGATGAGGATAAGCAAACTGTGCAAGATGACCCTGACAAAAAAGCAGAAAACGAGAAAAATTATTTCAAACAATGAAGCAGATAGGTCAGACAGTGAACTGAATATAGATTATGATAATGATCACATCAGTTACAGGAAAGTGAGTACAGGATATGTGTTGCACTCTCCCATGACCACAAGCTGAAACAGTGCCATGAGAAATGACGGTGTTCAACATAAAGCCAGAGGTTTAGGCAGAGCAGGAAATGCTACAGGAAACCACAGAAATTGGTATAACCTGCAACATCGTGATGACAGTGATGGGCAGAAGGAGTCAGTTGACATGTCACGTGACATGTCTAAACACTGAACCAGAAAACATGGATGCTGATGTATTTATAACTAAAGACATCTCTGTTTCTCCAACAGATGAGTCTGTCTCAAAGAAACTTCCAAAGGTATTGAGCCCAAAGCACAACTTGTGGCTAGAGGTTTTGAAGAGGTTAACATCCACGAGTATCTTGTACTACTATTAGCAGTAATCTGTAGAAACCAGTGGCAGGTCCATTCTATGGACAACAAATCTGCATTTTCGCAGGGTATGGAGCTGTCCAACGATATTTGTATCTGATCCCCCACCTGAAGCAGGCGGTATAGAGACAGTATTCTATGAAAAGGAATGTGCATATGACCTTGCAGACACATCACTATATTGGTACAATAAAGTGAAAGAAATCGTGCTGAGTACAGGTGGAAAAATGTCACAGGTCGATCCAGCAGTCTTTCATTGGCTTGATGAGCAGTTCAAGGTTACTGGAGTACTGTTGATGACTTTCTTTGGGCAGGCTCACAAAACTATTCCACAATTGTGATTCCTCTACTATCTTTTTCGATGTTGGATGGGAGGAGCACAAAAATGTATTTTAGGGAGTGATGGATTTTGCTACTGTATATTGACAACCTGCAACTGCTGCATTTGCAAGTAGCATGTACAGAGGGATGCCCTGCTCAGTGAAACTGAAAAAAAACAGGTCAGAAATAGGACAGATGATAGTATCTGTCCTATTTCTGACCTGTTTTTTTTGTTTTTCTGACCAAATATCATGGTTGACACCTGTAGTTTAGCATGAAATATGAAAGGTACAGTCCATCTATGATATGAATATAGTTGTCTGTAAGCTAAAGTCAGAAAAGGTGACTCAAGTTTCAGCATTTGGGTGACAATAAGCATGTTTCCACTGAGTACTTTCTGAGTACTTTCTGGAAAGCGGCTGAGTGTTTTTGCTACGGGCACTAGCTAGTTCCCCTCGGCCTCTGTTCCCATACAGGTACTTTTTCACTATATTTAGCAACTATTCAGACCACTCTAGCAACTTTTTTTTTCTTTTTTCAAAGAAGCGACTAGCGACAAATCTTGCGACTTTTTCTGGTGTTATTAGAGCCTCGTTCCTACTCTTCTTAACGAGTAACGCCATCCCAAAGCACTCACAAGCGCCCCAGTCTTCCCACAGCAGGAGCTGTTAAACCCTCAGCGTTCAGTTTATACCAGTCTGCAAAGTAAATCACGCATGGGCAAAATCGGCGCTCAGTAGCGGCTTAGAAAGTACCTGAGGCAGGTACTTTCTGAGCCGCTACCTGAGCCGCTAACCGGTGGAGTTGGGCGGATCCTCTCTCCCAAGTCACACCCATAGAGGCTCACTAGAGGGAAAGTACCCAATGGAAACGCGCCTAATAATCGTGCTCTGAGCCTGATTGTTTTTACTGATGCTTCCCTTGGCAATCTTCCAGATGGAACCTTAATTGCTCTAAATGGAGAAAAAGAGAAGTTAACTCCCCTCTGTTGGCAATCAAAGAGGACTCTGGCAGGAGAAACCCTTGCTATGTCAGATGGAATAGACAATGCTATCTTCTGGGCAACCCTGTTTTCAGAGCTCACCACTGGAAATGCTGGACTGTATGCTCTTGCATTGATCTGTGTGATTGATAATCACTCTCTATTCGATGTCCAACGAAGCAGGTCACAGAAAAGAGACTCAGTTTGGAAATAAGTAGCATCAAGGGGCTCATACAAGATTTTCATGCAAGAAAATCAAAGAGGTTCACTGGTCAGATAAAAAAAAGCTTAACTTGCTGACTTTCTTACCAAAAAGAGAGCTTCGGCTGCTATGCTTTTGAGAATACTAAGGGACAGACTGTGGAGTTTGTGATGAAACTTTCTTGACATGGAAAAATTAAAGCACATGTTCTAATATAAGCACTTAAAAAACCTTAGTTTACATTGTTTGGTTAGTCTTTTGCTATATCCACTCTTTATGCTCACAGGGTGTTACTCAAAAATAAATAAAATAATAATAAAATAATAATTAATAAATAATAATTGTTAATAGTCACTGGGTGACTGTTTTATGTCAAAAAGGTACTATTTTAATTTTTTAAATAAAAAAGACAGGGTGATTGTTAACATGTGTTTCACTTCTCCTCTGTACTTTACGGTAAAATAGTTTTACTTGTTACTTGTCTTGTTAAAGCCATGCGCTGTGTTTGTGATTGTGTGTGCCTGGAAATGGTGATTACTGAGAGTTACATTTGAGAGCTTAAAGTGGTGAAAGTAATATAGAAGCTGTGTTTATTATGTTTAACATGTATTTCTATACATGACAGGTGACATGACCTGGTCCCTGCTGAGTGGTTCTCAACAGGGCTCATTAGGCCCAGGCCCCAGACACAGTCACTCAGCCATGGCCCACCAGAGCTGCATGTACCTGTTTGGGGGCTTGAAAGGTTTGCGGGAGCAGAGAGACTTCTGGAAGTGGAATTCCACCAGCCACACATGGACTTCTCTCAGAAACAAGTGAGAAGTGATTTCATCTGTTACCTGAGATCATAGACTGTATATAAATAAATGACGTAGTCACCGTGACGTCACCCATTGGTTTGTGGACTGCCTGTAGGAAGCCTTGAGTTCAGCGTTATGCTCATTGCCATCTTGCATCGCCATCTTGTTTCCTATACGTGGATCAGACCATAATTGGACTGTGGCGGAGCGCGAGGGATCTGACGACACTGACTACACGCCTCTCTACACCGGCAACCCGACTGAGAGAAGCCGCTGCTAATTCATGTTAGCATTAATTGGAGCATTAACTGGGATGTTAGTTTTGGCGAGCAAAAAAACAAAATGTATCTTTCTTACCTCAGAAAACTGAGCAGCGACTCCTTGGAGTGTCTGTTAGTCCAACCAAACGCTGAACAAGACATTTTTACTGAACAAAACGTTCAAATAAACTGTCATTAAGTGAAAATACAGTGTGAAAGGGTCAAAGTTATGAGACCAAATCGGTAAACGTCCTCTTTTCTATCTATATAACGTTACATATAACTTTATTGACACGTTGCCGTGGATACACATTGCTCTGCTTCTCTCCTGGTGACGGCTCGCCTTGTCAGTGACCTGTAGCCCTGTAGCTCCTATCACATTTTATGTCTAAGTCCTGCACCTCCATGGCCACAACCCCGGCTCCTTTTAAACACAGCACCTATGGTCGTGTCTTTCACGCTGTTTTCCTTCCCCTTCTGCTGTGGCTGACACAGCACTGTGGAGTTAGAGCTGGTTATTAGAGACTAGTCTTTAACTGGCTGTGCTGCATTAAAGGCTCAAATATACTTGCTTTGGACCATGGATGCGTCATGAACACACACAGTAACTTTATGTGATTTTAATTACACACACACACACACATTTTGAGGTTAAAGGGCATAGTTTGAAATCTCTGAAGAATCTCATTATAGTGTACACACACCGGCAGGAGCCCCCGTGGCCCTTTCAAAATTTCCCCAGAGGAAATTTTCTAGTTATAAAGTAATAGATTACTGTATTTTTTTTTACTTTTCTTAGTTAGTGTAGTAATGCTTACAATTCAAATCAAGTACATATATCAGTTACTTGATATTTGTTGTGTCTTTTGTTAATAAACAAAAGACACAAAATGACAGAAAAAAAACTCAATTACTTAAAAAAACAAAATGACCAAAAAATGTACTAAACAAAGACACACAATGACCAAAAAATACACAAAATGACCCAAAAAAATACACAAAATTACAAACAAAAAAAAGACACAAAATTACCAAAAAAAGAAACAAAATTACTAAATACGGACACAAAATTACATTACATGAACGGTAGCAGCTGCCTTTCTTTTTGTTAACGTTGTCATAGAAACAAGTGAAACAAAGCTCCAGCTTGCGCAATAAATGGACCTTCCACACACAACACGGTAAAGTGCCATTCATATAAAACTCAAAAACATTAAACTTTCATATCAAGGTGGGGGCCACAAAATATCATCACGAGGGCCGCAATCGGCCCGCGGGCCGCAAATTTGAGACCCATGCTCTAAAGGGAGCACCACATAATTCAGACCACGTAAGGGCTCAAATAAAACACAGTAGAGGTTTGGAATTTGCATGGTGTAAACAAATATGGCAACACTTGAGGAGATTGATCTAATGTTGATTCTCAGATCAAAGTAGCTTAAAAGGTGAAAGGTGCTCCATCGTAGATGTAAGTAATAAGTAATAAATTAATTGGTCTTCAAAACTTTCAAAATCTTCCACCATTGTTGTTGCCTCTCTGGTGTATCTGACATTGTCACATGCGGTCTCATCCCCATACAACCCTACGCTGGCCTTAGCGGTTATTTGCATATTGCATCTTGCGGGCATGTATTGTTAGTTTCTGAGGATGTGCACAACCAAACAAGCAAGTCTAGTTAAAAGCAAGTATATTTGAGCCTTAACACTCGCCCTATGTTGATGAGAGAAAAATATGCCTTAATAAGTAATACCTTTCCATTCAAAACTATTTATTGGTAACACTTATGATCCACACAAAACCTTCATCCATCTTCTGTATCTGCTGCGTCCTGTTCTTACCGTATAAGTGCAATAATATTATAGTGCAATATATTTATATTCATATTATCTAAAATACTACCTCTACATGCTACCACTCATAGTCATTCACCTCCTTTACATACATAGCTATTTATTCTATATTCTGTATTTTTTTGCCATTCAATTATTTATTCTTGTTGTGATATTTTTCACCTGTATACCTTATTGTCCTTAAGTATTGTGTGTTGTTGTTCTTAATTTGTTTGTTTGCAATCTAATTTCGTTGTGCTATGTACAATGACAATAAAGGTTTATTTTATTCTATTCTATTTATAATCAGGATACAATTCTGACCACAAAGTCATAGTGACTTGAATATTTGTTAATGGTAAGCAACTGAAATACATAATAATGCCTGCATTAAATCATAAATATAACCATTAAAGACATAAGTAATGCTTAAGTAATACAAAACTATGATGGCTGATGAATTCCTATTGCTCACCATCAGCAAATGTTAAAGTAACTATCACATTTTGTGATCACTTGTCACTTGCTAGATCATTATTTAAGGAATGTTTATTCACAGTTGTTCATATACCAATGATAATGTGACCAATGAGCTGGATTCCAGTTATATCACACTTTATTTCAGACCTGTGCATATGCACAGCCTCTCCAGAAATGTGAAGCTATTCTTCTCTGTCGTATTTGTTGTATGTGTTCAGTATAATGTCAGGATGTCCACCTCATTGCTGTCACAGCTGGAGGTTGTGCACATGAAAAGACAGAATATTAATGTAAACAATGAATATTGTTAGTGTTCCTTCCTGTTAACACCACCTATGGTTGTTCTCCCCAGGTCCGGCCCCTCCAGACTGATGGGCCACTCAGCTGTGGCCTACAAAGACAATATGCTTCTTTTTGGAGGAGGTGAGAGTCAGAACTCTCCAAACAACTGCCTGTGGAGGTACAACTTCAGCTCTCAGACCTGGGGGCAGGTTGCCACACTCCCAGCTTTGAGTGCCCCAAACAAGATACACCACTGCTGCACTGGGCTGGGCCCAAGCTACAAGTCCAACATCTGCAGCCCCTGCTCCAGCTCAGAGCTCCACTCCAGGCTGCTGGATGGGAAACTAAGGCCCTTCAAGAACAAATGCTTCCCTGCCCCACTCTCATTCCTAGGATCAGAGGGAGCTATAGAGCTGGAGACGTTCAGCCCTGACAGATGCTACAGCAGCAAAACACTCACACAATCTTCCAAACTGGACAGAAGCACAGAGAGCTTGGTGGGTAAAGATTCACAGCGGATTGGAACCTGCTTGACCTTTGAAAACAAGGCTTTCAGGAAACAGTGGAGCTGCACAGAAGAGGAGCTGCTGGATGAAGAGGAGGATGAAGATGTAGCCCAGCATCTGCCTGACCTGCTGCTGGTGCTGGGGGGGAAACCCTGTACCACACATAGCCCTATTTCTGTTTGGCATATGACTCTGACTGACCCATAGCAGCCTGTGAAGAACAAACTTTACAAAATTGTTCTCCATATGAGAAAAAAATCTGTGTTTTATTATCACTTTACCTGTTTTATCTGATATGTTTATATTAGAAAAACTATATTTATAATACTAATGCTTTTGTTGTGACTTATTGTTGTGAATTTATACATTTCATTTTTGTAGTTCTCAAATAAGTTATCAGAAAATGGTTCTAACAAAAACTAAAGTATTAAAGCTGTGAACAATAGTCTAAGTAGTGTTATTGTGAAAACACAGAGCAGACATAAACATAAAAATGGCCAATCCAAACCCTACACCTCCTGCTGCTGAAACATTTACACATTATACATCTGCATCCCACAAAACCACACTAAGAATGGAAAAAAATAACAATAGATTCTGCAATATTCAATTCTGATAAAAAAGATTCTGCAGCATTCTATGAAGTTATGGTTTTCTTGTAGGATTGACATTGTTATAGTAGTGCAGGATGGATACCATGGAAAAATTATTTTTACACCCAACTTAAAAAAAAAGAAAATAAATATATATATATTTAATTTCATATTTTAATGGGGTCAAAGATCCCTCCAAAATATTAAATTAAGAAACCTCTGCAAGGCGATTGAATTGGTAGCACTTCTATTCTGGAAACTGCTAAGAAACCTTACTGTCTATATACCTCAGTCATAAATCCTCTGAATGCTCCAGGTCTCTTGTTTGTGGTTGTAAAGTTTCATGAGGCTGTTATCCTAGAGGTCACAGTTGGTCATTTTATACAGAAGTTAAGTTTTAAAAAATGCTCTCACTGCAATGAACTTGCTAAATGAAATCCACAAGAGTCTCAGCTTTCCAGTCAAACTAAATTCATATTTTCAGGAGGAAATATCACATTTAACTGCAAGAGAAAAACTGCATAAATTTTGCCTCAAACTGCATGGGTTAGCAAAAAGTGGGGACCCATAGAACCCTCATTAATTTTTTAGATATTTTGAGGTCAAGTAAAGGAACACATCTGAAAATGTCTGTCAGGTTTTCCCTTTGCTAAAGTTTAGCCTAACTTTGGAGTGATAGGATATAGATCGATATATCAATTAATCTGTAAACAATCCAACTGTATTGATGCAATGCCAAAACATTGATACTTTTAACAATCTCGTTTTGTTTTCAGTAGTAAACTGAGCACACAGACAGAATCTTGGGAAGGGTCAATGTTCATAATTTATAGATCATCACAGGCTCTTTCAGTTAACCCATAAACACATGTGGCACTTAATAGTGAACAGAAGGTCTATTTTTTTATTCTTTGTATTAAAAAGAATGGATTATTAGCACGCCTGGACTGTCCTGCTGCCCCCGCGACCCAGCCTCGGATAAGCGGAGGAAAATGGATGGATTATTATTAATATAAATATATATCGTCTCATATTAATCCATGGCCCCTAAATCCAACTGAATCAAAGTTGTATGACAGCAGATTTTGTGATATCGGCAAATATCGTATCATTGTCAATGAATCAATCTAATATAGTATCGTGATGAAACCCGCGATTTCCATCCCTAATGACGACTAAGTGGGTGAAGGCAAATATTATAACAGTATGCCCCCGGACCCCTCTACTTTGTTCAGATCACCCCATCATAGTCTCAGAAAATCTTGTGGGAAACACTGGTTCTACAGCTTGTTTCGTAGTAAAGTGTCATTTTTTTATACTTTCTAAATCTTTGTTTGATATTTACACATGAACACCACCCCAGGGGACAAATAACTTTTTCCCCCGCTGCTGAAAATATCCTAGAGGAAACACTGGGTTCTGTGGTTACAGTTGTAGTTACCTCTTTAATCGTGATTAAATGTGTTACTCCTTTACTCATCACTTTACTTTTAACACTTTACACATGTCCTTTTTACCCGAGAACTTTTTCAACCTTCGTTGAGAAAGAATGATGGAGTGTAGCGGTGGAGAAGTGGTGTGTGCTCTCCCAACATAACAATGAAATAACACTTAACAACGCAAATAATTGTGTATAGGTCAGTGCTGCTATTGAAGCAACAAATATCAAGTAACTGATATATGTACTTGATTTGAATTGTAAGCATTACTACACTAACTCAGAAAAGTAAAAAAAAAATACAGTAATCTATTACTTTATAACTAGAAAATTTCCTCTGGGGAAATTTTGAAAGGGCCACGGGGGCTCCTGCCGGTGTGTGTACACTATAATGAGATTCTTCAGAGATTTCAAACTATGCCCTTTAACCTCAAAATGTGTGTGTGTGTGTGTGTGTGTGTGTAATTAAAATCGCATAAAGTTACTGTGTGTGTGTGTGTGTGTGTGTGTGTGTGTGTGTGTGTGTGTGTGTGTGTGTGTGTGTGTAATTAAAATCACATAAAGTTACTGTGTGTGAGTGTGTAATTAAATCACATAAAGTTACTGTGTGTGCGTGTGCGTGGGTGTGTTTGAAGCATGTGTATGCATGTGTGAGGAGTGTGCGTGCTTATGCGCATGTGTGTGTGTATCTGTAACTGTAATCACATCAAAGATCAAAGGCAATCAGATCAAAGCAATCAACAGAATAAACTGGCACCTGTTAATGTCCCGGAACATTGACAGGTGGAATTTCTGGCCTCGAACAGAAAGCATTTTTGGCAAAACCATAATACCTATCATTGATCCGACTTCACTTTGAGCGTCCCGAGTTCTTCCTGAACGTCTACATATGATTTATAAAAAATAGCTTTTTTAGAGCGATCTAAAAAAACTGTTCAATCTTCCTTTTTTCCAAATCTCCCTGCGTTTTTAATATGGGAGCCAATGAGGCTGTTGGTGGTGTTGGTGGATCATCTCTGCGTCGTACGCCCAAACTATAACTCTGACAGCTATACCAGAGGCTTGTGAGTGAGAAGACAAATTTTCCTACGTTTCTATGTATAAATTATTTCTGTAGAGTGGAATTTGCGGCCTGGAGCGCAGTTTTCAAATTTATTTTTTGACAGTTTTACCTCTCCCTCTACACTCTGAGCGATGACATCACACACTCTGACACCAACATTCCGTGCAATACACACCCATTATAATCTCAGAATTTCTCCCAAAATGATCATGGTCATTGAACAGGGATTGATAAAAAACTATATGACCTATCGAAACGTGGATTAATACACCGATACACAAGACTTGTGTCTACTGTTTAAAGTTTAAATGGAGTCTCTAGGTGAAATTATGCCAGAGAAGTAGACGTTTAAAAATCTCCAATTATTGTTCTTTTTCACTCATTTTTTTGTCGGCCGTCCCATTCATTTCAATGCAAAATTTTGGGCAGTTTTTCGCAACTTACGTCGTGAAAAATTCAGAGTGTCAGAGTGTGTGATGTCATCGCTCAGAGTGTAGAGGGAGAGGTAAAACTGTCAAAAAATAAATTTTAAAACTGCGCTCCAGGCCGCAAATTCCACTCTACAGAAATAATCTTTACATAGAAACATAGGAAAATTTGTCTTCTCACTCACAATCCTCTGGTAAAGCTTTCAGAGTTATAGTTTGGGCGTAAGACGCAGAGATGATCCACCAACACGCACCAACAGCCTCATTGGCTCCCATATTAAAAACCCACAAACACACACACACACACAGGTAACTTTATGCGATTTTCGCTACACACACACACACACACAGGTAACTTTATGCGATTTTCGCTACACACACACAGGTAACTTTATGCGATTTTCGCTACACACACACACACACACAGGTAACTTTATGTGATTTTAATTACACACACACACACACAGGTAACTTTATGCGATTTTCGCTACACACACACACACACACACAGGTAACTTTATGTGATTTTAATTACACAGACAAACACACACACAAACACACACACACACAGGTAACTTTATGCGATTTTCGCTACACACACACACACACACACACACACACACAGGTAACTTTATGCGATTTTCGCTACACACACACACACACACACACACATTTTGAGGTTAAAGGGCATAGTTTGAAATCTCTGAAGAGTCTCATCATAGTGTACACACACCGGCAGTAGCCCCCGTGGCCCTTTCAAAATTTCCCCAGAGGAAATTTTCTAGTTATACATTTATTTCCTTTCTTACATACATGTTTATATTTTTTTGTAACAAAATATGTTTTTATCATACTATCATACTTATCATACTGGGTGGGCCAGTCAGTAAAATGGGCGGGCCCTTTGCTGGCTACGTGTCTGACCAATCAGAGCAATCGACTGAAATTAACTGACGGTGGAGACAGTTCTGCCACACTGAGCAGCCAGAGGTCGACAAACTGGAAATTCTGGCCTCGAACAGAAAGCATTTTTGGCAAAACCATAATACCTATCATTGATCCGACTTCACTTTGAGCGTCCTGAGTTCTTCCTGAACACTTAACTTAAAGAAACTTTGTTATAAATAATACAAAGAACAAAGATCACAACACTATTAACAACAGCCAACAAACATTTCCCACAAAGTCATCTGTTTGGGAGTCAGACAAAGGGCCAAGAGAGAGAGGCGTCCTCAGCAGCAGTCCTTTTAAAGCTGTTCAATCAGCTGTCCAATCCCACTCCAACCAGGACTCCAACCACCACCTGGGAAACAGAAAGGAGAGAGACAAAGAACATCGAGCAGCATCTCCTCTAGCAGGGAGGAACACCTGCACCAGGCACTGCAAAGGACAAAACATATAGCCACATGACCCCCTCTCATAACAAAATAACTGTAACTAAAGTCAGAATCTCTTCTCTCACTCAGACAGAAATAATAATCTTCCAGTTTCTGAAGTATTCAGATGACTGTGCTGAATGATGAACTTCAGTGCCTGAATAACTTCTCTTATTAATTTCTTAGTAATTATTATTTCATCGCAGTGGCATATGTATATATCATGCAACGTCTTAATGGAATATTATTACATACACATACATAACATATTTCTACCTGTCGTGGTGTAATGTAATGTAATGCAGCTAATTACATTTACTCAAGTACTTAAACTTTACCTTTGTATTTTCTTTTTATGTCACTTTATACTTGTACTTCACTCCATTTCAGAAGAAATTATGTTTGGGATGACCTGCCATGTTCAGGGTTTTAAAAACAATTCTAAAATAAAATTTAAATTCATAACCCATTAACATATATTGTCTTTATCTCAATTTCAAACGATTGAGATAACATACAGTCCAGGCCAAAAGTTTGGACACACCTTCTCATTCAATGCGTTTTTCTTTATTTTCATGACTATTTACATTGTAGATTCTCACTGAAGGCATCAAAACTATGAATGAACACATATGGAATTATGTACTTAACAAAAAAGTGTGAAATAACTGAAAACATGTCTTGTATTTTAGATTCCTCAAAGTAACCACCCTTTGCTTACTAGAATATAAGACATGTTTTCAGTTATTTCACACTTTTTTGTGAAGTACATAATTCCACATGTGTTCATTAATAGTTTTGATGAATTTACAATGTAAATAGTCATGAAAATAAAGGAAACGCATTGAATGAGAAGGTGTGTCCAAACTTTTGGCCTGTACTGTATATGTTTAATGATTGCAATCAGTCTCTAATAGACCACAATTAACAATGGAAGTGTGATTGTTTTTTTTTTGCAGTTGGACACATGACAGAGGGTAAAAAGTGCAGGGAAGATTATTTTTATTATTATAATTATGTTACATTATCTGTATGTGTGTGTGCATGCATGTCTGTGTGTGTTTGTGTCTGTGTATTTGTGTGTGGGCATGTATTTGTGTGTGTATGCCAGTGAAACTGACCTGAAGACCATATAAAGGATGTAAATGTGTGGGGTACAGAAGCATGCACAGCAAAAAGTCAGCTCTTAAAAACAAGAAAAAATGTACAAAAAATAGGTGTATTATGTGTTGCACACTTGGACACAAAAAGGGATTTCCAGGCGTGCATAAGTTCAAAAAATAAAGTTTACTTGGGTTTGTTTTCCTCTGCACGTATACACAAGCACATTAGCATGATGCTGCTCACTGTTTTCATTTTCATCTCACATGCACGGTCTTCTTGACTCTTCTCATGGACCCCTGTGCTGCCCACAGTGCCTGTATAAACTTAATTTATAGACACCCTAACTTTACCTGATCAAAACTAGCTTCTAATGTGAAAGGACATAGTGCATGAGTTAATTAAATTAAATATTACAAAAATAAAATCAGGAACAAATGAATTAAATTCAGAAAATAGAATAGTGCATTGACATTATAGTGGGGGGTGTACTCTTTTAACTGTTCATTAACATGACCAATAGTACTATGGGTACCACATATGCTTAAAAATAGCAAAATTATCTGCCAATGGAACAAGAAAATGTGGCTTGTCAAGACTTTCCAAAACAAGTAAAAAAATATCTTATCTCAATGAACCCAAAAATACCTTAGAATTAGTGTAATCCAACTAATATCAAGTGCATATTTCATGATTCTTGATTGATGTGACCTATTTTCTCAATATGTTGAAAAATATTCTTGAATTAATAATAAATAAATGCTCGAGCCATCATCTTGACATAATATAGGCATTATATTTACTGAAACCAGCAAAGTCAGATTAAAAACTAGTGTACTTTTCTTGCTACAGCTACAAATATTTTTATCTGTATGTAGAATATTTTCTTAAAATTCTTGAAATTAGACAAAAGCCATAGAATCTTTATATCAAACAAGTGAAACAGTCTAAAATAAAAACTGCTTACTAAGAAGAACTATCTTATCAGACAAAAAACAAGCATATATCCCCTTGATCTAAGATATTTCATCGTACTTAGATTTCAGTTTTTCAGTGTGTGCTCAATTATTATTTTTTGTTTGTATATCACAGAAAACAAGCTAAGGGCATTGAGTAGGTAGAAAAAATGTGTACTTGGACCATTTTTCTTCTTTTAAAAAAAATGTAAACTGGTCAATTCGACCCGAATACCATACAGGTAAAAGGTAAAGGTAAAGGTTGTAAAATGTGATATTTTGTTGTTAATTATACTACATAAGAGTTTATATAAGTACTGCTGAAATGATTGGTTCATTCATCAATCACTGTTGACTCACATGGGTATTATCGATCTGTCCATCTAATCTATTCAATGTTTGTTTGTTTGTTTGCTTTTTACAATGTATTAATATAATATTATTAATGAGTGTATATTCAATCTATAGACATATCTGTCTGTTCTTTAACCCTCTGGAGTCCATGTATTTATTGACACATTTTATATTTACAGTAATAACTTTATCTATATACGATATGTAGATAAGCTGAGAAAGCCAGTTGAAAGTGCAATCATAGGAGCTTTCACAGTGTGACATTTACAGTTGAAACCAGAAGTTTACATACACTATATAAAAAAAACACATATGCTTTTTTTCTCACTGTCTGACATGAAATCAGACATCACTTTTCCTGTTTTAAGTCCGTTAGGATTACCAAAATTATTTCTATTTGCTAAATGCCAAAATAATGAGAGAAGGATTTTTTTAGACAATTTTTTATTACTTTCTTCAAAGTCAGAAGTTTACATACACTAACATTATTATGCCTTGAAACTATTTGGGAAAGCCCAGATGATGCTGTCATGTCTTTGGAAGCTTCTGATAGGTTTATTGACAACATTAGAGTTAATTCGAGACACACCTGTGGATGTATTTTAAGGCACACCTGAAACACACTGCCTCTTTGTGTAACATCATGGGAAAGTCAAAAGAAATCAACCAAGATATCAGGACTGAAAGCCATTACTCCAAAAGAAACATAAAACAGCCAGATAACAGTGTTGTCAGACCACAGGACATGTCTCCAAAAATTAAGGTCTTTGTCCCTGTGTGCATTTGCAAACTGTAATCTGGCTTTTTTATGTTTCTTTTGGAGTAATGGCTTCTTCCTGGCAGAGTGGCCTTTCAGCCCATGTGGGTACAGTACTCGTTTCACTGTGGATAGTGACACACTCTTACCAGCTTCAGCCAGCATCTTCACAAGGTCTTTTGCTTTTGTTCTTGGGTTGATATGCACATTTTGGACCAAAGCACGTTCATCTCTGGGACACAGAGCCCGTCTCCTTTCTGAGCGGTATGATGGCTGGACATTGCCATGGTGTTTATACTTGGGTATAATTATTTGAACAGATGAATGTGGAACCTTCAGGCATCTGGAAATTGCACCCAAGGATGAACCAGAGTTGTGCAAGTCTACAATTCTCTTCCTGATATCTTGATTGATTTCTTTTGACTTTCCCATGATGATACACAAAGAAGCAGTGTGTTTCAGGTGTGCCTTAAAATACATCCACAGGTGTGTCTCGAATTAACTCAAATGTTGTCAATAAACCAGAAGCTTCCAAAGACATGACAGCATCATCTGGGCTTTCCCAAATTGTTTCAAGGCATAATGATGTTAGTGTGTGTAAACTTCTGACCTTGAAGAAAGTAATAAAAAATTGTCTAAAAAAAAATCCTTCTCTCATTATTCTGGCATTTAGCAAATAGAAATAATTTTGGAAAAGTGATTGTGTAATTTCATGTCAGACAGTGAGAAGAAAAGCATATGTGTCTTTTCATATAGTGTATGTAAACTTCTGGTTTTAACTGTATGTTTCTAGACCATTTTTAAAATGTGAATTTTCTTTCTATAATGAAAACTATTACTATTTTTTAATTTACATGCAAACAGGGTCTTGGGGCAATCACACCGAGCACTGGTCCCATACAGAAATAGCTGTAGGGACCAGGGCAAAGCCCCGAGCACTACTGTTATACTGTGGATTTTTTCTTATTCCTCTTCCGGACGCTTTTCGTCCTGCTACTAGTCCTACAATTTAAAGAGTTGCAGGACAAATTATATATCAAAACGTGCGGTTTGATCGGGATCGGTGTGCTATTACTTTTCTCTACAGAATACGAATTTTTCGCGACGTAAGTCATTTGCATTGAAATGAATGGGACGGCCGACAAAAAAATGAGCGAAAAAGAACAATAATTGGAGATTTTTAAACGTCTACTTCTCCGGCATAATTTCACCTAGAGACTCCATTAAACTTTAAGCAGTAGACACAAGTCTTGTGTATCGGTGTATGAATCCACATTTCGATAGGTCATATAGTTTTTTATCAATCCCTGTTCAATGACCATGATCATTTTGGGAGAAATTCTGAGATTACAATGGGTGTGTATTGCATGGAATGTTGGTGTCAGAGTGTGTGATGTCATCGCTCAGAGTGTAGAGGGAGAGGTAAAACTGTCAAAAAATAAATTTGAAAACTGCGCTCCAGGCCGCAAATTCCACTCTACAGAAATAATTTATACATAGAAACGTAGGAAAATTTGTCTTCTCACTCACAATCCTCTGGTAAAGCTGTCAGAGTTATAGTTTGGGCGTACGACGTAGAGATGATCCACCAACACCACCAACAGCCTCATTGGCTCCCATATTAAAAACGCAGGGAGATTTGGAAAAAAGGGAGATTGAACAGTTTTTTTAGATCGCTCTAACAAAGCTATTTTTTTTATTTTTCTTTAAAAAAATCATATGTAGACATTCAGGAAGAACTCGGGACGCTCAAAGTGAAGTCGGATCAATGATAGGTATTATGGTTTTGCCAAAAATGCTTTCTGTTCGAGGCCAGAAATTCGAGTCTGTCCACCTCTGGCTGCTGTCACTCTTTCGGAACATTAACAGCTGCAGTTAATTCTGTTGATTGCTTTGATCTGATTGCCTTTGATCTTTGATGTGATTACAGTTACAGATACACACACACACACACACACACACGCACTAAAGTGCGCACACTCCTCACAAATGCATAAACATGCTTCATACACGCACACACAGGTAACTTTGTGATTTTAATTACACACACACACACACACACACACACACACACACACACACAGGTAACTTTATGTGATTTTAATTACACCTACACACACACACACACACACACACACACATTTTGAAGTTAAAGGGCATAGTTTGAAATCTCTGAAGAATCTCATCATAGTGTACACACACCGGCAGTAGCCCCCGTGGCCCTTTCAAAATTTCCCCAGAGGAAATTTTCTAGTTTTTTCTGCTGTTTTTGTGTGTATAAATGGTAAGAAAAAAAAAAGTACATTTCCACAGACACCTGTGTCTTTTGTTTGTATTTTGGGTTCCTGGCAGCTTTATACTTGTAATCTGATCAAGTTTGTGTCGAGAAAAAGTAGCCATGCATGTGATGTAAGGATAGACTGAAAGATGCTAAACAGAGACAGAAATTAATGGAGATTAATTAGGAAGTTGACAAATTTGAACCAAAATCTTCTGGACTTCAGAGGCTTAATCATCCATCTTTCTGTCTAGGAGGGGAATTTGGATCTAAAAGGCTGGGGGAGAGGAGTTCACAGTTAGTACAGGCACATTTCCTTAAAAGGGCATTAGTTCTTTTAGACAGAACTATGACCCTTTAATGAAATGGAAGGTGAAGAATGAAACCACTCCTTTTTCTTGAATTTAATTCAAATCTATCTATCTATCTATCTATCTATCTATCTATCTATCTATCTATCTATCTATCTATCTATCTGTCTATCTGTCTGCCTGTCTCTTTGTCCGTCTGTCTGTCTGTGGGCAGTTGCAGTGTGTAATGACAGCTGTATATCGGTAGATGGCGTTATGTATTTGTTAATCAGCATTGGAACTCGCCATGAACTCACTTGACTTAACTTCCAACTATTATATATTCCTTCACCCAGACTTAATGAACGAATGAATGAATGTAATGAACTATTCATATTTTGATTTTAAAATAGTCATCTGGTTTTAATGGAAGAATGTTGCATTTATACACTTTATTTACCTGGTTCTCTCTATCAATGGAATGTTTTTCACAACCTGAATGCATCCATAATTTTAAGAGACTGAAATGCTCCTGTATGGTTTTAATATTTATCTTTATCTTTAATGTTTTACTCCGTATAATGTCTGTATAAATGTGTTATACGTTGTAATCTATGTAAAACGTGACCTACAGTGACACAGCTGCTTTTAACAAAAACTAATCCTGTGTTCCCAACACTGTCATCTTAAAGTTTTATGATCACACTATGCTTCACTCTGTAAGTGAAATAACGCAAACCGTGGGGGGAAAACAATTATGCAACCTCTGCGGGGCCGGCGTGTTACCATAATAAAACCTTGTTCCATCAGTGGAGTCGTGGCTCTGGAGACGTAGTAGTCTAGTAATCCCTTGCGTCCAGTTGGTGGAAATCCCCACGTGGTTTCGACTCCTGTATAAAAACTTTGGGTGTGCGGAGCCCCTGTTGTCGTGATTGCAAAGACAGAAAAGGGTCTCAGTGATCAGCATCTTGCAGAACGCACAGAGCCGCGCGCACCGGACACGGTACCAAGGCGCAGACACAAAAGACTCAGGACTCACCGAGCCTTCTTATTGTCTTTGGGACTTTCTGCATGTTGTTTGAATGAAAGCGCGGACTGAACCCCTTTGGACACCGAGGGGGTTGTTTTATTTAGACTTATCGGCGAGGCGGTGTTCTGGTCCGGGTTTGTTTTGGCAGATTACACACTGAAGTGAATGTGGTATGACAGAAGCGCGTCAACAGTCACCACTCCTGAGTGCGCCTGGCAATCACAGAGATGAACTTTTATTTTGTGCGTTGCTGGATAATAACCTGAATGTATAATGACTGGAGTTAATTAGCCTCATGTGTTTGGGAATACATCGGCTTCTCTGGATATCTTGTGGCGTCTCACTTTTTGCGGCACAAGTGGATGTTCTCCCGGAACGTGAACATTTGTAAATTAAAATTAGCTTTAACGTCAGAGTGTTTGTCTAATATATTCACACTTGTAACCTTAAGTTAGAAAAATGAGCATCTACAGCCTGGCTTTGTCCTGCTTAGTGGCGTGCGTTCTGTCCGTGCGCTGCAGCTCGGTGGCCGGGGCAGAGACTCAGAGCTCGCCCCAGGAGTCGTGCGCGTCCTGCGGCCTGAGGGCGCCGGATCAGTCGGAGCGGGTCAACATAGACTTTTTGGAAGCGGTGAAGAGGCACATACTGAACCGGCTGCAGATGAGAGACAGACCCAACATCACTCATCCCATCCCGAAGGCTGCGATGGTGACGGCGCTGAGGAGGCTGCACGCCGGGAAAGTGCGAGAGGACGGCCGGGTGGAGATACCCAGCTTTGACGGACAGGCTGCATACAACAACGAGGTTCAAGCGGAGAACTCGGAGATTATCAGCTTCGCCGAATCAGGTACTAATCAATAATTCATTGCATACATCTAAATCGACCCCTTGGTGAACCCAGTCACCTTTTGACTTTATGTAACGAGTAGCCCAGGGCTGCAGGTGAGTTCATAACTTAACATTGCTCTCATTCATTGATGAAATTTCATTCTCTAAAGCTTATCATGTTGATATGACTAAGCAGCAGAGACAGACACATCAGCTGTTTAAAAAAAGCCATAAACTAATTGCAGTCATCATTTTCATCATCTTATTACATCCCACATTCCCCCCTGCCTGGAGCCACATGCTGCTGGTAAATCCTCCTGTTTTAGCCCAATGAAATTTCAAAAAAGAGATGAAACTAAAGAACGAGTCCTTATATTACCCCCATGTGTTGTCTAGGGGATAAAAAGAACCTCTGAATCCAATTTCATCTCTAAAGCTGTGCTCACACTCAATACTCCAATGTATAAAGCCCTCTTTTAAATACGGACAAAGTCCCTCAATTGGCCATTTATCCCTTCCTCTAAGAATGTGTATCTAACTAATTCTCACAAGTCCAAAGAGAACACCCTTTCCTCTCTTCTCTCTCTCTCTCTCTCTCTCTCTCTCTCTCTCTCTCTCTCTCTCTCTCTCACACACACACACACACACACACACACACACACACACACACACACCCTTTCCTACACACACACACACACACACAGGCGCACACACCTAAAATCATCTGCGCTTGACAGAATCCAATAATTGTCAGTTAGCACTGTGAGAACCACGTCTTTGACACAAAGTGTTTCTTTAAAGAAAAGAAAACATACAATTAGAGACACCAAAATAGGATATTTTCAACACGCAAACACCCTTATATCCTGTATTTTCCCATTGGCCCTGCTGGTACAATTAGCCTGAATGGGCTGCTAGGTCCCGCCTTCCAATGGGAATGATCTGAGCACCCTCATGGCAAGGGAACAAAAGCCAGGCAATTATTATAAGAGCACTATGTGTTCCTGCTGAACCCAACATGTCAACGTGGAGCAGAAAAAAAGCAGGGAAAACAAAAGAAATTGCTCAGAATAATGCATGAGACATTTGAGTTTGTGGAGGGGAGTGTGGGTGGAGGGGTATGGTGTTGGTGATGGTTGAGGGGGGGTGATATTGTGTGCCCATATTGCAGTGCTGTAAAGAATGCTTTTGTTGTTCTAAAGGTTCGCTGGGCTCCTTTGCTTCTTCTTCTTCTTCTACTTCTGTTTTTTTCCCCTACTTCTATTCTTCCTCACACCTTTGAGCCTTTGTGTGGCATTGTACCATGGAGCTGGCTTGGGTCCCTGCTCCCTAGACCCCGTCTGCCTCCTGGCCAGCTGGCTCACGCCCCCCCAGATCGGATGCTGCCAGCCGGGGCATGGCTCAGAGGCAAGGTCTCCAGAAAGCTCTGAAGCCAGGGGAGCTTGTCCCCCCAAGCATGGGGGAGCCTGAATTGTTGTTGTCACAGTTTAGAACAAGACGGGGGGTGAGGTTGGCATATGTTTAGCCAACAGTAGCCAGCAAATAGATGCGGATAGATGTTTACGTGTGGAGCAGGGGAGGTCAGCTCGCCTCCCCTCAGCACAGGGTTAACTGCATGCTTGTCAGCCAGGGAGCCCGCTTCTTATCTCCAGTTGCGGTAGCACAGAGGTAAGAGGTCTGCCAAGCGGCCTCGGGCAGGTGAGGGAGACGATGCCAATCTCCTTTCTCTCCTGACATGGTCCCGTGGGTCCTCGCTGAGGGATTCAGTATCCCGTATCCACGGGAGCGGATCGGGGAACACAGGCCGGGAAGAAGGGAGGGCGAAAGAGAGAGGGGTCAACGGAGAAGTTTAGATCGAGGCTTCTTGATTGCTCACTATAGCCGTTCGGACCCAGTGAACTCATGGCGAGTGGTCCAAGTCATGGAATTAAGACTTCATTATGGGACGTCATTAACTCCAGCCCGGTTCCTCCAGAGGATCGGGTTGGCAGGTTTATTTCAGGACACAACTCTTTCATGAGGAGCTGTCAGTCATGGCGCTCCTGGACCTGCTCCAGACATTTTCCACATTCACCGACAAGTGTGTGTTTCAGTCCTCAATGGGCCTGGCTGCCTCTGTATACCTTGTGATCCTATAAATGATTTATGCAGCGTTATTAAAAATGCCCCTGTAGTAAAGCTTTCAAAACAACAGAGCCAGGCGGCTTTAACCTTTTGCCAAAGTCCAGCGACTTAACCCCCATTCTCCGTCTTCTCCTCCCTCACCTCCTCGCCCTATGTGGAATTCCTAGAGTGCTGAGACTTGGACCTGGGGGCTGGCTGCCGTACGTGCTTCTGCTCACGTTAAAGCCACAAATGCTTGGTGCTGAACCCCTTGTACTTCCACGGCGTGTGGTCTTGTCGACAGCAGCTTTGAGTAATGAGCTCTGAAGCCGCCTGCTTCCATGGCCTCTTCCCTGACTTGGTGGCGCAGGTGGGGACATGCTGAAGCAGCTCTTTATCCACACAAGCCCACCCAGGTGTCCTGCCTGCTGATACTCACTCGTAACTCCTCAACTGGGGGGTCAGTCGAGGCGTGTCAGGGCCAGCTCCAGATTGTTTGGAACACTGGATGAAAAGAACAATTTGGTCCTTTAAAACCCCAGTAAAGATAATTTATGTGGTTTGTTGGTATATACTCTCAATACTGAGAAAGACAAACATCTAACTAGAAGATGGTGATGAAGGTGGCTGAAACACATTTATAGATGTATGTCAAATCTCCATGTAGCAGCTGGGTAACGTGTTGTAATTTTTCATTCATTTAAATATCCCATATTGTAAAGTGAGATTTCCATGTTTTTTTTTAATCATAGCCAGGTCTGAAGTCTTATAAAAAATACTGTGGAAATGTCAAAAATGCTCAGTCCACAGAAAAATGCATACAGCCCGTAATCTGAAACTATGATCTTAAACAAGCCGTCAGGACTTCTGTAAGGTGGTGATGTCACATATACTATATGAGTAGAACAAATTGCTACAGTGCTGTTACATTGTCATTGTCAATCCCTGGCTGCAATGATGGTGCAGAGATGCAAGTTGTTGTGCAGTTATAGATGTTCAAATCTATCAAGCTATCGAGTCCTTAATGTGCTCTGAAAAAAAGGTTATTGGACATCTACACTTCAAACTGGCCAACTCCATCTGTGATGTGACTGAAAGCTCCAGATCAGCTACTAAAGTTTAAACAAGTTTATTCAAGTTTTTTTACAAGTTAAACAAGTTTATTCATAGTTTCTGTTGCAAAGTATTGCTGTATCTTGCATTCCTTTTCATAACAGTGGGTTATTTATTACAATAACGGTCAATAGGGCTGTGATTCGATCATTATTTTAATAATATTAATTGATGACTGGGGACTTTTCCAGCAAGAATGCCAACCATTTATTCCAGCTTCTCACTGTCTTCAGGCAGAGGATTTCAGGCTCTGAACAGTTTGAGGAGACACTGTATGACAGCTCATAGCTCCTGTAGCAGGTTTTGTGGTCATATGATTTTATCAGTTTGCATAACTTGCGCCAAGCAATTAGTCCAGCAGGCCTGCAGAGAGGAGACACATAGAACTATACAGTTGGTCACAAAGATATTTTTGAATTTGAACACTTCACCAGAGTACGATCAGTTAAATTACACCCTCTCCCCTCCTAACAACATCATCCCTATTCACATGATGTTTTGCTGTGGACAGCGTTATAAACCAAAGGACTAGATAAAATAACATCAATCACATAAAGTCTTAACCAAGTCTCCTAAACAAACAACAGCACACTGTTAGATTTACTCTGTGTTATTTTCAGGCTTTATTCCCCGTCTGTTTATCACGCTGTCACTGTGCGATTCCCCTTTTTCTAAGCTCGGAGCTGTCGAGGCAAGTAAGAAGGCACAGTGCTGAATGAGGTGAGGTTAGTTACTTGTAGCCCTGAGGGGCCTTTACGGCAGTCGCAGGCAAAGGCTGCTGTTCAGCTGATTCCTTTATATCGTTCACTTCAGATTGGTTACAATATGTTCTCACTGTGCACTTGATACTTTACCCACATGCTTTGGTATTGAGAAGGCTGATCGTTGATGTATTGCTTCCCATGGGGTTGGGTGTGCGTGGCCGGGTGTAAATGTGTGTGAAGTGTTTGAGCTCCCAGCTGACATGCTACAGAGTGGAGAGCTGGTCTCAACAGGTCCCTGTGTGAATGTAAAGCTGCGGTTTACAGGAGGAAGAGGCGTGAGGCGCCTTAAAGAGTGGGCCCGTCTTTGGTGGCCACCTGTTGACACTGACACACACTAATCAGTCGGCAAACAAAGTAATTTAGCCACTTTCAAAGGCGCTGCTCTGCTTGAGCACATTGTACCAAATCTCCTGAAATAGAAACCCTTCAAGTTACCTCAGGGTAATTTGGAAGACATCATTAGGCTTAGAAAAAAAATACTGCCAGGGAGAGCCCATCGCCACCTTTAGACTCAGATCTCCTCATTGTACTGCTGTAGAAAGTGGCCAGTGTCATGTAAATGGCTTTTATTTTTGCCTCATCATGGTTTTTGCTGGAAAGCCACGCGTTTCAATGGCGGGCTGCAGTGCGGCTGTCTCCCAGTGCCTCACAGAGGCTTTGTGCTGTCACTCTCAGGGTGCTCACACTGGATGAAGGGGGGAAGCAGTGGGGTGGGGTGGGGTAGGGTGGAGGTGGAGTTTGGGGGGGGTGGGTGTGTGTGGGGGGCACAAACAGCGAACTCAATGAACCCCCCGGGGGCCTTGGCCGTGTCTGCCACCCTCCCACCTTTTTCCACTTGCATCCTTCCTCCTTGCCTTCGTCTTCCTCTTCTCTGTTCTCCTCCCTGTCCCCCCTCTCTCTCCCTCTCTTTCTCTTTTTGGCCCTGTCACTTACAAAGCTGGACCTGAGGCCAACTGGGCCTGATCCCAGAACTGGCCTGTCACAGCTGGCCTATCAGGAGCTGCCACAGAGGTCACCTGACACAGTGATTGAGGGTGAACAGAGAAAACAAGGGGGGAAAGCAGCCCTATAAGAGTGGTGCCCTTTGAAGGAGGCCTGTGGGCACATGTTTTGTGTGTGTGTGTTTCATGAGTGAAGAAGGAAAACAGGCTTGTCAGTTGGCTTGAAAAAATATATGTGTATTTGTTTTCAGCCACATTTCGTAACCCTCATCAGCAGATATTCGCTCAGTTGGCTTGGAGATGGTTCAGTTGTCATCATGTGATTTAAGTATAGAATTTCAGTAAAGTGATGCCAAAGATCATCCTACTCCATACCTGCTAACACATACTAAAGTCACCTCATCATTGAACGAATAACGAATAAGAATGCGACAATTTCAAGTCAATAAGTCAATATTAAACCATCCAGCTCAACATGAACATGAACATACTGTTATGTATACATTTTTTTAAAATAACTGTAAATGCATCAATGTGAATTTGAGACTCAAACCATTCCTGTTTTTAATATATCCAACAGATGATCACACCTCAAAGTCTGGTTTGTACTTCCTAATCTCCAATGAGGGCAACCAGAACCTGTACGTGTCCCAGGCCAACCTGTGGCTCTACTTCCGTGTGCTGCCAGCCGGGCCTGAGAAGGGCCTCCGGAGGAAGGTGACGGTCAAGATCCATTACCAGGAGGCTGGGGCTGAGGGCGGCCCAGGAGGCGGAGGTGGAGGAGGACCAGGCCGCTGGGCCCTGGTGGAGAAACGGGTGGATCTGAAACGCAGCGGCTGGCATACTTTCCCCCTCTCGGAGGCGGTGCGGGCTGTGTTCGGGAAGGGCAACCGGCGGCAGGAGCTGGAGGTTCACTGTGACGGCTGCGAGACGGGTGGCGTGGCCCCGGTGCTGGTGGACCCAGGTGACCCATCCCACCGGCCCTTCCTGGTGGTGCGTGCGAGACAGGTGGACGGAAAACACCGCATCCGCAAGCGGGGGCTGGAGTGTGACGGCACTAGCGGGGGCCTGTGCTGCCGGCAGCAGTTTTACATAGACTTCCGCCTCATTGGCTGGAACGACTGGATCATTGCACCAGCTGGTTATTATGGCAACTACTGCGAGGGCAGCTGCCCGGCCTATATGGCGGGCGTGCCTGGCTCCGCTTCATCCTTCCACACTGCAGTAGTTAACCAGTACCGCATGAGAGGGATGAGCCCGGGCTCGGTCAACTCCTGCTGCATCCCCACCAAGCTCAGTACTATGTCCATGCTCTACTTTGACGATGAATACAACATCGTAAAGAGGGATGTGCCCAACATGATTGTGGAGGAGTGTGGCTGCGCTTGACTTCACACTGACCCTTCATTATCTCTGAACAATCAGAAAGGCCTTTTGTACAAACAGGACGTTATTGTACGGTACACATATACAATATATCTATACCTACTGTATGCGCAAGCAACACGCACACTGCTACATGCAAGTATCAGTGCTGTGTCCATGTGTGTATTTGCACGTGCTTGTGCAAGTGTGTGTATTTATCAGACTGAGTGACGTGCTTGCTGTCCGAGTTGGTCAACTGGTCAGCGATGGGACGAGAAGGGAATGATTATCACCAAATGATACTTTGCTCTAGTTTGCCATTTCTAGTCAAAAAATAATGGCTCATCATCTCCTCTTGAATGAAGATAACAAGCGCTTAAGTGACAGGATCAGCCGATGACATTATTGGCTTCACCCCAACCCCACTCCTACAACCCTCTTAAGTACTTTAAGCACATGACAGACTTTTGTTTTTATAAAGCACTGACAATTCATCAGCTTATACAATTCAGAACACCAGCACTTCCCTACTATGCCGACAGACACAGTCTGACTGTCCTCTCTGGTGGAATTAGACCGGCAGCGCTTAATGCCTTGCAGGATTATACCCTCCACAGAAAGGCAAAAGAAAGTCCTCCGCAGAGCTGCTGCTGCTGCTGCCACTGCTGCTGTTGTTGTCATTCTTGCTGTGGACGACAGGCCTCAACCTCAACTTCCTGCCTGTCAACAGAGCTGCAGGCTCCATGACAACCAGGTGAAGATAGATCTCATAAGTGCACTTCACTTTTGTGCACTGGGAGCGACAGAGAGAGAGAGAACTGCTTCCTCTAGGCTCAGCAGAAGTGGGGAGACTCTAGTTTGGACCCAGTGGGTCGACCACAGTGCAGTGCAGCACTTGCAGAAACTGAAATGCACACCCTGAATAGCACTTGTATAAAGAAATGCCTTCCAAGGGGTACTGAGTGTCCTGTCCTATCGCTAAATAAGTGCCACATGAGCTATGCAATGTATAGTAACCTATACCCATACTCAACATGCTCTATTAGACTGAATTATCTTTCCATCTTTCTCTCTCTCCTTCTTTCTCTTTTCAGTCCTCGACTCTTTATCAATACTTGAAATGTAATCTTTCGCTTCCTTTCCAAAGCGAATGATTGTTGTGACGTTTGCACTGAAAAGTTGCGGGATTAGTGAAACAAAAACTGCCATTGAAAAGTTATTTTTATAGAAGTAAATTGAATTTTGTTTCAAATGTATTTTACCTAATTAATGGAACCAAAGAGGCCAAGATTTTAGCTATTGTACTAAGATGGCAAGGCCATTGATTTATTGTGTACAATACTGTTTTTGATCATTTGCAATAGGCCTACCACTGTATCAGGGTACGATATATGATTTCATTTCTTAGCTCTATTTTCATTCTCTGTTTTGTACAATAAGCAACACTTCATTTTTTCATCTTTAATTCTATTTTTGTTTCAGTTTTCTATTTAATAAGAAAGTTATTTTTAGTTCTTAAGAATCATTTAGTCAAATAAATGTCATCTGTACAGTTTATGTAAAATAAAATGTTTTCTTAAATTTTTGTAACTTTAAATTCTTTCTGCGTCGTGTTGTTGAGGGTATCTGGGTTGGGCCTGATATGCATGTGTGCTTTGGGCTGATATCGCAATAAACTAAAAGGCGAGGCCTAAATAGCTGGGTACTACAACACACGCACACTTGAGTCTTCGTCCATACTGGTTGAAACATAAAACATCTCTCTTTTTCTGTCTGTCAGGATTGAGTGTCTCTCATAAGCTGGAGCTGCAGAACAGTAATTACAACTTTGATTAACAGCTCCACTGGCAGCCACAGTTGTTGCCAGCATACAGCTCTTCACATACCTGCCTGATTCATTTTTGGCTGCAATGACTGTGGATCTGCGTGTGCATGAGTGTTTGGCAGTGCTGGACAAAGAACACAACTGCTTCAAAGTAGTTATAGTCATACCTGTCTAGTATCCTGTTTTGGCCAGGAAAGTCCTGTTTTTTACCCGCCGTCCTCCCGTATGAGTATTTTCCTGTAAATCACCCGTATTTTAACTGGGCCCGGGCGGAGTGAAAAAAAAAACAAAAAAACATTCCCAGTCTGAGCTCTGTCACTAGCCGTGTGATAACTGCCATCCGCAGTAGTCTACTACAGGTACTGTCGGTGGCAGCTGTCACGAGGTCAGTGTGTGACGTCAGATCAGTGACAACCAGACACTGTATAAATAGTGGAAGTGGTGCTTCTCCGCTGGCACACCTGGTAGAGTCTCAGATATACGCATATAAATAGTCTTAGTCCTCATGAGCGGGCGGCCCAGGTTTGAATCCAGCTCGGAGCACTTTCCCTCTATTTTCCCCTTTCACTCTGAATATCTTTCTATCAATAAAGCTATAAAATGCCCCCAAAAATCTTTAAAAAATAAAATAAATAATGGACAAAGTCACAGTGACGTCACCCAAAGGGTTCTGACTGACTGATTAATCCAGGTGTGTCTGATTATTGTTGTCGTGACAACTGAGGTCAGGCACACCTGGATGAATCAGTTTGTCCAGTAATGGCAGACAGGAAACAAAGGAGCTGGCTGAAGTTCAGGAAGTAGTGCAGCTGTGCATAAAGCCAATTGTAGTTTATAAGTGGTTGACAAGTGGTGATTTTAGCTTTCTTCTACACCTGTCTTAAAATGTAAGGGGTACTGGAGCTTGATTGGGGTGGTGGGACTGCTTGCGGCGGGTGCTGGAAAATTTCACTTATTTTCAAATCCAAAACTTGACAGGTATGGTTATTGTATAGACACTCTTCCTTAAACATTACTCAAATATAAGTGAAAAATGTTCAGTCAAAATTAATTTGAGTTTAATTATTAGAATACTTACTTTAAAATTTGTGAAATATTTAAAAGGCCAATATCCTGTATTTTTAATGTCAATTTTATTGCACAGTGTTTATTTGGAAAGATAAAAACATATATCTCTGAAAGGTCTTTAGTCAGAAATATTAACTCTGTATTTTTGCTAGCTAAGTATTAGGAGGCTTTGTTTCAGCCTCAGGACTCAGAGGACTCAGAGGAGACCTGGTCCCAATATGACCACTTGAGTGGAAAATCCATAAAATCCATCCGAAGTAATTTGACCAACAATAACATAAAAACTGCAACTACTACAAGCACACATACCTTTGTTTGAAAGATTTAAACTGATGTTTACATAGGCTACCTCGACATGCTGTCCCAGGTTTGACACAAAATTTTTGTAGGGAGTGATGATGTTTGTGCATGGTAAACATTTAACAGCTTCATGCATGAAATATATCACAAAGCAATATTTTATTTTTTAAAATGTTTTACACAAAGCATGTAAAAAAAAAAAAGAATAAATGTATATATATTGAGAGAGAATGTTTATGTCTGCCCACTGTAGTGGATATGATGCTTAAAGTTATTAACAGACACTGTATGTCTGATTGATTTGATAAAACAATTCAAATGAAAATGATCATAATTATAAATAAAACATACTAAATAAGGCAGACCCTAAATATCGGTTCATATTCATTCAGAATATACCCAATGATGCACAATGTCTACTGGAGTGGACAGATTAATTCTCAGTCCCAGGAAAAGTGTACAAGAAAAATATTTGTTAAAAGTATTTTGACATCTTACTTAGTTGATTTTTTTTTTACCTGTTGGATTTTCTGAGAATAAAATAATTTAACAGTAATTCTGAGAAATGGTGCGTCTCCTCATCTTGTTGCCATTTTTAATTTAAGATGCAATATCTCAAAATTATAAAATAATATAAAGATCATAATCTTTGTAAAGAAAGCTCTGGGGATCCACCATATTGTGTTTGGGGCATGGTACTCAACTCGATTGGTTCAAATATCGGTCAACTGGAGTGGACACCGCGCATTAAAGGGTGAATGATATGAGACTTTCTTCATTTCACAAACTAAACCTCCGATAAGGCCTGAGGTGCTCTGCCATCATTACCACCAGCAATTTCAAACTGAACTGTTCAAAAAACTTTACTGACAGTTTTAGAAGGTGTACTTTACGGTAATTGTTTATTTCTCCTGTGTGGAACTCAGTGTGACTTATTGCAATTTATAAAAGACAATTAATCCGCTGAACCGTCATTGAAATATACTGGCAAAAGTAGTAAGTTCATAGTCATAATTTCACCAAAAAATTAACACTCAAGTAAAGTACAGATACTCAAAAAGTTGTAGTTAAAACAATAAGCTGTGAATGCTAGCACTAGCTGAGTCACCATTACCTATGCTAACTTTGGAAATCACAGCACAGAAATGTAAGTTCAGATCTCAAAGTCACACAATAACACAAACAAACTACTCCTGTGTTCTCAGGGATAAAATTGATGTTTTTGTCAAAGGAGTCTGGTGGCTTCAGTTCCCTGTCGGAAAAGATTGTCTGGTGGTGAAGTACAGGGGTTAAAACATTGGTAATGTAGCATACACTTATTACATTACATGCCATTTCCCCATTGTGGTACTAATAACAGTCTGTCCTATCTTGAACAGACTTAATAAGTCCCCTGTACATATTGCTCTCTCCAAAGCCACCAGACTTCTTTGACAAAAACAGTAATTTTACATTTTACAGATAACAAAAGTGACTGATTCACTGTTCGGTTAGTTTATTTGTAATTTGTATGATTGTGTACCTAAACCATGAACTAGGAGTACATTGCTTAGCTTCTGTGTGGATACACTGCTCTCAAAACAAGAAATGTACCAACCATCATCAGTAGTACACACTGGCTATTAATCAGGATATATACTGTATGTGGCAATGCCATCATCCATAAACCTACGAAAGGAGGTGGACAACGTTTTCAGGAGGGCTTGGGGAAAGTAGCATTTTGACACTGAAACATACCTACGTACAAAATTTGAATGTTTGGATTTGAATACATAAGAACACTACTGGGCAGATACAGAATGTTACAAAAACCTCAAAACAAAAAGAATGAACCCTGTACAGTACTTAGGTCATTTAACTTAGTAACTGTCCACCCTGGCGAATGTGTGCCGCCACACAGTCTGTTACATCACTGTCTTCTCCCTGCAGCACTCACAATGTTTCTGTTTCTCAAGGTAGATTTACAGTTGTTACAATGTCAGGAGGAGCAGTGTGTCAACACTTTATGCAACAGCACAAGGCTTGCCCGACGGAGTTATTTGTCTGTGCCAACACCTACCAACGGCTAGAATCCTTATGTTTCTGCAAGGCTCCACCAAAACACATCACGTCTCCCTAAAATATCAGCTTGATAATTGCTTTAAATGTATCTATTAGGATCTGCCAAGGAGCGCAATGAGATGTGTTTGCCTGCGGGGCAAATAGCATGTTAGGGAGGGATCAGTGTAAATAACTCTACCTGTGGCTGGATGGATCCGTCAGCAGCAGCGCAATGTCACTCTAAGAGAAAAAACAAATCAATATTATAGTGCGTGTGACTGACAAGAAGAGAAATTACCTGTCAAAGATGATTTTAAGTGACTGGGTTTGTTTTTTTATCTCCTCGGTGGAGCCTGCACCTCTCCAGAAAAATGACTGAGTCTCTGCTGAGAGCAGGGAGAGAGATGTGTAGCTGTCTTGTCATGCTTCCTAATGCATGCCAAAATCTCCACAGCTGGAATGTTAATGACGCTGAGCAAAAGCTGTAGGCCATTAAGTATGCTGCTGTTCATGGCTGCACTCAGGGCCACACACTTGCATCAATAATCTCTCGAGTATAGGTATAGATGAATCCCTTAGCCTGCAGACCTGTATACATAATCATACACTCTGGCATGCTCTCTTTCCCAAAGTCACACTCACACATATGCACTATAAACAAGACACTAAACACAAACATGCATGCACACACACAACCTCCACAACCCCTAGTTATCAGCTTAAACAAATATTGTTCTTCTGCCCTCCCTCATCTAATACCGCCACAGGTTGAGGTCATGACAGCTGCCAAGTTGATGGGGTCAACTGGTTTATCACTGCAATAGCATTCATTCTTTTAAATCAGCCCGGTTCGCATTCACTAATGAATTTATGACTATTCGTAGCCCAGGGCCAAGCATTCCTCTGCTTCACATCGCTTGTGTTTGGCTCTGTGACCTGGAGAAATGCGCCACACGTGTCGGTGTGGATTTTTCTGATCACACACACATCCTCTACCAATGGAATACATTTTTTTCAACAGTATCTAAATCCATCAATGTTTTTTTCCCCTGGAAAAACAGTATACAGAGCACTCACGCAGGTACCTGAAGACTACACTGCAAAAAAGGTGTGTCTAAAAACAAGATAAAAACACTAAATCTGAGGGAAATGATCTTGCTGCATGGACAGATAATTTCACTTGACAAGATTTCTTAAATTAAACATTTGAGATAAGAAATTAACTCTTAAAACAAGATAAATTATCTAACACTTTTAAATCTAAGGTTGTTGTTTTTTTTATCTTAGTAAGAAACAAATAATTTGCAGTGTCTCTTTGGAAGAGAAGGTCTCTTTAGTGGAGAGTTGCAGAAATCAAAATGAAAAAGACTGAGGCAGCAAAAGTTAAAAAACATTTTTAGTGAAGCCTATTCATAAAATAGCTACTGTGAACCCTTGCAGATCCCCTCGAATTTATGTTTTAACATTCCTGCCTAAATTGAATTTTAAACATTTACATATCTCTATCTCTTTCTCTTTTTCGTTTCCAATGAAGAGAGTGAAGTTTGTCCTCACGCTTGTTGCTGTATTCATACCCTTCAGCTTAATGGAGGGAGCTTCATTCAGCTGTGAGTGTGAAGGACGGAGTTCACTTCATGACATGGCAGTAAGGAAAGTGCACTATAAAAACACAATAACAGTAAATAATAAATTACAGACTACTAGATTAAGCAAAATAAAGAGAAACATAGCCTATGTACAATATATAGTACAAGGACTAACAACTATTTTAATGCCATATCTGTGTTCTGCAAGTCTATCATGTAGCCTGTGTTTGGTCTGGCCTGTCTACCCTGGTTCCAAAAAGAATGGGATGCTGTGTAAAACGTCGATAAAAACACAATGCATCAAATTCAAAATTAAGAGTGTATATTTACAAAATCCATAAAGTTGACAATGTAAACATGAAACATACTGATTTTGTACAGTTTTCAATTATGTAAAAAAAAGCGGGATAAGCAAGTGATTGCATTCTGTTTCGTTTTAGACAATATTACAACTTTGTTGGAATCTGGCTTGTACTTAATATAAAACAAAGGTAGATTAACTATTATTGACCTATGATTGCAGACGTTTGTAAATAAGTGAGGCCACTGAACTAACACAACAAGACTTCTATTACTGCAGATTAAAGTCCTTTGTTTCCGTTTCTAGAGACCAGAATCAGTCTTATTCTAAGGATTTATGGTGTGGGCCCCCTAAGACAGGAGGCTTATTCCACCCCTGTTTACTTCTCCCTACAACCCAAAGTGACATTTTGACCTTTGGAGCAACATGGACTGAGGTCCCTGCTAGCTCTCTCTCACAGGCGGATTACTGGAGGAGCAAAAAGGCTTTGTAACTTGAAAGCATATTTGTGTGCACTAATGAGCAAAAAACTTAATTAATCCAATCATTGTTAATGACTGCGTTCAGTAAAGCTGCATTTTTTTCTATGCTTTTCTACATTTTTTGTTTCATTTATAAGGACAGCAAGATCAGAAAAATGAAAAAGATACTCACTGGATTTCACCTGCACCACAACCTCCATAATCAGCCCTGAGATAATGGTGTAGCAGCAGCTTTATTATTGACTTCTCAACATGGGAATAATCATCATCAGTATGTGCAATTCCACTCCAAACATGGGGAAGCAGTGAACATTTTTCACAAATCATTATTACTGACAGTTGAAAGACACATTCACCAGACATTTGGTTTTAAGTGTCCAGCATTGAGAAAATACCATTAACACCACCTCTAAATGATCATACCAGATCAGTAATTCTATTTTCTCTCTCCTGAATGTTGTAGCTGGGGAGGTGATGGGGTCAACATGCCACAGTGTATGGTGTGTGTGTATTTTTGTGAGTCCACAATGTCATAATGTCAGGGTTGTTCCTCCCCGTTTAAGCAAAACAACTGAAGCCTTGTCACCCCCCTCCCCTCCACCCTGCTCCCCCCCAAACTATGTCTCCCCATCAGCCCCTAAACCTTCCCAACTTCCACCATCCTGACCTCCTGGCTCCCAAAGTACTGAAGGCACACTCAGGGGCCACAAAGCCCTCATTTGTGTTGTCTACAGTGGCTGGTGCTCGCCAAAGCTCACCTCCACTCACCTCCAGTCAGTGAGGGGAGCAATGTTATCGGGGGAGGTGGTGGAGTGGATGGAGACTAAAATTGTAAGATCCAAACTGAATGTGAAGATTACTTTTATGCAAATGTTACCCTGTTTCAATCAGTGAAACAAGAGAAAAAAGTCAAACTGAGAAGAAAAAAGTTGAAGTCAAGAGAAAAAAGTCAAAACGTGAAGAAAAAAGTCGAAATCACGGAAAGAAAGTCAAAATAACGACAAAAAAGTTGAAGTCACGAGAAAAAAGTCAAAATGAGAAAGAAAAGTCGAAATCATGAAAAAAAGTCAAAAAAAGAAAAAAAATGTCGAAGGCAAGAGAAAAAAGTCAAAATGAGAAGAAAAAACTTGAAATCATGAAAAGAAAGGCAAAATAATGAGAAAAAAGTTGAAGTCATGAGAAAAAAGTAAAAATAAGAAAAACAAGTTGGAGCCACGAAGAAAAAGTCAAAATATCAAGAGAGAAGTTGAAGTCACGAGAAAAAAGTCAAAATGAGAAAAGAAGTCAAAATCATGAAACATGAATGAACACCAAGTCAACCCTGTCTCCTTAAAACAAAACATTGTGGGCACAGTTTTAAACAAGCACACTCCAATGGATGTAATGCATTTTCATTCCAACACTTTGTATTGGCCCTCTCCGTCTGAATTTGTCAGTTTTGAACATGTCAGGGACAGCGTGTCAGTTTCCTCTAGTAACATGCCTAGTGGCATTTCAAAATATAGTTCTGTGTTCTCAAGAAACTTTAGGCAATAAAACCACTTGACTAACGTTCAGGTGAAAGAACACAGTTGGGCTTAAAAACACTAAACAACTATACGCAGTTGTACAATTTTCACTCCAAAAAACAATGGAGTTTTGGTTTCCCACAGGACACAAACACCACTCTCCTGGGTCAAAGTCTGTTTTTTTTGTTTGACCCATCAACCTCGCCTCCCACCAACCCTGGACGGACCTTTGCACTCTTTGTATTATGTCCGTAACTCTAAGCGTCTCATATTGCTGTGGATGGGTTTACATTGGAGTTAATGGAAAGCCTGGTGCTCTCAACAGATGCTGAAGGGTGCTTTGTGTGTCAGTATCACACACTGAGGGCCGTGTCAAAGCATCAGTATCTGACAGGTTAGTAGTGATACTGATATCTTACAAAAAATAAATGCACTTTATATGACATCGTATCATTTTTCATAAGATGTCATACTATTAACATTGTCAAATGGATGCGCGATCGCTGTTTTAAACATGTTTTGGTCTGTTTTATCTGGTTTAAAGAAAGAAGAAACAGGATTTAAAATAATTACTCCCATATGTAACTAGTAATGCAGTTAAGTTGGTGATGTAGGACATGACATGTTTACGTACAGAAGTTAATTTACTGGTTAACTTAAAATAACCTTGACTTTTACCTTCAAACGGGATATTAACATTGGTCTCTTGGGTCAAAGTTCAGAGTTTCTTTCACCCAACCAGCACCCCTCCTGCCCACCCTAAACGGCCTTTCTCTGTCTTTATACTATTTTGCTTTATTTTGAGCTTTCCTCCCATCCCATCGTAACTACTATGGCCACTAGAGTCTGCTGCCTAACAAAACACGTCAATACGAGTCATAATAAGTTGCAAACTAGAGTGCATTTCTGTAGGTATAAATAGAAACAGTGAGCTAGAACAGCCTGTTTAAATGGAACAACGTGGTTATGTTAGGAAAACATGACGATTTGCATTAAAATAATTTTTTTAAGTAACTCAAGTTAGCAAGACTAGAGGTCTCTTTTATTAAAAATGTATTGTGATTTGTGAACAACAAACGTAAATTGCTTGCTTAATCACTGAGCATTGGATAGCATTGTTTCAATGAACATAATTGATATGACCTAAAGTTATAAAGTCTAAACTCTAAGTCTTCCGTTAGAGGTGTTCAGGGCACGTCCAAGTGGTAGGAGGCCTCGGGGAAGACCCAGAACATGGTAGAGGGATTATATTTCGCCTGGCCTGGGAGGCCCCCGAGAAGAGCTGGACAGTGTGGCTGGAAAGGGACGTCTGGAATGCCTTACTTAGCCCGCTGCCCCTGCGACCCGGACTTGTTGTAATGGATGGATGGATGGATGGATGGATGGATGGATGGATGGATGGATATGAACTAAATGAACTAAAGTTATAAGTATAATAATAGTTTATTGTGCATGTGCATAGATTCTTAGGTTCTTACCTTTAAAACAGAATCCACGAAGTTCAGAATAAATGCATATATTTACAAAATGTTCAGACTGAGCATTAGTTAATGCTGTGTTCCTTTGAATGTGCATTTGGATCTAATTATAATTAGAACCAAATGCATTGATTTGCATCCTTTGCAACATACATTGCAAACAAAAAACATCAGGGTTGAAAAAAGTGCATTTAAAGAAGACATTTCTGAATGAGGCCCTCTATTCTCATCTACCCAAATTAACTGGGTGGTGCTATGATCAGCACCCCCCTCAGTCCTGGTCTAGCCATGCCCCCAACCTCTTCTCCACACAATTTATGCCTTTGGACATTTTGCTGTTATTTGACCCCCTGAACCTGTTATTCAGCTAAATTTAGCTCACCGATGGTATTTTGGAGAGATGAGGGAATTTTTTTCTTACATGCTGTAAAAGGGAAAGGAATTCAGGTGACTAATGTCCCGTAGGCTGTTGGGAGTTAAATGTAGAACCAGTATGTAAACAGTCTGGCTTTTGTTTCCGAGGAGCATAGTTTCTGTCTACATTCAAGTGACGTAGTGTATGTGATAGTCAACTCACTGATAGACTGGCAGTGATGTTGGCTGCATTTGTGAATAAACCTACTCACACATCAAATCAAATAAAATCAATTTTATTTATATAGCCCAAAATCACAAATCACAGATTTGCCTCAAAGGGCTTCACAGACTGTACATGGTACGACACCCTCTGTCCTTAGAGCCTTATATCGGCCAGGGAAAAACTCCTTAAAAAACCCTTTTAACAGGGGAAAAAGAAGAAGAAACCTCAGGGAGAGACAGAGGAGGGATCCATCTCCCAGGACGGACAGACGTGCAATAGATGTCGTTGTACAGGGCAGATCAACAGAGTAGAATGTAGTAGATAGAGGGGGGGGAGCGCCACCATTGGCCAGTAGTGATGGTGAGTGTAGAGTGGACCAGGAGAGGAGCATTCCCATCTGGGGCCGAACCAGATCCACAGCAGTGAGACCAGCAGGAGTGACGACGATCAGGACCACAGCTCCACACCCTGTAAAAGAGAGAGCAAAGAAAAGTCTGAGTACTCTGTGAAAATAAAAGCTTATGACACATAGCAGGAAAGACAAACACTCACACATGCTTCTTTGTGACACACAAGCACAAGAAAATATTTATCTCCAGTGAGAATGTGCACCTTGTGTATGTGCATGAGCTTGACTGCACTGTGTGTGTATGTGTGTGTGTCAGAGGGGAAATTCCAGCCAGGGGGATATAAGGTGTGGCTGAGGATCATCTCTGACCACTTTAAAGCAGGGCCATCATCAGCGTTCCTCTATGACTCTCGGCCCCAGCTGCATTTCTCTCTGAGGGCTCATTATTCTGGCAGGTGCCCTATTGTCCCGTCTTTGCGGGCCTTTTCATGAACATACCAAAAAAAAAAAAACACAACACCAAAATATGCAGGGAGGAGGAGGAGGAGGAGAGGGACGAGGGGAGGGGGGCTGAGTCAAAGTGAAGAAGACTCTGGCATCAAAAGAAGAGAAGAAGCTTTGTTCAGAGAGATGGCATATCTGAAGAATTGGAGCTGGTGATGTTTGGTGGTTAGAGCAGTGGGAAATGTGGATTGTAGCCACTATAAAGGAGACTAATTCAGAGACACTCATTTGAAGATGACTGTATTTTATGAATGAAAACATGACAGGACAAACTGCAGTCGTTCATGTAGCAGAAACATCCCTCAGCTGGCTTTAACTTGACTGTTTTGTCCTTTGTTTCATTTCTCATTTGTGATGAATTTCACCTTGTATAGTGAGACACTTGTGGTTGCAGAAATTACTATGTTGTCAGTGCACCAACATCCCCTGCTGTGTGACAGACTGTGCATGTCTGTATGTATGACCTCATGGGAAAGTCCTTTTGGTCTGGAATAAATACAACAAAGGAGCTGTTGACAGATGTTTAAATACTAGAAGAACAACTGATGCTGTTATGTTTTAATCTGCCAATGCATCTTAAAGACTAGTATTGTAAACCTAGTGTGTGTGGCACACATGGGAGCTCAATCTGGAATATGTGACAGAGGAGGTAATCACAGTCTAGACATGTTGATATTTATTCAAAATGTATTTATTAAGGGCAATTTTCATAGCGAGTAGGCCCAGACTATACTCTTTATCATAATGTTTTACTTAGACAGTTATGTTACCACAGTTAAGTTGTACTTGGAAAAAGGTAGTATCATATGAGAAAAAAAGTCATAATGCTATAAGAAAATATACATATTAGGAAAAAGGCATAATGTTGAATAAAGAGAGTAAAATCTGAAAGTTTCTGGCCTTGAAAGCTCAGTGCCCTGCAACTTACCAAAACACTGCCAAGTGAGAAGACCAAATACAGAAATATATTTATATAAATATGTATATAAACAACGCTTTTTGTCTTTTTGGGGAAAAGGTTTTAATGGCTATTTGAGAAAAAGAAAAGTATTGAATGAAAACATGGTTTGGAGTTGGATGCAGAGAAAGGTGTCAGTGCTATGAGAATGAAGGTGCAAGTTTTAGGAGAAAGTAATAATACTTTTGGATACGATGTTGTACATTTTTAAGGACCGATGAGGGTCTGTTGTCATTGTTCAACTTGTTCTTCTGTCTCTCTCTCCCCTCTCAGTCCTCCTCTTGATCCCGCCCCCCCTCACACTCTATCTACCCTATTCTATTATGTGGATCTGTCCTGTACAACAACATCAATTGCATGTCTGTCCATCCTCGGAGATTGAGCCCTCTATAGGGCACTCATTGAAATAATTGGAAATTTCAACCCAACCAGTGTTTTTGGTGGATAATACAAGACTTTTGTGACTTTTTTCGAAATGCTTCATTTTGATGATGCAAATCAAGGTCAATTTGAGTTATTGTTATTATTATTATTATTATTATTATTATTATTATTATTATTATCATCATTATTATTATCATTCTTCTTCTTCTTCTTCTTCTTCTTCTTCTTCTTCTTCTTCTTCTTCTTCTTCTTCTTCTTATTATTATTATTATTATGTTATTATTATACTGATTGGTCAAATGCCAAGGTGTCACTATCTGAGATGGATCTCTTGATCTTCGCTGATAAGTTTGGGAGAAATCCATGTGGTTCTACGACCTGTTGGGGGGGCCCATTTGGATGTCCACAGAAGTTACTATATGTGGTTCTTTGCCCCATAAAGGGTTAAAAGAAATGGTTTGGTACAAGTGAGTCTTCAAAAGATCTCCAAAGTATGCGAGACAAATATGTTTGTGTGTGTGTGTACACCGCCTACATGCGTAACTGTGAAAGCCTTCAGGTTTAAACAGCCTCCCTTACAGTGTGAAGGAAAACAATGCCTCACTCTTCTAAACACATGCCTGGCGCCAGCTGCCAAGCAGATAAAAACAGGTGAGGAAGAAACAAAAATGAAAACAGCAAATCCCTCCTATCTCTGAGTGATGAACAGTTACGGAGAAACGTTTACTTTTGCTCGCTATCAGATGGACAAGTTCACATAGCTTAACAGGCGCACACAGTTTGATATATTCACATTCCTGTAGATTTAGCTGTTTTGTGAGTGAGCACAAAGTAAAAAAATATCAGATGTAAAGGGAATGTCATGGTTGGGGTGTGGGGTCCTCTCTGGGCGTGGATGCATGGTTTGAGCTTGTGGATATCGCTTGGATCAAAATTAATTTTGCGGCGCCTTGGCTCAGGATCAGGGTGAGCGAGTGTGCCACACACAGTCTTTGATTGTCTTTGATGGCTCAGATGATGCAGAAGAGGAGATAGCATCTGAAGTTACCCACCCTCTAAACTCTTTTTTCCCCCCTGCGCTTCTTTTTTTTTTTTTTAAATCTCAGATTACAGCGGTGAAACAGGATCTGTGCCCATGCTGTAGATCGGTGGTGAGCTGAGAGTACACACAACAAAGGCATCTGTTGTACTAAGCAGTCATTGTGTGCAATTTAATGTCTCCTAAATACTTTTATTGTTGACTTTTTCAGGTGCATTCTGAACATTCCATGTGGCCGTGCCAGGAAGCAGCATCGGTTACTCTTATAGACGAAAAAGATGATTGCTTTTGAGAATATAACAAGATGAGACACGGGCTCAAAAAGAAACAAACTCTTGACTGCTTATTACAGCAAGCCCTTTTACATGGAATCAGCAGTGCTGACGAGTAGCAATTTAGTTGTGGGAAGGAGATGTAAAGTTAGTTAAAATGTAAATATAAGATATCTGTACAACATGTTGCCAATATATTTTCATATGCACAAAATACATTTCAACTAGTGAAACTCATTAAACGTAACTATATGGACAACTAGAGAGGCCCACTCCACCTTCTAGTAGGTTGTTATCAGCCCATTTGATGGTCGGTTGCTGATATTTTGCATTTCTATTTCACCTTCATGAGGGTTTTGGCACCGAAAAAGGCTGCAGTTTAAATTAAAAAAATTTAAATTTATTTAGGGTACAAAACTACTCCTCTAAGGTTAGGGCAGAAAAGTTCCTGGTTAAGAGTTATAAAAGATCATTTAAAAAGTAGAATAAATGAATGTGAATGCTTAAATTGAGAATAGTAGATACCAGAATGACGTTAATACCAGAAGTGACATCGTTGCATTAGTTATGTAGAAACGTGTCGAAGTTAAGTTAAGTGACGTTACTTTAAATAACATCATGAACTTTTGGTTTCACAAAGGACATGGACGCTGGTCTCCTGGGTGAAAGGTCTGGGTTTGGTTAACACATTCACTTCCACTTTTTCACTCTGTAATGCCACTTTTGCCTTGTGGTCAATCATAATTACTACGGCCACTAAGGGCTGCCTCCAACTATGCACATCAATATTGCAGCCCATTGAATGAGCTAATAACAACCTGCTGGACTGCTGGATGACTGTTCCTGCTGATTAAATGTTAAAAGGGCCAAGGTTATTATAGTTAATGAAAACTAACGAAATAACGAAAACTAGAATTGAAAAAACATTTTTGTTAACAGAAATAAAAATAAAAACGAGTCTTTAAAAAAAACCCAATAACTAACTGAAACTGTATTTTGTGGTTCCAAAACTAACTAAAACTAACTAAAATGATAGTGAAAATGTTCTTTGTTTTCGTCTTTGTCAACTTTTTTCATAAGTAAACCTTTCTGGTTGATATGAAACCTATTTCATCTATCTGGTTTTATGAGTAAATAATGGGGCTGAGATGACAAAGGACATAAAGGCAAAATTTATTGTGACTTTTTTTAATCTTGCACCCAAAAAATACCCAATTACAAAAAAACTAAAACTAATAAAAACTAAACTGAAACTAAGCGTTTTCCAAAAAATAAAAACTAATTAAAACTAGCAAACTCACTCTAAAAACTCATTAAAACTAACTGAATTTGAAAACAAAAATCCTAAAAAAATTGAAACTAAAACTAATGAAAAATCCCAAACTATTATAACCTTGAAAAGGGCTTGCCATGGCTCATTATGTCTCTCAGTCTGAAGCAAATCTCCCCAAACAAATCTGCTACTAGCTTCTAGCAAAACTGTGTGTGAAATCACTTAACAAATTGACACACTCCATGCTTGAACAAGAGCAGGCATGGCCTTTAATTATACGCAACCCTAGCCAACCTCATAATGTGAAATTATGAGTCATGGTGTTTTCTCCTAGCAAGCAGACAATCATAATGACGATGAAGCAGGGCCCTAAAATAGGTACCACCTCCAGGGTGTGTTTTTTTCTTTCTGTTTTTCTTTTTTTTCCTAGACACCACAACAGCCGCTTGTAGGCCTACAGACTGAGGTAATGCCCTGTGAGAGATTCCTGGTGCCTTACCTCATGCCTGTCTGACTGAGAAACGCCTCAGTTATCTCAGCCACTTCCTTCTCTTGACCACATGCATATCAGCTGAGGTAAGGATGGAGTGGCCAGGTCCTGGAGCAACAGGCTGCCTGTAGTGACCTGATTAGATTGGGCCTCTAGAGTCAGGTGGCACCGGGGGTAAAGTGGATCACATGTACAGTCAACATTCTATTTTAATAAGAATATGCTCATTTGGTTCTTATCTCAAAGGCCTTATATAAGATTGAAAAGGTTAGCCGTGCGATCATGTCATATCTCTCCCTGTGTTTTTGTGTGTGAAGTGCAGGTTCGTTGCTTTTGGCTAATACCACATGCCTGTGTCTAATCTTTCAGTATCTCCTCCTCACCACTTCACGATTTGTTCATCACAAGGTTAAAATAACGCAGAGTAAATTTTCCTCTTGAGTGTTGACTCAGAAATCACAGAATCAAAACACAGAGAGAGCCAAGTACTCCATCTTATCAGAGCTCACCTCCTTCCCCCTTTACTCTTTCTTTATCCTTACAGTCTTTCATCCTCTCTTGTCTCTTTTTGTCCTTTCTGCATGTCCTCCACTGTCCTGTCCTGTCCCCTCTTTTCCTCTTGTTTCTTCCCTTCTGTTTTCTGGGTGTGTTTCATCTGAATGTTGCGTATAGGACCAGCAGGATTATCAACCATGAGTAATAGGGTTCTCGCTGGGACAGACCCAGATGCTTTGCATGCTTTCTCAACACCAGTGGGATCAGTGGTAACTGTAGCTCTAACTGGGCTGGCTTCATTGACAATCCCTTGCAATAACAGGGAAGGGCTGTGTTTAAGTCTAACCAAGCGGTAGTAAAGCCCTAGGGATTTAACAGAAAATCCACACAAGGGGTATCATCAACATATTAAGCAGCAGCAGTAAGTTAACACCCTCTGCCTTGCAAACCACAGTGGACCTGTTCGGAATGTGCAACAAAGAAACAATTGAAGTATGAATATGTTTGAATGGGTGGGGATGCAATATTACCTGTGATGACAACCGGACTTTACTGTTTGGTATTTGTGTATCAACAGTTCTAACAGGGTTAAATCATGAAATTGATTTCAAGAAAAGAATTGATTAACACATGTTGAGAATGTATTTTATTCAGACTCTGATTCACTCAATAAAAATAATAAAAAATAAAACTGAATGGTTTCCCATCAGTCCGATAAAAAAAGGCTGTAGTTCCATCCGCTGTTTAACCCTCTGGTGTCTCCAAAAGCGCCAAAACATGACTTCTTCATCACATCCAGACTAGAAAACAAAGCAGCGTGGAGCCCTACTGTAAATTTACCTCTAAAGTTCTGACTGTAAACTCCATGAGGCCAGTTTCAGTTTGATGATGATATACCAAGTAAAACTGGAGACAAGCTCAACTATATTTAGTATAAAATGATAGAACTGGATGTAACCCTCTTATATGTTATATTAACCTTTGTTCACATTTGCAACATTTAAAATTCTTTATTGAGCATGATAGTGCTTTGAAATTTAAAAAAAATATTCAAAATCATATTTTAATCATATTTTACACAAAATGACTAAAAAAGACACAAAATGACCAAAAAACACACAAAATGACCAAAAAAAGACACAAAAAGACACGAAATGGCCAAAATTGTTACGCTAAACACACAAGACACAAACAAAATAGAGTCCCACTAGAATAAAAACCAGAGTTGGAGGACAGGATCACACACAGTCACAAGATCACATTTATGTTGGTTTTTCTTTGTTTCTTTTTGGTTCAAAATGTTGATCCAGTAAGTCAGAATAAAACATCAATTAATATTAGGTCATATAGGTGAGGTTGTGCTGAAAAAAAACCCATTAAACCTTTTTTAAGTGGTGTACACAGGCAGGATAAAAAATGGACAGAACAGCCCCAGACTCCATATAGTTAAGCAAGGCCTGCACATGAACCGACTATATGTTGGGTCATATGATGGTATATATTGTGCAATGGTAGGAATGCGCTGAAAATGCGGCAGAGTTTTGGGAATGCTGTTTATTGCGTATAAACATAAATTGATAACTTTAATTTGTATACTTCGGTGTTCGCTGTTTAAGTCGCAACTCTGCAGCTTCCTTGCCCACCATTTTCAGAAGTTTAAAATAGTCCTCTATGGTAAATGTTGAGGGTGAGAAGTGTTCTATACTTCTTTGCACTGAATGCAGTACATGGGTAGAGTCAATGTGTGAAGTACAGAAGTACACAAATTCATTGCGTCATTTGGTGTTAACTTAAAGTGTTGTCTCATGTGAGGCATTTCTTAATTGAATTGACAGAACAATTACTCTATTTTGATATATACTGTTACCATAACATAATATTATTTTTTACAGTGACAGAAGATTTTGGCTATACTGTCCTCCCCAGGAACAGACTGATTCATCTCGCTGTCAATCAACAGCCCTGGTCCTTTTGTGTTACTATGGTGATTAATTTAGCATGTAAATAACAATTCTTAAAGCGTCCCATTCTGACTAATGGGAAATGAGGCCAAAAAGAGCTCACAACATAAATGTGTGCTATTTATTGGTTATGATGCTTTAGTGAACTAGCCACATTCCAAGTGTTGACCCTTGACTCATCAAGTCAGACAGGTAAGCACCTCAGTTTGATTTGATTTATCTCACTAAAGGCTACGTCAGTTTCACCAAAAGCCTCAAAGCTTACACTGATTAGTTGCGTTACTGTGAGAATTCTGACCAAATTCATCAAATAAATCCATCAGCCCTGGTTATTTTGAAAAACAAATACATCCATACTTTATTATTATTATTATTATTATTATTATTATTATTAATAATATTACCCATATTTTTAGCAGCAAGTCTAAGTCAAGTCTCTAGTCATTTCGGCTTGACGTTACCCAAAATCAAGTCTCACGTCAATGACAGTTCATGTCTGAAGTTATTTGAGACGAGAGCAAGTTTCAAATAAACCCATTATGATTCCTTATCCATTCTAATAGAAATAACTTTTCTAAGATGTCTAGATCTATTATGACTATCATTTGACTCCGCCCGAATGCACAAACATAATGGATTGGATGTCTATGAGCCATTCAAGCCATATCATCATATAACAAGTTGACTAAGGTAGAGCCACACCACCTTTTTCGGTAAAAAATGTTGACCCTGAAGAAAGGAAGAAGTGTAAAACACATTTTAATCTGAATGTGTATTTGAAAGTTTGATGAACAGTGTTTAAAGTCATGAAATGTGATAGTCATCATATGAAATATTTCTAGCATTTAGTCTGGAGTTTTTCTTTTCTTTTCTTTTTTTTTTCATTTTTGCATTAAGGAATGTCACCATAAAGGAAATTTAATCTTTCTTCTTTAAAAAAAATTCTGTTGAAAATACAAATATATGCAAATATAACATTTTTACAACTGGGTGTTTTCTAACATTCATAAATCTGTCCATTGGTTTGGACATAACCCATAAAGTATTTCAACCATTGTTTTATCGCTAATGATTTATTAGTGCATTGAGAATAATAATAATGATACGAACGGGTTGTTCTAAGTCAAGTGTTAAGTAATCTCAGACAGCTCCCAGTCTTTAGAGTGGCTTATTATTCCAATGATTAGATCCTTAGCTTGGATGACATGAATCTCTCGTTAGTTAGACTCCCAGTCTAGACAAGTTTTAAAGCTAGACAAGTCTGTTCTCTAAGTAAAATCGGAAGTCTTAAAGGCCAAGTCAAGTCAGGTTGTCTCCAACAGAATGTAAAAGTTATTTCATTCATTTGATAATCGTCTCAAACACACGGTATGACTCAGATGATATGAAGAAGACAGCCAGTTGTAATCCCAAGGCTAGACAATCTAGAATGTGTATATATGTATCAATCCTTGTGTGTGTGTGTGTGTGTGTGTGTGTGAATGAGTAAGTCAATATGCAGGTGCTGCACTTCATCACTGGGAGCAGCTGGCATTAGACAATTGTCTGGCTGCATACACCCACACATACAGCATATGAGGTTGCAATGTGGAAACTACTTACCTACTTGAGCAAAATGTAAGTAGAGAGGAAAGGAGGGGTTTGAAACAATTAAACCCATGCTGACAACTCACTGCCACGGTCACTTCAGAATACGTGCAGGAGGGCGGCTCAAACTTGTGTTTCATTTGTGCCTGTATGAGAAGCTGCCCTTATAAGGTTATACTATGAAGTGCACACAAGGTGACACACGCCTGGCACAAGACACAGGTGTGCCCTGTTCGGCATCAGCCGGATGTTCGGAACCCAGACAGCTGGGGATTAATCACACCTCCAGGACATACTGGTAATAGCTTCATCAATGGTTTATCAGTGTATTGACTGTCTGATATTGTCTCCCATTCACTATAATAACCCACAGATGTAAGATATTTCCATGAGTAGTGGAAACAGAAATGACACATCTGTTGCCATTGTAGCCAAAGTATTCTTAACCCTTTGATGCACAACATATTGACACCCCTTCTAATGCACAACATGGGTCCAAAATGACCCGCATTAATTTCCCGTTATTTAATGCTGCGGTGTGCTTCTGTGCTCTCTTTTGATGTCAAAATATTTTATGGTTGAATATTCCAAGTATGCTTTAAATATACTGTTTTTGATAAAAAAAGATCATTATTTCCATTTTGCCTCTCATACTTTACGAAGAAAAAAAGTTTTTGTATTATTGCACAGCTAACTACTTGGCTAAGTAACTTGCTAAGCTAACTACTCAGCCAAGAAGTTGGCTAAGGAGTTAGCTTAGAAAGCTACTAAACTAAATATTTAGCCAAGAAGTTAGCTTAGTAAGCTACTTAGCCAAGAAGTTAGCTAAGTATTTAGCTAAGTAAGCTATTTAGCCAAGAAGTTAGCTAAGTAATTAGCTTAGCAAGCTACTTAGTTAAAAAAATGGATATAGGTCATTTTGACCCATGTTGTGCATTAGAAGTAGCCTGGGTATACCCAGACTGCCTTGCGCGCTCGATTTCATTTCGAACTGCCAAAGGGTCTGGAAACTACGGAGGTTTCTTCGCCCTGTTTTAGGGATCCAATCACAGAACGGGGAGGGACGGCAAGACGATGACGCGTACTACTCGGCAGACGGAAGCTTGTCGTTTTCTTACGGATCCAACATGGCTGCAGCAGACGCAAAACTCTCTTTAGCTGTAGATGGTGTTTTAAATAGTTTAGAGCGAAAGTTGAAAGGCGAAAGGTCTCTCGCCGGCTCCGCTGTCCCCCGGCTCGTATCGAGATCACTGGCGTTACGGTAGCGGGGCTAACAGCGGTATCGTTAGCAATTTAGCTATTAGCTATTATCTTATTTGTAGAGCACCTTATACACAACCAAGGTTGACCAAAGTGCTTTACATAAATGAATAACAACAAAAATCCAAAAGATACATAAATAAATATCAATGAAATCAAAGATAAAGTTAAAAAAGACAATTTCATCTAGTAATATATGAGATGAGATGAAATGAAGAGGCAATGGTTAGATCCATTGGATCTTCTTAAGATCTTTTACCAAAAAAGAGAGAGCTTGTGAAAGGTACTTGCCACTCACATGTTCATTCTTGCATAATTACTCATTAGGGGTCATGTTTCCATCCATCTTACAAATACAAGTCTTACATTCAGTCTCAATAGCATTCTCCTTTTAGCTCTGTTTTGGTCTTTACCAACTGCAATGAAAAGTAACTGGCTCTTTAACAGCTTCACTATGATCACTATGAAAAATAATTGTCTCTTTAACGACATGGAGTCTTGGGTTATTTTGTCCATTTTTGATTCCTTTTCATCCTGCCAGTATACACCACTAAAAAAATGTTTAAATGCCATATTGTTGGTTTTTTTCCAGCACAACCTCACCTATATGACCTAAAAATAATTGATTTTTTATTCTGACTTTCTGGAACAAGATTTTGAACCAAAAAGAAACAAAGTAAAACCAACATGAATGTGATCTTCTGATTGTGTGTGATCCTGTCATCAACTCTGTTTTTTCTTGTAGTGTGACTGTATTTTATTTGTGTCTTGTGTGTTTAGCGTAACAATTTTTGTCATTTTGTGTCTTTTGTTGTGTCATTTTTAGTTATTTTGTGTCTTTTGGGCCATTTTGTGTTTTATTATTAGTTATTTTGTGTGTGTTTTTAGTCATTTTGTGTCTTTTTTTTGGTCATTTTGTGTCTTTTTTAGTCCTTTAGTCCAACATAAAATGTGATTTTGAGTCTTTTTTTTAACTTTCAAAACACCATCATGCTCAATAAGAATTTTAAATGTTGCAAATGTGAACACAGGTTGCAAATATAACATAGAAGAGGGTTACTTCCAGTTCTATAATTTTATACAAAATATATCTGACCTTGTCTCCAGTTTTACTTGGTATATCATCATCAAACTGGAACTGGCCTCATGGAGTGTACAGCCAGAACTTTAGAGGTAAATTTACAGTAGGGCTCCACGCTGCTTTGTTTTCTAGTCTGGATGTGATGAAGAAGTCATTCTTTGGCGCTTTTGGAGACTCCAGAGGGTTAACAGCCTTACTATGATCACTTTGAAAAATAACTGGCTCTTAACAGCTTCACTATGATCACTATGAAAAATAACTGGCTCTTTAACAGCTTCACTATGATTACCAGCTATTAGCTAACTTCAGGTGTATGCGGTTTGGAGCTGGTTAGGCAGTGATGTGTACCAGATCCCCTTTTGACATGGTGCATATTAACATTGTACAGGTAAATTAAAAAGAATCCAAGCTGCAATGATTGATGCCTACTGACCTACAGCGTCACCACACCTTCATTAAAACAGATTAAACTAGACAGGCTGTCCTAATGAACTATTAGTTTTATTTCCTGCAAAAGTAATGCACTGAAATCTGTAGCTACCCCACAACATTTTGATCAGTGTTAAACCAGGTGATGTTTAAAGTAACATTGGTTATGTGGGTGGAAGAGGTTATGGATGGGGGTATGGAAGTGGTTTTGGTGATTTGTTTTGTGTTTTGGTCATTTTACAGCATTAACAACATATTTAGAATAGCGGTCATAATGTTTAAAACATCAGTGGTGACATCATTATACAAATCGCACAGCAAACATATTCATAGGAAATCATACAGACTCCTTCATATGTTGAACTAGAAGGGCACTCACAGAGCAGACACCTCCATCAAGGCCTTATCTCGTAATGTTACCATGAGTAAAAAATAATGAGTATCCACCCTGTGATTTGCATACGTCCCAACATTTTATGGGTTTTTCCTTGGCCCACGCTCCAACTTTCTACCAAGTAAAAAAAAAAATTGGCCTCGTAGTTCTGACAAACAAAACAAGCTGAAAATAAAATCTTCTTGGCCGAAGTAATGAAAACTTTGACAGTCAATATAGTCTTATATTTTCATGTTAAATGTTTTTGTTTCTCAGATGAAAAACAGCTGCATGATTGTGGTCAAATAGACCTTTCCTCAGCATCCAGCGATCATATTTACACAGGGCTTTAAATGATACAGTATGCATGCAATTCATTAGTGTCCTTTCATAAATATGAAAATTGGAATAAGTACGGCTGTACCAGCATTTGTTAAGGGGACCACTCAAAACGAGGCTGGTTTGGAAAATAAGAAAAAGGTTTAACTGAGCTCCGCCTAATTTCTGTGTTGATATGCAGTTGGAATGCATGTAAGCAGCAGGGCTTGTTTGTGCCTCCGCTGTGGGGTGCTCTAAAAATCCAGGCATTTTTGAAGGATGGCATTATGTTTCCTCAAGAGCTGTGTTTTTGTAGCCTTGCCTGTATTAGCCAGAGAGGTCAGCAATCAGCCCTAAGCCGGTGTGTGTACCAGCCACCTGAAGATTATCTTGACATTCTTGTTGCTGCAGGGGGAGGACAGGCCTCCCACCTGATTCACACTACTCAACACAGATGTAGCATTCAGGTAGGGGAGGAGGGGAAGAATGGAAGGAGGGAGGGATTGTAGGTAGGAGGCATGAAAGGGACAGAGAGGTGGAGGGTGGCGGAGCGCCTTAGCTAGCTGCTACATGTCGCGGCACGTCCATCATGGGTACATTACAGACAACGTCTGCCATTTAGAGGCAGAGGGCCCCTATGCAGACTGTTAATCCGTTGGTATGAGTGACTTTGTCGGTCAAGGAGCATAGGCAGACTGTACGGCGCATTATCAGTAAGGGGCTTATACAAACCCGTGGTGGTGGGAATGGGAATGTCGTCGTGAGGCTTACAATGACCCCCTTCCATTCTCTGATCCCCATCCAGCTTGTTTTAATGTGTGTTTTTTAAACTTCCTGTAAGTCACTCTCAAAAGCCAGGCACTTAACAGACCTTTTAGATAGGGTTGTCAAGGTCTTCTAGTCAGAAAAGCACACTGTCACATCTTGTAAAAATCTAGTAGAGAGGGTAACATGTCCTGACATCCGTGGCTTTAAAGGAGCTGCTGGAGAATGTAGTGAATGCCAAGTTTGCGTTGTGTCCTTAAAGAGAGTGTGCTTTAGGTTCCTGGGCCAGAGGCTTCCTCGGAGTGTCTGGGCTTAAGTTTGCCAAGCATGATGTCTGGGCTTGGATCCCATCCTCGATTCACACTGGCATGTCAGACTGGATGTAATATACAAAGCTATAAAGCCTGAAAATCTGTTTTATTTTGTCATTTTACAATTTTTTGGGCCATTTTTCAGCTTTATAGATATATATATATATATATTGTTAAAGGGGGAAACAGAGAGGGAGTCATGCAGGAAAGGGCTCTGAGCCAGATTCAAACTGACTAACTGCTTGTTAGACCAGAGCCTCTGTGGTGTGACACCCTTCTGTTTTTATATTTGACATATTAACTGATTTGTCTAGAGTCCTTTTCACATAGTTTTGGTTTCAGACCTCTGAATTCCTGCTGAGATCTGTGTCAATGGCAATTTAGTCCATGAACAGAAAGACCTTTGATTATCTGCACTGCAAATTATGTTGGTAACACTTTACAATAACCAACTAAGTGATGTTTATAGATGGTTTATAGACCAATTATTAACCATACACAAAACGCAATACATATTTAATCTTTGAATGTTTTCAACCAATGTCTTAAAGGTATATGAATCATTTCAAAATCATTCACATACTTAATATGGTGTTAAAAATGTTAAAATCTGTGCAACTAAAATTATTAAATATAATTTAATTGTTTGTTAGTGGTAAAGTAACTATAAACTTACATTAATATACCATCTATTTGTCATTTATAAATGATGTACTTAGTTAAACATTCATAAATTATGTATTTAACATTCTAAATGGCCGATATTCGGTTTATAAATGATGATTAAAAATTAATAAACTATATGTTTACCATTTATAAATGAGGGTTATTGTAAAGTGTTACCATTATGTTTCTTACCAAGACAAAAAAAGTGTTTTTTATATATATATATATTTATATTGTTTTAAGAGTTAATTTCTTATTTTAAGTGTTCAACATGCTTATTTAGATTTAACAACCTTACTTCAAGAAATCTTGTCAAGTGAAATGATCCATCCATGCCGCAAGATCATTTCCCTCAGATTTTGTGTTTTTATCTTGTTTTTAGACACACCTTTTTTGCAGTCTGTCCAAACACATCAATTTTGATGTTGAACTTCAACCATCAAGCTAACTTTAAATAATTTCTACCAGTTATCACTTTCAGCAGGCTAATTTATTTTGCATGTTTTTCTATGAAGTGAAGCTTTTGGACTCAGCTAAATTGATTCCTTGTCCATGGTGAAGCTGAAGGTCAAAGTGTGAAGATTGTAGAATAAGATCATTCTGACAAATCCATGTGACCTGAGCAAGACTGGCTGTCACAGAGGAGCAGAAACAATTAAAGGCGCCTGCTGTAATCTGTTGCGTGGCTGGTCTCATTAGAAGAAGCCAGCCGGTGAGAGGCAGTGGATGGGAATAGGGACATGTTGGATGGGCTCTTGCTCACACAAACCAGCTTCAGCCACTGATCATGATGCCATGCAGACATATTTTAAAAATTCACCAAAAACATGATACAATATGTTCCTAATTGATACAGGTTCATGCTAGCCCACTCTTCCATGACCAAACAGGAGGAGCAGTGATTGGGATAGGAACTATCCTTGGTGACTGAATAAGATTTAACTTTAACCTTGATTTATTTTTTATTGTATATATATACATATTATCATATATTAATACTTAACTACTAGATCTATAACTGAAACACAAGCACACATGCATGCACACACACACACACACACACACACACAAACACACACACACAGAGGGGTACCATTATTGTTGTTGTTTAATATTCACTCCCTGTCTGTCTATGTCACTGTATTGTATTATTGCACTATTTGTCTGTCTGTCCACATCACTGTATTGTATTATTGCACAATAAAAATAAAATGAAAATAACTTTTACCTTGATGGATGATGCATTTCTGGCGTTAGTCAGTAGCTTTCTTTTTTTCTTCTTCTTATATTTGTTTTCACATCTTTGATTTGTTGGTATTTCTCTGGATCATTTGTATTCTGGTAAATCTGTTCCAATTCCCTTAACTCTATAGCATATTTTCTATATGCCTCTAATTTATCCCTTTCTGCATGTGTAGATTCAGCTATTCATTTCCCCCTCATGACCGCCTTCAGCGCATCCCCTAATATTGTAGGATCTATCATTTTGTTAACATTTTCTTTCATGTATGTTGCTATTTCTGTTTTTATCTTTTCCTTTCTTTGTTCATTGTTCAATAATCCCTTCTGGTTTTTAGACTTATTTTTATGTAAAGTGGATCATGGTCTGACACAACCTGCCCCTCCTATTGTCTACAATCCCCATCTCTTTCAATGATGCTTTTGAATTTTATTTCATTGAGTTCTCCTCCACAGATTAGGGTTCCCTCTGATTCTCCTGCTAGTACATCAAACAGTGTCTTTAAAAGGTTTTTGTCACTTTCTGGGGGTGCGTACATATTAACCAGTGTTACTGATTAATTTTCTAGTCTTTCATTTACTATGATATATCTTCCCTCCTCATCTTTAAATTCATTTTCATTTTCAAATTGAACTGTGTTTGATCATAATGTTACTACTTCTCTTCTATGTCCCTCTTTTTAGTTTCCCGTGCTCTTGTTGGGACAAGTGCTTCTCCTGTACAAACACAATTTGTGTTTTTTCTTTCTTCAGTTTTTTTTTTTTTTTTGATGTGGTGTTCATATGTATTTACACATCTTTTAGTTTACATCAGATTTTTACATACATACAAATAAACAACTATACAAAGTTACTCATGAAATGTATGGACTGAACAGTCAAACAAATAACAGTTTGGCAAACAACTTAGGCTCAATGGTCTGTTTCTGACTTACTTCTACATCACACGTACAGTTGGACAGTTCTGAGGTAGCATAGTTTGACAACGTTTCACATTGGTAGATGTAAGTATCTGCTTACAGGGCCCCATCTTGTTGTGAAAATGTCCATCTTAAGATGAAGGTGAGCCATTATCTTCTCCATCACATGAACCTTTTTCACTCTCTCCTGCCACTGGGGTATAGTAGGAGGGAGTGGTTTTAACCACAAGACAGTTATCATCTTCCTAGCTATTAATAATAGGACATGTAATACATACAGGTTCCTTTTTCCCCATCTTTCTTCTGTTTTGTCATGACATTTTCTCTTTTTTTGGCATGTTTAAGCCATTAAAATTGGGACATTATATTAACCATGTTTGCCATTTGTATATTTCACAGTCCTGAACTATACGCTCATGAACATTTAACTCTATGGAGTCTGGGGCTGTTTTGTCCATTTTTGAATCCTTTTCATCCTGCCTGTATACACCACTTAAAAAATGTTTAATGTTTTTTTTTTCAGCACAACCTCACCTATATGACCTAATAATAATTGATTTTTTATTCAGACTCACTGGATCAACATTTTGAACCAAATAGAAACAAAGAAAAACCAACATAAATGTGATCTTGTGATTGTGTGTGATCCTGTCATCCAACTCTGGTTTTTATTCTAGTGTGACTATTTTATTTGTGTCTTGTGTGTTTAGCGTAACAATTTTGGTCATTTTGTGTATTTTTGTGCCTTTTTTTGGTCATTTTGTGTCTTTTGTTGTGTCTTTTTTGGGTAATTTTGTGTCTTTTTTGGTCATTTTGTGTCTTTTGTAGTCATTTTGTGTCTTTTGTTGTGTCTTTTTTGGTCATTTTGTGTCTTTTGTGGTCATTTTGTGTCTTTTGTAGTCATTTTGTGTCTTTTTTAGTCCTTTCGTCCAACATGAAAACATATAAGAGGGTTACACCCAGTTCTATCATTTTGTACTAAATATATTTGAGCTTGTCTCCAGTCATCAAACTGAAACTGGCCTCATGGAGTTTACAGCCAGAACTTTAGAGGTAAATTTACAGTAGGGCTCCACGCTGCTTTGTTTTCTACTCTGGATGTCATTAATAGAAGTCATGATCTGGCGCTTTTGGAGACTCCAGAGGGTTAACATCTCAACATAAACCTGATAGAACATAAGCTTCCAGATATGGGGATATCCTCTTCTTCACAGAGGGCCCCTCTCTACACCTAGAGCTAAGCATAACTTTCCACAGTATCTAGACAAGCCCAACGTAAATATTTTGAACTCACTCAAATCGGTTCTTATTGCTTTGTTTAAACTAAAGAAGTCTCCATCGTTTCTGATTACACTCTGTGGATCAGTTCGCCCGTTTCTTAGACATTTCAGTCTGACATCTGGACAGAGATTCATTCAATACACACAGATTTTGACATTGTCCTGTTGTTATGATCCTTTAATATATCATTTCCCCGTTATTCACAGAGGTACCTCCTAAAAAATTAGAGAGAGCAACCTCATGTGATCTCTCTCTGGATGAGAAAACAGTTGGGAGACACGTTGCCTGGAAACGCTGTCAGCTGCTCCGGCTTGTCTCTCTCATTGGCTATTGTGCTTGTAAATTACTGACACAGCGTCCAGATTTTAAATCCTAAGTATGAAATATGTTTTAATACCATCAGAGCAACCCCAATGAGTCTGTGAGTGGTTTGGGAGGTTTAAGATTGGATAAGATTGGACCCAGATAATCTCTATGGATAACACATATTGTGCTTACAGGTTGACTCATCTACATCTCTCCTTGTAATTGGTGTCTCAAACTTAACTACTGTTGACTTTGTCATGAAATTATTTGTACGAAAGTAATGTTGCCTCGACTAATAGTGCTACAGTCAAAAACAGCATTCATGGGCTTAGTTATGTAATATAGCCGTTCCTCAAATGAGTTTAGCGTACGGGCCCTTACTGCTGCAGGACACTAGAAAGTTTCCTGGCAGTGTGTGTTTGTGTGTGTTTGTGTGTGGTCATCTGGACATAAAGAACAGCTCTATTGTCTCCATTCAAAGGTGAGGGGGACGGGGACCTGAAAAGCACCTCTCATCCAAACCCTTCCTTCTAATGGCTACACTTGACATGCAGGGGACAATTCTCTAGGCAAAGAGTGAAAAGGTGCTGGCCAGCTGAGCATAACACTCAGCAAAAAGGAAGGAGAGAGGCCGGAGAGAGGAAGGATGAAAGAAAAAGGGGAAGAGAGGGATATATGGAGAAGGTGGAGGTGTGATTAAAACATATATAATAATCTGGGAGGATTTTTGTTATTGTTGTTATTGCATGTTATTTCTGCAAATAAATTCACCTTCTGTTCATAGGTGAAAGATAAAGAAAAGTTCAAGGGCTGGGTTTGTTAAAAAGTGTGAGTTGGAGAGGTGAGTGGGGCCATTAGGAGGGCCTGGGATCTTTAAAAGCATATCCTCTAGAGCCCGGAGCATGCTATGAGAGGAATACCAAGCTCTGGGAACAATGAGGAGAGGGCCGAGTCACCCCTGCCCACCAGCCTTTCACCGCACTGGCCACTCAAAGGGCAACTACCAACACTGCACTGCAAGCTACTGCTCGCTGTCTCTGTGTCCTCCTTGCTCTACAACTATTCCTCAGTTAAAGCTGAAATATGCAACTTTTGTCCCATCAAGAAAATCTAATCTATATTTTATTTTACATTTACAATAAATGAATATACTCTGTTATGTGAGAGTATTGCTTCTGGCACCAAAATTACAGGGAATTAACAACCAGCTAAAGCCTCTTTCAGTTCATGTCACACAAAGTTACTTTACAGTTGAGTCCCTTTTACAGCTAAAACTAATCTTAAACCTCTGAAGTCCAGGATATTTTGGTTCAAATTTGTCAACTTCCTATGCATTCATTTCTGTCTGTGTTCAGAATCTTTCGGTCTGTCCTTACATCACATGCATGGCTCCTTTTTCTCCACACAAACTTGGCTATCTGTCAGATTTTTCATTTTATTTTAATTAAAGTATAAAGCTGCCAGGAACCCAAAATACAAACAGAAAAGTCTATGGAAATGTACCATTTTTAAACAATTTATGGACACAAAAACAGCAGAAAAAATAATTAATAATAAAACTACAAAACAGTTTATTTGCATGTAAATTTAAAATAGTAATAGTTTTCATTGTAGAAAGAAAATTCACATTTTAAAAATGGTCTAGAAACATAAATGTCACACTGTGAAAGCTCCTATGATTGAACATTCAACTGGCTTTCCCAGCTTATATATCATATATAGATAAAGTCATTACTGTAACTTAAACATGGGTATTTTCAATAAATAGATGGACTCCAGAGGGTTAAGGCAAAATTACACCGTCGACGAATGGCGTGCATTAAATCAGCTGTCAATCATTTCCTACGTATGACCCCCACACTGGCCCACTAGGCACGTACCGGTGACACTGCTAATGTCCCATTTCCAGCCTCGCAGCCCCTGAAAAAACACTTTCTCCCCACTTGCTCCCTGTTTGAACGGCCAACACATTCTCATCCCAACCCATCAGACACCAACAGTTAAAATGATCTGTGTTGACAGGAAACAGTTAACTTAAGGCAATACCACCATATGACTAAGGTTAGAGAAAAAGTATAGATTTGGGGTTAAAAACTACTACTTTCACACTACCAGACTCATATACTCAAGTTTCACTTGACATGAAAGTTTCACATGGGACATGAACACTGGTCTCTTTGGTCAAAGTCCAGGGTTTATTTGACCCAACCACCTCTCCTGCCCGCCCTGAAGGGACCTGTGTTCTTTGTATTATGTTTGTTGCTCTAAGTCTAGGTCACCTGGAACTGGCTTATTGCATGTCCCAAGAACAAGAACTAAGTGGGGTGAGGCAGCTTTTAGTTATTATACTCCTCACCTGTGGAAAAAACTACCTGTAGATCTGAGGTCTGCCCAAACGGTTAGCTCCTTTAAATCAGGACTAAAAACACTATTGTTTACTGCAGCGTACTCTAAACCTTAACACTTATCTGCTGTACTCTACTGCCCTTACTTTTTAACTACGCAATGTTTGACTTGTGCTTTTTATTATTCTATCTCTTTTCTTATCCTGCTATCTTATCTTATCTTATCTTATTTGTATTTTCATTTTCCATTTCCCTGTTTTAATTGACTGTTTTTACTGTTTTCAATTGTGTCTTGCTGCTTTTAATGTTAATGTAAAGCACTTTGAATTACCTTGTGTTGAATTGTGCTATACAAATAAACTTGCCCTGCCCTAAGTGTCGACAGTGTTTCCTAAATTAGTGACCCTAGCGGTAGCAGGAGATCACTGCGTCCTCATACCTAAATGTATCGGTCGCAGTTATAAGTTAAGGCAACAAAACTTATTTTGTAAGCTTGGGGAAAAGATACATGGTTATTCATTTAAAAAAAGAGAGTTAAGCGTAAAATAAATACTGCGGGACATGACGTAGTAAATTGAGACTTACCTTATTTACATAGCTATCACACGGGCTATCCACACCTGTGTGTCAAAGTCCTGTGTTTGCTTAACCCCTTCACAATCCGTTTCACCCACCATTGGTCGATTTTGTTGTACCTTATACCCCATAAGTACACTACCACCCTGGGTTTTATGCTCCTTTCTGTCATAATAACTACGGCCACGAGTTACAGTCCTGTTTTCAGCTACAAACTTTTATTTATTATGATGAACAACATAAACTGCCTGCATGCCAATTGTTTAACAACAGCAGACAAAGCTAAAGAACCAGGTATTTTCGCTGGAGTTGGTGAAAAAAGCAAAAAGGAGCCAAAAGGACAGTGGGAAACAGACTCTTAGAATCCATGTTTTATTTTCTCAAATATACGTAGTGGTATAGTGCTAGCCATGTTTTATTTTCTCAAATATACGTAGTGGTATAGTGCTAGCCTTTTACTTCTGATTCTCTAGAACAAAGGTCTCAAAGTGCGGCCTGCGGGCCAATGGCGGCCTGCCACCATGAATGCAGCATCGGGAGCCATTTGGGGTTCAGTTCAGTTGACTTTCTGTACAACTCTGAGTTATGTCACCTGCAGAAGTTTTCTGACGACTCAGCTGTTGTCGGGTGTATAAGAGAGGGAGAGGAGGGTGAGTACAGGACACTGGTGGACAGATTTGTAGAGTGGTCCGAACTGAATCACCTGAAGCTGAACGTCAACAAGACCAGAGAGATGGTGATTGACTTCAGGAGGGAGAAGATGCTTCCACAGCCACTTCTGATCAGGGGGGAGGTGGTGGAGGAGGTGGAGGACTACAAATACCTCGGAGTGGTGATCGGCAACAGACTGGACTGGAAATCCAATACAGAGGCTGTGTACAAGAAGCGGATGAGCAGACTCTATTTCCTGAGGAAGCTGAGATCCTTCAATCTGTGCAGCAAGATGTTGGAGATCTTTTACCAGTCTGTTGTTGCCAGCGCCATTTTCTTTGCTGCTGTGTGTTGGGGCAGCAGCATCAGAGCCAGCGACACCAATAGACTTGATAAAATTATCAAGAAGGCTGGCTCTGTACTTGGTCTCAGGCTGGAGACTTTTGAGACTGTGGTGGAGAGGAGAAAACTAAACAAACTGCTGGCCATCATGGACAATGATCAGCACCCTCTCCATCACACAGTAGAAAGACAGCGGAGCACCTTCTCTCACAGGCTGCTCCAGCTCCGCTGTCAAAGGGACAGATATAAAAAATCTTTCCTGCCACATGCCATCACACTGTACAATAACAAATAATAGTCTGGTTCATTACATACTGTCTATGCACTTTATGTGTTTTTTATGCATTGCACCTTATTTGTTTCATAGCACCAACATTTTTATACTGTATATTCATATTTATTCTGCACTGGAATTCTATTCTACTCCTTAATACATACTCTTTAGACACTTTATTTTTTATTGTATTTTTATTGTATTTTTATATTTTTATCTATCTATCTATCTTGCTCAAGGATACTTGGACATGTAGGCTGCCATGGTCGGGGATCGAACCACCAACTGAGCCACAGCCGCTGCAACTGAATGTATTGCTTTGGAAGGCTGAATTTCCATGTCGTGGTCTTTGGTGGCATCCAGGGCTGGACTGGCCATCTGGCATACCGGGCAAAATGGTGAAGCCCTTCAGGCAGATGCTGCAAAATGAGCTAAACTAACTAAAATGTTTAGTGCTGAAGCAACTGGACTTTCATCTGCACGGTGGTGCCGGCAGGTGATGATGGAGGAATTAACCTTTAGAGAATTAGGAGAGCGAGGTGGAAAGATGGCAGCACCCGGCAACATGCGGTAAGAAGCGATAAATGGTTCTTTGCCTGGCTCAAATATCATAAAGTCAGGTTAATAACTTTATTTTGTTAGCTTGCTAACGTTTTGAACACAGTATGTGTAGTTTGCTTGCTAAATCATCAATGTATTGTGTATAGACGGTGTCTAGTTTACAAACAGTAACGGGTAAGTGCACAGCCAGGAGGCAAAGCATAGAAAGAGAGGGAAGTTTCTGCTGCCTCATTCCTGTACTTTGTGTTTGGAACGGGTGAACTTTTAATGCAGTTTAACAGTTATTGACTTAAACTAAATTACTTAATTGGTTGAAGTTCATTGACTGGCACAGCAACATGCTAGGCTAGCTGATGTTACCAGTTTAACATTCTGCCTTGTCATAATTACATGTTGGTTAGTCCTGTTAGTGTTGTGAAGCTGATTCGCAATTATCTGATCAACACACAGATATTAGTGTGACTGTGTTAAATGTGCTAGTGGGCCATTTCTGCCTCTGGGGTAATTGAGCATTAGTAGAACACAATTTTATAGTGAGCATGGAGTTTCCTCTGTGCTTTTACAGTACTGTGTGATCTTTCATATTTTCCTGCAGGCCTGCAGGCTTGCTTTGAGATTGCCTTAATATTAAAGAGTGAAAGTTATCCATCCTGTGTTTTGATTGATACTCCAGGATGAGGGCCATCTTATGTAGCCTAAATGTAGTGTAGTGTGGAGTGATATAGTTCAGATATCTACATGGTTAGGAGAGCACTAAGATACTTGATGAGTTATCAGTTGTGGTGGGCCGGTCGGGGCAAAAATGCCAGGGCCGATTTTATGTCCCAGTCCAGCCCTGCTGGCATCTATAGGGAGAAGCGGAAATTACAGGTGTGGTTTAGACCTCACTTGACCTCACTCCCAGAGGTCCACAGTGCAGTGTTTTTTCTGTGAAGATGGAGTCGGAGAGGGAGCTGGAGTCGGGCCCCTCTTGACAAAAATATTGTGTCGGAGTGGAGAAAAGGTGGTTCCAAGATAAGTGGACAAACACTTACTTTGTCATACCTCACAGATCAGTTAAAGTCATGTGCCTGATCTGCAAGCAGGTTAATGCAATGCTCTAGGTTTCTGTTATATTCATTTAGTAGCGGCAGCCCAACGCTGCCAAACTACATCAGAATAGGGGATTGTTTTAGTTTTTAGCAGTGACCACAGGGCTCTCTCGCTGCGGGGACGATTGAATGGAGATGTCATAACAACCGCAACAGCGCGAGCACTCTGTTAGCATTACATCAGTTATCGAGTGAGGTTAGACTGCCTGTTAGAGCAAGGGGCTGCTAATGTTACTGGAAGAGAACGAAGCACAGCAGTCAGTCAGTCTCCACTTGTTTTCATGGTGCATGTATTTACTAAGCGTGACAGTAGGAATGCGTTAGACCCGCCTTCAAAATAAAAGCAAACACAGGAACACATGGTTGTGTTGGCAGAGTCCACCACATAATTTACAAAAGGACTTTCAAAATATGATGCCTTAAATAAAACAGAAGAATCCTTATTCTCCTTTACAATAATTTATTAAAATATGCAATGATTAAGAGAAACATTAGAATGTGTAAGAGGCCACCAAATTTAGGCTTTAAGGGCAAAAATGTTCTCCGAACATGCCCCCGGGCAGCCCTACTTTGATTGGGTCCTCCCATCATAGTCTCACATAATCATGTGGGAAACACTGGTTCTAAAGCTTGTACTGGCAAGAAGCGCACCAGTAAGCTTGAACAACTTAAAAGAGGCTATGCTGCACAGCAGTCAGTTGTTTTTCTTTTTTTTTAAATAAAGTTTTGGCCTCATTAATTACTTAAAATGTGTTTATTGCACATTACGGGAAGCAGACTAATAAATGTAGTCTGTAGAGACACAACCTGCTCATTAAAATGATTAAATGAACCTCCCTTCCTCCGTTCCCAATATTCTAAACTATCCCTTTAACTTCCATCCATCCCATGCTGCTGGGAATGATAAGAGACACAGCAGACAAGCTCTGTGCACTGCTTTCCAGTACAAAGAGCTCATATTTACATACAACCCTCTTTATCTCAGCTATGCTTGTTTTTTTGATTTGCGGTTAACTCCTCAAAGCCTCCGCCGAGATCCAAGGCTTGTACAGCTTGTACTTAATGAGTGTAATTTCCAACATTAAAAGCTTATGGGTTGCCACTGCAATAATAAAAAGCGTGCTTTGTCAGTCAAGCCTTTTGATCTTGACACTTTTAAAAACCAGTCCCCTAGGATGTTGACAATGAAGCCAATTGACAGCGCTGTTTGTAGGCCATGGAGAAAAGAAGATTATTGCTCTTTGTAGACCCGACCTCATTCGTCTTTTCGAGAGGTTTGAGCCGTCTTAGAGGAATTTAGGGATGTAAAGTTCTACCCATGTTTCAGATGAAAAAGAACACACTTTTAAGAGGGAGTAAAGCCGCACAAAACAATGTGGTTTCTTTATTCTGACATGGTAAAACGAGGGCAGATAAACACAAGAGTCAAAGGAAACAAAGGAAAAATTTCAAATGCATTTCACAAGCAATGATGAAAAAAAAAAACCCTTAATGCATTTGAAGAATGTTTTCTAGATTTTTGAGAATGAATATGAGATTTAAAAAAAATGGAGAGTCAACACATCTCCTAAGGCACTGCATGTTTGTGAAGCTCACTGCATTGAATTTTTGGACTCGACAGCTGTCATTTTGCTCGTTGACATTATGCATGCTTGATATTTGCCATGCTGTTTTTTCACCTCTCAACGGGGGTAATTTGGGGCACAATAAAGCACTCTAGTGGGTAACAGAGCTCTCTTTGTGGCACGGGCCCTTGGGGGCCGCTAATCTCTGCCAAGGAAAACAATGGCTTGCTGCTGCACCAGGGCCTGCTCCTGTCAGTAATGCATCAAGTTCAATCGCATTCATACACACACATACACAGCTGTCGTGGTTGCCGCCCATCCTTGTCCTGACAACCACAAGAAGGGAGAACCTGGCTCATAACTGGACTCTTTGGCAGATACTCAAGACTTTCTTTACAAAAAAAGAAAAAGCAACAGATATGACAATGTATTTACCCTAACGACCTAATACCATGTAAAAACACAGGGTGTTTCCCTGTCAGATAAAATGAATTATGATGCTTGTTACCTAGCAACCCCTATTCTTGACACATCAGCATGCAACTTATAGTTCATGAAGATATCAGTCAGTATTGAAATAGCAGTTCACAGTGCCAAAACACATAAAGAGACATAAATAACCTGTTTGGAAATATGACTTGCAGTAGTGTAGTAATAATTAATGTGGAAAATTATTCATCACCCCTTTGCCTCCAAGCCTATAAAAAAGCATAAAATGTGCCTGAGCATGTGTTTAAAATCACTAATCATCCAGACAACTATTGCTAATGCAGTACTAATAGCATTATGAGTCTGCGATAGTCATGACTGAGTCTCATCAGACAGTTCCAAACCTGTGACCTCACCAGTTCCTATACTCAGTTTGCTCTGAGCTGTCATTCTTTCATGCTAAATGGACTGAACTTGTATAGTTAGCCAACAAAGCGCTTTACAATAAGCTTCTCATTTATTATTCACAAACACCCACATAAATGGCAGCACTGGTTATGGAAATATTTTCAAAAGAACAGAAAATAATTCAGAAAATATGTCATCAGCACATTTGCCAGCAGCATTGTCAGTTTGTTCAGCAGAGTGATGTACAAATAAAAACATTTTAACCTACAAATTCTGAAAAGTGACACAAATTAAGTGTAGTGTAAGTGCCATTAAGTGCCATTAAGTGTAGCAATAGCATATTTAGAAATATAGTACATTTCAGAAATTCAGCTAACCTATAGGTAGGTAGACCTTCTGTAAACTATAATACTTTGGTTTTTTAAGTACAACACAATCCACGCTAGCTACCACACTAGCCGCTAGCTGCTATATGTTTTGCATTGAGGGGATACTTGAGGCTCGTTGTGCTGCAGTGATATGTGCATTCCTTGTTGCATAGCAACACAACCATGCTCTTATCGACGCTTCCATCCGTTGGTTTTTTGTAACAAAATGTCCCATCATCCACGGGGCCAACCAAAGTGCTCTCATCAGCTTCTTCCTTCATGTTCACTGTGGTTTGTTGTTGTCTGAACTCATGAACGCTAGTTGGTGCTCCAGTATAATCAGTCCGCCTGAAACTCATCCAGTGAGAAACGTTCCGCTGTGCAAAAATAAGTGTGATTAAAATGCGTTAATTTTAATTAACGCGTTAAAGTCCCGGCCCTAATTATTATGTTAAATATTCTTTAATAATGTTATTTGTTTGAGAAAGCAGCCTTCTGAGTACCTTTGCAGAGTCATATCAGTGCATAATTGCTACACAATCCACATAGGAAAGGTCTGTTTTCATTGCAGCTAAAAAAAAAAAATCACTTTATAGGCCACCCTATTGTTCAATCAGTGATTTTCTCCCCCCTAAAATCTGAATTAGTCTCAAAAATCCTATATCAGTCTGTCTTAGGGATACTTCGACATGTAGACAGAAGGAGCCTGGGACCAAATGCCAACCCATTAACTAGTGGAAAACCTGCTTTAACTCCTTACAACAGTTTTGTGCCCTTCCCATCATTGCCATTTCCATTCAGAAAAATGTTTTAAATCAAATCTTCCTACAATTCAGACTTCTGCACTGTTAGCCAGATTTGAGTGATTAAAACATGTTTGGTGTTCAATGGCAGCTGTTTCCTTCATTTCAAAAACAACTGAGCGATTCAGAGCTTTAAGCAGGGTTAAGAATGGGAACTTTCCTGTGCCAAAACCCCCCAAAAAATGGTGCCAGAAATTAGCCATGGACATGGCAACAAGTTTGGATTAGAGTTGGGTCGATGTCCGGTGTTGGTGCTGTGTACAAGCCTCTCTCACTCCCTGAAGTATAGTGGGAAAATGGAAGGTTTCGGTTTCACTTACAGTTGTTGTATTATGTGGCCACTGTTGTTGCTGTCATAGAAAATAATTACCTCTAATTTAACTTCTATACTCAGAGACGTGTGAATGGAGACTTTAAGTTTACGATTGCTGTGTTTCTGTGCATTGCACAGTGAGATTGTAGTGGTGAACACGATAATGCAGTGCACTCATGGATTCAGACACAAGTGGTCCTTCACAATACAAAGGCTTCTCTTTAAAGTTCAAGATGTCAGTTAAGTGTTTAGCCAAATATCATACATGACAAGAAGACAAGGGTCGACTAATTAGTGGAATTCCATTGGTTTGGAATCTGTAAGGTCAACTTTAAATAGTTTTCACTACCAGTGAAGAGCACCTAGAAGATGCCTTGTCGCTTCAGGTTATAGCCGAATACTGTTTTGGTCTAGTTTTAATTCTCCTGTGTGTTCTGGTTTCCTCTATGTATTGCAACTAGAGTGTTTTCTTTAATGTATTTTTGGTATTCATTAGCCTATGATCACCTACTAAAATAACTGATGAGATGTGGAAACATGGCAAAATTACTAGAATAAAGAAACACAAGCAGGTTGTATACATCAGTCTAGCCAGGTTATCTAAACCGCTTTATATGGACGTAAAACTGATAGTTAGAGCACTCAAAATGTCAATAATAATATTCTGTGCATACAACAACAATAAGTACAGTAGGTCAATTGTTCGATAAACATAACTTGAGGTGATTTAGCCATATTGCTTACAATCGGCAATACATGACAAAAGAAGTTTTCCCCCATTCACAATAATTACAAAAGGAGTTATGTAATTATTGCTTTCCTCAGCATTATACACAACCCAAAATGACTTTGCATTATCAGAACTGTAACCATCATCCGGAAAATTGGTTCCAGCTTTGCCTCTGATCTGGGACATATGTCGGGAGCTCCAAAAACTGTTTTGGAGGGGGAAGATCAGGGCTAGAATCAGGTCCAGTGAACAAGGCATTAATCAAACAGGGCACTGGCAGTCAGTCATTCAGCTGGCTCACCTAGCTTGCACTGCTCTTTCACCGATCAACCTAGTGAGAGCAGTAGTGGTGGGAGAGGCGGAAATCAAATCCAGCCCCCCTCAGAGCTTTTTCTTTTTGTTTTACTTTTTAGGTGGGACATCCATGTTAATCAAAAATATGAATCATGGCAGACTGTTTTCTTATAGGTCTATATTATAATGTGTCTGAAAGAGGACATAAAAGGGATCTGAATACACCTGTGTTTTTCATGCTACAACATATCAAAATGTGAAAAGGATCTATTAACTTATTTTATTATCAACATGAATGATGGTTAACCCTTATTAAAAAAAGATACAAGTTGGAATTACTATCCTAAAACTGTCCTGCTTGCTGTTTTCCATGAGAAAACGTGCTTTAAGTTACATGAAGCATGACAGGAAACCTATTTAAGCTGAGGTTCAATAATGACAGGTTGAAAAATATAACTGGATTTTTCATTTTACCAGCCAATGACAATGTACTGAGTTGAATAAGAGGAACCAAACCCTGTAATCTGCATGTCCTCATTGCATCTAACCTAGATCTGTTCTTTATTGGTTAACCACATGTGTTTCAATGGCCAAACCACATGTGAAGGATTGTATCAATAAGAACAGGTCATCAATCAAGCTGGAGCTCTCAGCATCATGTTTGCTGAGGTTTTCCTGCCTTCAAATGAAAGGCGGGATTACTGCCTGTCAAGCCCATGACAGCTTGAAAAACATCAGAGCTTTCTTACAAGCCTGAAAGGGCTGGATGAGCAACCAATTGTGACATTCTACACCAAACTATACGACTAATATTCAGGCTCACTTTTCGACTGATTTCAGTCAGAAAGAAATTGTCATAGAAAACAAAAAAAGTCTACTTGTTTTTCAAGTTTTAAGTTTCAAGTTTTTCAAGTTGACAGTTGGAAAAGACACATGGAATCCTACACTTGAAAGGGAATCTATAGGGTCGACAGCTGTAAAAAAAAAAAAAAAAAAGGTGGAGGAAATAAGACAGTGAGAAATGAAAGGGGACAGAGATAAATCCATTGAAAAAAACCCCCACTAAACTTTGGGTAAAAGCCTACATTGATGCTTTTTCAGCAAGCATTGGAGAGTTTTTCTTCATGAAAGAAAGAGCCAAGAACTACATTGAATGCTTTTCTTGATGGAAAAGTTGTTTTCTCTCTCCCCCCAACTGACTTGTGAATGGCAGTGATAGACAGATGGTTCATCCAATAACCTGCCAGGTAGTTTTTAAAAAAAAGCCTGCCCTTTTTCACATATTTACCAATTGACGGCTTCTCAGATGGGTCTGTGTAACAGATCTGAAGAGGCCCACACCCACATGGACATGTCACTCCCCTTCTACCAGTCCCTGTAGGCTGTTTTGCTGTTTAAATTATGTTTTACGTTGACGTATGAGTGGTTTAATGATTGGAAAAACAGCCTTCAGTAACTGTAATTGTTTCCATGCAAGATTAAGATTAAAATTCCCCTATTAGACCCACTAAGGGGAAATTCAACCTCTGCATTTAACCCAGGCATTTTAAACACTAGGGCAGCACATTTCAGGAATCAGTAGGGGGTCCTTGAACTGTCTGATTTGAACTGGCAACCCAAACCCGATTCTCCAAACTCTAGGCCATGGACTGCCCAAGTAACATGCATGTAAGTAACTTCAATGCAGCTAATTTTGTGGGACAGTAAGAAGCCAAACTAAAAACTGTATAAACTTGACAGAGGAAACAGAACCAAAGTTTGTGAACCCACCAATGTCGTGTGTCTTACAATCTGAATGATGTGCACTTTGAATTGCAGCAATGGCATTCACTTCTGCTACCTCAATGTTGCAATACACCAACAATGGGCCTGACCACACCTCATTTTAACACCAAAGTTTCCACTACCGGGCAATACCCAGAATGAGGTGGGTCTCACTCACCGAAACGCCCCTAATTTCAATATGAGCAGTCTGGAGCCGACTTTTGTGGGACTTTTTTCGTCCCTGTGGAAGAGCAGGGTCTTTTTTATCCCCTGAAAACAGCCTGGTTACTGATTGGATAGATCGCTAATTAGGATGTGACATAGTACTCTACACGACAACCACACACAGCATTTGTAAAAGCCGACAAAGCAGTGTTCCCAACTTAGCGACTTTGTTGCTAAATTTAGTGACTTTTCAGACCCCCTTAGCGACTATTTTTCAAGAAAGTGACTGGAGACAAATCCAGCGAATCTTACTCTTCTTAACGAGCCGCTAACAAGCCGGCTCGTTAAGAAGAGCCGCCGTTAGCGGCAGTTAGCTACAGTTAGCTCTGTAGCAGTACAGTGTGTATGTGCTGCTGCTACAGGAGGTGTTCACTTAGCGATCTCTGTTTGTTTACAACAAGCACTGCACACTCTGTGCACAGTTAGCGATGCCGTTAATTCACAATCACAATCTGTTCATGATCAGCGGAGACTCTGTGCATAATTAGCCATGCTGCTTTCAGCTGCTGATGTTGTGCACAGTTAGCGACGGCGAAAACCATACGTCACCTCCAGAGTCTCTAAATCCCTCTGGGGGCTAACTTGTAGTGGAGACACGCAGAGTGAGCAGACTTCTGAGAGGGTATGGCCTGAGACTTTCCCCGTGGCCACTCTTCACCCTAGTCGAAACACGGCTCAAGACACTCATTGGCTGAATCGGGGGCTGCACTGTGCACTGCTTTGTACCAGCACCTTTGTCTCCTAATCTGTCCATGGCTGTAGGCTGCTTGGAATTCATTGATATTGTTTCATAGCACAATATTTTAGTATTATACTATAGTAATTTATTACAGCAATTCAGCTTTAAACGTGAGCCTTAAAACATTTTTTTATTTTATCATTCTGTAAATGTGTCCCCCTTTAAAACTCTAACCTGCACCAGTCTGTCCCCCACATTTAAAAGTTTCTAAACTCACTCATTACACATGTGTCTGTTTGTCATAAATAATCTTTACAATTTTAAAGCACAATTTCTAGGAATTTCTCCAATAAGAATTGAACCCCCAACGCCATGCCCAATCCACTCAGCTACACCACTCTTTCATACCCGTATCCTCTCCATTCCTTGCTATTCATCCAAACGGAGAGCTCTGAAGTGTATGAACAATGTTTGTATATGAAGAACTACCAGGTTGGGGGCAAATAATAAGCTACCCTCATTACCCACATCTAACACACACTTTAGACCCTCGTATGTGTTGTCAACGAACATTCAATGAAAGGGATTAAACCCCTTATTCATCCCCTTCTTACAGGTTTTGTGTTGATTCTACGGGTCATCAGATCCAGCTGGGAGTCTTCACTTTGCCCACAACGCCTCCCTGTTGTGACACAGGCAAAGTACAGACTGAGGAATCAAACTGTGAGCTACTTTGAAGATCAGCGACTATTATTCCTCAAGTACCCTCATTGTTCTACGCTTGAATTAGTGCACCTGAATCCACTAATCAAAGGTGGTTAGTTCTGTGTGCACATGAATGGCTTGTGAGGGCTGTTAAGTGATATTTAAAGGTTTCATGGTTGCATGTGGTTCAGTGGACCAGGATGCTGGTCTGAAGTTTTGATTCCAGCATGAGCTAATTTACAATAATCCTGTTTTTACTCCATGTCCAAAACTGTCCAGTGAAGAAGAAACCAGCCTTAATGTTGCTAGGCTAGCAAGTTAGCTCAGTTAAACCTGTAGTAGCTGATGGGTAGGTAAATTGTTATGCTGCCAGGAGGAAGTAAATTCCCTACATGTGAAAACAAGTGAAAAGATTCTGCAGAAACAAACCTAGAACCCACCGGTGTCAGCAAATGTCTCAAGGACCTCAAAGAGACTGAAAAATGCTAACAGACAGAAAATCATTCTGACCACACCGACCTTGATATGAGTGTTTGAAGAATATGACCTGTCTTTAGGAACATAAGTGGACAAACTTTTACAAGAGAATAGGCTTCAGGTGAGGACCTTCTTATTCTTGGGGTGCTTGTATCTCAGAAAACATTTCAAACAGGACTTGTCTAAAAGAGTGTTTGTTGTTTCTCACATTTGCCAGTTGTTTTTCCAAAACAAGTGTTGGAAAAGGAAGGATTTTGTTAATATCAGGCCAGTTTAGAACTTTCTGTTAACACATCCTCCAAGTTTAAACACAACTTATGTGGCCAGCCTGGTATCCCCCAATGGCGTATGAATTACCCAGCACTTTCTTCAGTGTGGGTAAAAAGATGCCAATATTGATTGTTGGTACAAAATTCAAGATGTGAAGTTTTGCCTTAATAAAAGTAACAGGCTTTGCTAACCCAACCACTGTAACTAATTTTTGTCATGTCATGTTTTGATTCGCAGCCAGATTTTTTGTTTTAACAAATTAACGTCTATCTTTATTTATTCTTCAATTATCAGATTATGAAGTTAACTCTATTCCTAAAATAATAGTAATATGTCTTATGTGGTAGTGATATTTTTTTTGTTGCAGGTAATGACATCACTAGAAGATTTCACGGTAACACTTTACAATAACCATCATTTATAAATGGTAAACAGATAGTTTATTAATGTTTAATCATCATTTATAAACCGTATAAAGGCCTTTTATAATGGTAAATACATAATTTATTAATGTTTAACTAGCTAAATTTAAATAAAATTTATAAATGACAAATAGATGGTGTATTAATGTAAGTTTATAGTTACTTTTCCATTAACAAACAATTAAATTCTAATTAGTAGTTTATTAATAGTGTTAGTTGCACTCATTTTAACATTTTTAGCACCATATTAAGTATGTTAATGATTTTGAAATGATTCATAAACTTTTAAGAAACTGGTTTAAAACATTTAATGATTAAATATGTATAGCACTTTGGTTTATAATTGGTCTATAAACCATCTATAAACATCACTAGTTGGTTATTGTAAAGTGTTAACAATTTCACAAAAATCTAAACTTTTCTGAACTAAACACTAGTAGACTTGTGTGTCAGAATTGATCAGATACAATAATGAAATTGACACAATGTGTTATTCAGTTGATAGCACAAGCCTGTACAAGCAACCAGCTTACACATGTTGCTCCCTAAATAAGTGCAGTAAATCATCCACCTTTATGCTAGTATAAGGCTAAAATCAAATCAGCATGGGAGGGTGGAATGACACATTTCCCTGAGCTGTTGATGAATGTTGTGACAGCTGTCCCCCCGACGCAACATACTGAGGTGTCTGTAGCATGACAGTGGGCAGTGGCCAGTAAAGGCTTTATAGGGATCAGCAGGCAGGACCCTGCGGTCTCGCTGAGTAATGAACAGTTACAAATCTGTTCCACAGGGATCTGGTGAGGATGGGAGGGAGACAGACACAGATTGGGGGAAGCATAGAGGAATGACGTGTACGGCCTGAGACACAAGAGATTCGGTTGCACACCTGCACCCAGGCTGGATTGTGGATAAGTGAGGGGGCTGCGTTTGTATGATGCCTCCTGAGGGGATGATGAATAAACCCAATCTATGGAGGGACACACTCTGTCCATGGCTGGCCCCAGTGGGAGGTCTAAAGTGATGGCATACAATGATATAGGGAGTTATGAGGTGTCAGGTCTGACCTTTCTCACGCTGCACTGCTATTTCTGATCACTCTACTTCCACATTTACTGTAAATGATACCGTTCATTTTAACCCCATCTATGATTTTTTTTTTTTATGCTTTTGCTGATTCACCTTATTGCAGATGTGCACATGCTGGGTACTATTTATGCATTTATGCACTGTTGCATGGATCTTTTGTGTAAATCAGTCCCAATTGAGTTCAATAAATGGGCAAATGAATCATTCCTTTAATGGAATAGTTCAACAATTGATATAATTCCAGAAATGGGATAAGAAGATCCAAATCAAATCTCTTGGCTATGTGGAAGTAAGTATTAAATTGGAATCAGAACATATTCAGACTAGCTGTATCAGATGCAGTAAATAACTCTAAAGTTTATTTACAATGTATCTTGTGTCTTTAATCTGTACATGATGACAATTTTTTATTTCTGTTCATGTTACAAATGAGATACGTGTTAATTATTGAGCTGTAATAGTGCTAGTAGTCATATTTCTTTCACTTTGCTTACTGGCTATTTCCCGTATCTACAATCTATATGCTGAATAGTGATGTCCAAATAAAGCTTCATTAACTAGTAGTTATAGTTGTTGAACCAACTAGATGGAATGGCAATTCAGTGTGCTTTTAACCCTTTGTGAAACAGAGAGCACCATCTAGTGGGCTCAGAAAATAAATAAAATGGTTCACAAAGCTTTATTTGGCCAATACACGTCCTGACTTCAACATCGTTAGCACTATTAGCATGGCTATCACACATTTACCACCCTTTAGTGTTTTTAATATTAGACCAGAAGTAAAATACTGGCATTTAGATATTTTGGACAATTACTGTGATTTGTAAATTGAGTAATTTGTTAAACAATAACAGATAAACTGACAAACGCCAGTGCCCACCCCCCATCTGATCATTGTGGACAAAAAAATAGACAAAGGGTGCTAATTCAATAATATGTTAATATATATTTTTTCAGTGGTGTGTGTTTCTCTACCTTGGCCATCTTTAGAGACACACATGAGATTTAAGACCAGTTAGTCTTGGACGACAGTTGGGGACATAAGCTGTGTCACCAATTGTTAAAAATTAGATTTTTGTGTCAGTGGTTAAAGTTAGGGAGGCAAGTAGTAGTCATGGTTAGGGTAACTGCAGGAAATGAATGGAAGTCTATGAAATGTCCCCAAAAGTGACATGTGACATAAGTAAGTGTGTGTGTGCGTGCATGCGTGTGTCAAAATATGACAGACTCAAACCCTAAATCAACAAATAATAAATAAGCTTGCTGTGACGTGAACTACAAAGACAGTTTGTTCCTTTAAAATCATGAAATAAACCATTTGTTTAAGTAAAATAATAAGACCTGAATATTTTTTCCAGTCTGGTGATGACATGTTGTAAATAAGCTCAGTTAGGATCATTGACTGTTTCCCCCTTGAAGGAAACCTGAGATACAGTCATCTCTTTTCCAAATACAGCTGCCTTGATTATGTCTGACAAAACAACCATTGTGAGCTACTGGCTCAACTTAACATAAACAGCCAAACAGAAAAAAAGAATAGATTGTTTATTCATTTCTTGTAGGATGATGTAGCACAGTAAAAACTCCATGGCAGGCTCATTGAAAGGGTAATCTCATGAAATAACATTTAGGGATTAGCTTTAATTTGAGGTTGTGGCCAGCATGCAGCAGCGTCTGTCATCAGAGGCTTGTCTAACCCTGGCCTGAGAACAGCTTCTCACCGTCTACACTGTCATTAGATGATGATAGCATGTCTGATTTTGGATACTCCTACACTGGCTTTAATACCAGAGGAAGAAAATATTTGGTGACTTTTTTTCATGTTGGTCAAGTTGCTTTCATTTTTAGATGCTTTAAAGTGGAAGTGAAACGTGCAATAATTGGCACTTGTATCGCTCAAATATACACGAAAAAAGTCCTGCTAATAAAAAAAAATGAAGAAGATGCGAACAATGTTTCTATTTTCAATAGTTATCAGACGAAAACATTTTAGTTTATGTCGCTCCATGCTAACGGTAATCGCTAATTACTAGCTAACATTAGCGTTAGCTAACAATGACATCAAATGGCCGACTAGGTTGAAATAACACGTTTTCTTGTGGACGAAAGAGTGTGATGCAAAACATGTCTGAGAAGTCTGGGTTACAATATGATGACACATGATGCATTGTTTGGCTTGTTTGTTTATCTTGTATCGGCCAGCACGTTATGAGTAGGGGAGGGGGCAGGAACATCTGTGGTAACAGCACCAGCTAACGTTAGGTACAGAGCACCATATACTTGGACTGTCACCCTATAAATTAACCTTATATTAGCTTGTTGCACAACTACACACAACTATTTCTTGAATGTAATCATTTGAGACAGCATGACTAGCAGTTCTGGAGTTGATATGTATGAATACATGTGGTAAAACTAAATCTAACCAATACATATTTTTTATCAGTCTCTTTAGGTTGACAGGCAGTTAATCCTTTGGACCAGGGGGCATTTGGGGAAGAAGAACAGGATCCTGATTCTAGCCTGTGTAGTCAACTCCATCAGAGCTGTTTCCCCCTGGTATATCATGGATTTGAGTATGCTTATGATGATTTATGAATGTTGCATGAAAGTGATTGCCATTAAATATGATTTACTCTCATATTTTTCTGCACTTTGTTGTGATTTTATTTATTACAATAACCGTGCATAACAACTGTCCAATGTTTCCTCCATTTTGTTACATTAGTGAGTAATTGTTGTTTTAGTTCAACCAGTGCTGGTTGAATCACTAAAATTACCTTTATTTGGTGTGTTGTCATCATATGGTAAATGTGTGCTTCTGAGGGATGTTGAACATAATGATATTAATGTCACATTCTTTTAGAAGCCAGGGTATTATTCTTCTGTGGCTATCAAAAGTATCAATATGCAGTTACTTCTAACATTTATGGACAATCATGCACCTTACTATATTAGCAATAACCACCTGACTTCACTTATGTACAGTGTATAACATATTAACATCATTGTGCACTGTATACAGCACATAGTGTAGCATAGTTATGGTTATATCCCTATATCCAATTATTTTTCAAAACATTTTCCATTTGCATTTTACATTTTAACTTTGTTTGTTTTTTACTAGGTTATGTAAAAGTTGCTAGTAATAGTTATAGAAACTGATTATGATAGAATCTCAAATACAAAAGCTGGGCTAGGCTCAAATACTGAAAATTCGCCATGTTGATTAATATAATATACTTGGTATACTCGCGCTACTATTGGTTCATGTTGTTGAGCTGTCAGAGTCAGAGCCAATCAGAGGCAGGATAGGGCGGGTCTTAACGGAACACGGGGTTCAAGGGTCAAAGGAACCCATGTGATCTAAGGTCAGCCTCAAGTGGGGTTTTTTTTTTAGCTAGCTACTGTCAATACTTCTGTTGAGTAAAATATTTTTCCAAAAGTAAATGATTGTGCATTATTGTGGTTCGTGTTGGCGAAGCTTTTTTTTATTTCAAAAATATGCCACTACACATGGAGACGCATTTGAAGCAGTTAGGCCAAGTAAAGGAATAGTGCATGCTAAACTGCAGGCATCACAAGAATATAGCCTGCAAGATGTGGTGAGGGAGGTCGCGGAATTTAGGATATCCTGACTGACTGACGTGGAGAACGTGGAGTCACGGTAAGAAATAATAAGTAAAAATAATCATTTATTTCGAGGTTTGCATCAGCTGTGATGAGCTCCTCTGGCTAAGGAATTAAATGGTGTTGATGTGGAATTATTTGGGTTTTAAGACAGGTGTTTTTTTTTTATTATTGTGGTTACTTTTTAATTTTTGACAGTCATTTCAGACCAATGCTGAGCTGCAGATATGTTCATGTTTAGGCTCAGAGTGGTGAGGGTATTTATGAGGGCTGCTGTTTGAGGGGAAAGGTGTGTTTAATAAGAGGCTCACAGAGGGACAGAGTCGGACAGCTACGTTTCAATTATTGTGTTTGTGTATACGGTTTGTTTTGGAGTATGGATATAGTTGATGACTTAATTAATACCTGCTGACTTAACTTGACCTGTCTCACTGCGGTGGATTGATGCCGCTGTACTGTACTGAGTGTTGTACTCTCAGTAGAACTCCGGTTATAACGGGGGTGAAATTAAAAACACTCCAGCGTCTGTACTTAGCATTTTCTGGAGGAAGACTTCATAGAGCAGAAGAGTTTTGAGTTTTGGCAAGCTAGTGGTCCGCCGGACCAGCAGACTAAAGCCTGGAGCTGCTCTGGCTGTTTCTAAGTTCACCGCCAGTTAGCGCAGCAGTACTGCTCTCCGAAGTTTGTGAAAATGGACTGTTTTGTCCTCGGCCTTAACTTTGTAAAACTCATTTTACACCCCAGTACAATACAGTAGTGTCCAACCAACCCCGTGACGTCACATGATATTTTACCGCAAGATAGCGGCGCCCTTGCCACGAAATATAAAACGGCACTCCGTTTTTCTTTTATATGTTTATATTTTTCACGTTTGTTGTATAACTATTGATAAGAATAGGTCTCAATCTAGTAAATAATGATAACTTGGTTGATTGCTTCATTTCCACTTTAATACACTATCTATTTTAATAGATAATTTAAAGTCTACACACTGCAAAAAAGGTGTGTCTTAAAACAAGATAAAAACACTAAATCTGAGGGAAATGATCTTGCTGCATGGACAGATAATTTCACTTGACAAGATTTCTTAAATTAAGATTGTTAAATCTAGAAATAAGCATGTTGAACACTTAAAATAAGAAATTAACTCTTAAAACAAGATAAATGATCCAACACTAAATGTAAAGTTTTTTTTATCTTGGTAAGAAACAAATAATTTGCAGTGCACTCTGCTCGGGCCAGTTCATCGCTGCTTGCAGCTTTAATTTATCTTGTTTTAAGAGTGAAATGTTCCCTCAGATGTAGTGTTTTTATCTTGTTTTTAGACACACTTTTTTTGCAGTGCCTTGTTTTTGATCTTAGCAACAAGCACCTGCAACATAATTAATTACACAAAAATGAACGCGTTAAAAAAATTGACGCATTTTAATCTTATTTTTGCAGCGCGGAACGTTTCTCACTGGATGAGTTTCAGGCGGACCGATTATACTGGAGCACCAACTAGCGTTCATGAGTTCAGACAACAACAAACCACAGTGAACATGAAGGAAGAAGGTGATGAGAGCGCTTTGGTTGGCCCCGTGGATGATGGGACATTTTGTTACAAAAAAAACAACGGATGGAAGCGTCGATAAGAGCATGGTTGTGTTGCTATGCAACAAGGAATTCACATATCACCGCAGCACATCGAGCCTCAAGTATCCCCTCAATGCAAAACATATAGCAGCTAGCGGCTAGTGTGGTAGCTAGCGTGGATTGTGTTTTACTTAAAAAACCAAAGTATTATAGTTTACAGAAGATCTACCTACCTATAGGCTACCTGAATTTCTGAAATGTACTATATTTCTAAATATGCTATTGCTACACTTAATGGCAAAAATTGCACTGGTCTGTTGGACTTGAACAAAAATACACAATATTTTTGTTGCTTAAGCTTATGTATTCAGTCATTATTCAATGGTATACTAAAAATCCATGTGAAAAAAATTGCTTCTCACTGTTCTCAGGTCAAATATTTATATGCGATTAAAATGCGATTAATTTCGATTAATTAATTACAAAGCCTCTAATTAATTAGATTCATTTTTGTAATCGAGTCCCTAAAATTAACATTAAAATTATCCCACAGCTAAAAGCTGAAGCTGTTGAACTTGTCTCCGAGTCTTAATGAGAGTCCATTAAGTCCATTCAACCAAAGTACTGAAATGTAATGTTTTCAGTTTACTTTTAAAAGATGATACAGTTGGAGAACACCTAATAGGGCTGGGGAGGATGTTCCAGAGGCACGGGGCTAAAGGCAGTTCACCAATTATGATATTTCCTAATCAGCTCTTTTCTGACACCACACATCATAAATATGTAAGAAGCATTACATTCGAGTATGACTTGCTGTCAGCTACCTGAATTTGATTTATGATTATAGAAGATATATATTCCCAAAACAATCCAATCAATGAGTTGCCTGCCATTCTTTAACTCCAAATGTACCGCTCTTCGTTTATTTGTAAAAAGGCAGTGTGGATATGGACTGGGCCACAACATTAGCAGTAACACATTACAAACGAGGATAGAGCATTTACATGGTGATGGAAACATAATTATTTCCTGTCCAGTAAGTTATGGTTCATTGTTTGAGAAATGTCAATTTCACAGCAGGTTTATCTCCACGTGAAATGTGAGAACAACTGTGACACTTTGTGTGCAACAATGGAAAAACCCCTGAAGGAAACACAATATGTTTTCCAAATATGTCTAATGTAACTAAGAAGCAGTAATTTACAATATGAGCAAAAACACTTGAGCTGTTGAATGTATAGATGAGTGTGTACATGCAGCTAAAGGACAGTGCGTGAGGTGTTCTCTAGTTGTTCTCACTGTCTATGTGCCAACCCCAAAGCTATGTAAACAGCCATTACAAAATGACAATTTCTAACCCAAACATTAGGGTTTGTGATTTAAACAGAGAATCAACTGGAACATACTCATGCACCACATACTTTGCCTTCTGTGATGATGTGATGTATTGTAATGTAATGGCTGGGGGTGGGAATTGTTTTCCTATGAACTTTGTAATAGATTAGTCTGTGCATAGTGATGTTGCAATCGAAAAACAATCGCTTGTGTGTCATCCACGTTTCATGAGAAACGTCAAGCTTCAACATCTGACACCCAATCTTACACATAGCTTTGGGGTTAAAAGTTCGGTGACACTTTCCAATATCCATCTAAGTGATGTTTATAGATGATTTATAAACCAATTATTAACCATTTACAGTGCTATACATATTTAATATTTAAATGTTTCAACCGATTTCTAAAAGGTGTATGCATCATTTCAAAATCATTAACATACTTAATATAGTGTCACATTTTTTGAGAGCAAAACTATTAATAAACTAATAATTATAATTACATTTTTTGTCAATGGTAAAGTAACTATCAATTCACATTAATATTTCATCTATTTGCCATTTATAAATGATAGTTCAACATTAATAAACTATCTATTCACCATTCTAAATGGCCTATATGGTTTATAAATAATAATTAAACTTTAATAAACTATCTACCTATCTAACCAGGAAGTGAATGAGAAACTTTCCTAAATCTCAAAATTATGTAGTATCTTTTGAAAAAGTTTCTAATTTCAAGATACTCAGTATTTAACATTAAAGTCATTATGTGCTGATGTGCCCCATAGATGGAAGGCAGATCTATGCCATACTTATTTCTGATATCTTGATCTTCTGCCATAAGAGATTTCAATGCACATCAAATGAAAAGATGTAAAATGAGCGGGAGTCATGTGTTATGTATTTTGTCAGTGATCAAACCACCCAGCATACGTGACACACACACTCGGTGAAGTGCAGACCCACTTCCCAGGACACAGCAGACAGAAGGGCCACCACCCGAGCA